>NC_086320.1:121904260-122504260 GCF_036172605.1 Pelobates fuscus
ATTTTAGCCTCTCTTGAGTTCATTTTGACACACAATTATTTTGTGTTTAATGGCTCATATTATCTTCAGATCTCTGGCAATGCTATGGGGACTGCCTGTGCACCCACATATGCCAACCTGTTCCTGGGTTGGTGGGAGCAGCATGTCGTCACTACCACTAGGTTTAGCCGCTTTCATGAGTACATCCTGAACTGGCACAGATACATTGATGACATGCTGCTTCTATGGACAGGATCCGTCCCCATGTTTGAAGACTTTGTAAAAATGCCTAATGACAATGACATCAACTTGAAGTTGACATATGTAATCGACGAACATGAACTAGTGTTCTTGGATCTGAAGATCTTGTTGGAACAGGATGAGACCATCCAGACCGAACTGTTTAGGAAGGAGTAGTGATGTACCGAACTGTCCGCCGGCGAACAGTTCCCGGCGAAATTAGCGTGTTCGCGTTCGCCACGGCGGGCGGACACATGCGCAGTTCGATCCGCCCCCTATTCGTCATCATTGGGCAAACTTTGACCCTGTGCCTCTCGGTCAGCAGACACATTCCAGCCAATCAGCAGCACTCCCTCCCTTCCACACCCTCCAACCTCCCTCCCAGCATCCATTTTCGATTCATTCGGAAGATGCATGCTTAGTGAGAGGAGGGAAAGTTTAGCTGCTGCTGATTAGATAGGGAAATTGATAGCTAGGCTAGGGTATTCATTGTCCACTACAATCCTGAAGGACTCATCTGATCTCTGCTGTAAGGACAGCACCCCAAAAAGCCCTTTTTAGGGCTATAACATCAGGCTGCTTTTTTTTTTCCCTGTGTAATGTAATTGCAGGTGCCTGCCTGCCAGCTTCTGTGTGAGGTTCACATTGGATACTGTGCCCACTTGCCCAGTGCCACCACTCATATCTGTTTTAACAATAGGTTTTGCTTTACATTTAAAATAAATATTTTTTTTTTCACTGTAATAGAAGAGCAGTTGCCTGCCTGCCAGCTTCTGTTTGAGGTTCACATTGGATACTGTGCCCACTTGCCCAGTGCCACCACTCATATCTGTTTTAACAATTGGTTAAGCTTTAGATTTAAAATAAATAATTTTTTTTCACTGTAATAGAAGAGCAGTTAGTTGTCTGCAAGCGTCTGGGTGTCAGGCCTACTTCAGCGTGTGCTCTGCAGACCTGTGCCAGCGTGCTTTGACAGTTGCCACTCATATCTTGTGTCTCTATAGCGTGCTTTTACAACCAAAATTTTGTTTCCACTGTAATAGAAGAGCAGTTGCCTGCCTGCCAGCTTCTGTGTGAGGTTCACATTGGATACTGTGCCTACTTGCCCAGTGCCACCACTCATATCTGTTTTAACAATTGGTTAAGCTTTACATTTAAAATAAATATTTTTTTTTCACTGTAATAGAAGAGCAGTTGCCTGCCTGCCAGCTTCTGTGTGAGGTTCACATTGGATACTGTGCCTACTTGCCCAGTGCCACCACTCATATCTGTTTTAACAATTGGTTAAGCTTTACATTTAAAATAAATATTTTTTTTTTGCTGTAATAGAAGATCAGTTAGTTGTCTGCAAGCGTCTGGGTGTCAGGCCTACTTCAGCGTGTGCTCTGCAGACCTGTGCCAGCGTGCTTTGACAGTTGCCAATCATATCTGGTGTCTCTTTAGCGTGCTTTTACAAAGAAAAAAGGTTTCCAGTGTAAGCTAATAGCAGACAGTCAGTGTCCTTCAAGCGGCTCTGTCAGGCCTTCCTTCAGCGTGTGCCCCATGTGCCCTGCACAACCCTGCCAGCGTACTTTGACAGTTGCCACTCATATCTGGTGTCTCTATAGCGTGCTTTTACAACCAAAATTTTGTTTCCACTGTAATAGAAGAGCAGTTGCCTGCCTGCCAGCTTCTGTGTGAGGTTCACATTGGATACTGTGCCTACTTGCCCAGTGCCACCACTCATATCTGTTTTAACAATTGGTTAAGCTTTACATTTAAAATAAATATTTTTTTTTCACTGTAATAGAAGAGCAGTTAGTTGTCTGCAAGCGTCTGGGTGTCAGGCCTACTTCAGCGTGTGCTCTGCAGACCTGTGCCAGCGTGCTTTGACAGTTGCCACTCATATCTTGTGTCTCTATAGCGTGCTTTTACAACCAAAATTTTGTTTCCACTGTAATAGAAGAGCAGTTGTCTGCCTGCCAGCTTCTGTGTGAGGTTCACATTGGATACTGTGCCTACTTGCCCAGTGCCACCACTCATATCTGTTTTAACAATTGGTTAAGCTTTACATTTAAAATAAATATTTTTTTTTCACTGTAATAGAAGAGCAGTTGCCTGCCTGCCAGCTTCTGTGTGAGGTTCACATTGGATACTGTGCCCACTTGCCCAGTGCCACCACTCATATCTGTTTTAACAATAGCTTAAGCTTTAGATTTTAAAGAAATCATTTTTTTTCACTGTAATAGAAGATCAGTTAGTTGTCTGCAAGCGTCTGGGTGTCAGGCCTACTTCAGCGTGTGCTCTGTAGACCTGTTCCAGCGTGCTTTGACAGTTGCCAATCATATTTGGTGTCTCTATAGCGTGCTTTTAAAACCAAAATTAGTTTTTCACTGTTATAGATTGAATAGCAGTTACTTGTCTTCAAGCGGGTGTCTCAGGCCTACAGTGTGTGCTCTGCAGAACTGTTCCAGTGCACATTGCCAATCATATCTGGTGTCTCTATAGCGTGCTTTTAAAACCAAAATTTGTTTTTCACTGTTATAGATTGAATAGCAGTTACTTGTCTTCAAGCGGGTGTCTCAGGCCTACAGTGTGTGCTCTGCAGAACTGTTCCAGTGCACATTGCCAATCATATCTGGTGTCTCTATAGCGTGCTTTTAAAACCAAAATTTGTTTTTCACTGTTATAGATTGAATAGCAGTTACTTGTCTTCAAGCGGCTCTGTCAGTCCTTCCTTCAGCGTGTGCTCTGCAGAACTGTTCCAGTGCACATTGCCAATTTACGTTGCACTCATTAGAACCAAACACTGTGGGGTGATTTCACCAAGGACCACACGACGGAACAGGATCTGATTTTTAGGGTCCTTCAAATTGAAAAGGAGGATCCGGTATTTATTCTTATATCTGCTGTCAGTACACAGGAAAAGTTTAAATATTTATTGTTCTACGTTCTCTGCAACTCCACGCACCGACTCATCCAATACGTGAAGATCTGGGGTTTCTCTGACTCTCCTCAGTAGTGTATCAAACAGAGTCTGCACTGTGGTAACACGGACATCTTCAGGACATAACTCAACTATTTGCAGATAGGCAGTCTGCAGCTTCTCTTTTTCACCTGTTCTCTTCTTTCTCTTATGCGTATTCTTGTCTTTATGCAGGTGGTCTCTTGCCTTTCTTTTAACCAATTCGTTCCTTCCATATGGTTTCAAAAGATCTCTGGCATCACTACTTTCAACGCAAATAACGTCATCATAGTTAGTCTCCTCATTATTCACCGTGAAGAGAGTGTTTGCACTGACTACCCACAGCATGCTCTTGCCATTGCCTACTCCACCTTCAACGACAGGGTGCAAGTCCCAAGGAGAAGGATCATTCACTTTATTATCTGTCTTTATTTCACAAGTAGTGCCTGGAACATCCTCATGGGTCACAAGATGTAAATCTGGACTAATGTCAACCTCAGGGTCTGGAAAATCATCAATTTGAATTTTTTTGAATAATCCCAGTGGGCTGCCACATTCTTCCTCCTCTGATGGTATTAAAGTTTGCAGAGATTCACTATGGGGTGGTGTCAAGCATTTTGGAGAACAATTAAGCATCTCCATCCCAATACGTTTCAGATGTCCTATCAGCTCTTCCACCCTATGCGATACTATGGGCAGGCTACCCGTGACGTCATTACTCACAGCCCTATTTCACGCGGACACTCTGTGTCAGTGTGTATCATGGTCTCTGTGGACAGGGAACAGTCTCTATTCTGCTCTGTGTCAGTGTGTATCATGGTCTCTGTGGACAGGGAACAGCCTCTATTCTGCTCTGTGTCAGTGTGTATCAGGGGTTTTGAGGACAGGTGTCAATCCATATCTGCCAAGTGACCCTATGTAGGGGGTACAGTCCCTATTCTGCTCTGTGTCAGTGTTTATCATGGTCTCTGTGGACGGTGAACAGTCTCTATTCTGCTCTGTGTCAGTGTGTATCATGGTCTCTGTGGACAGGGAACAGTCTCTATTCTGCTCTGTGTCAGTGTGTATCAGGGGTTTTGAGGACAGGTGTCAATCCATATCTGCCAAGTGACCCTATGTAGGGGGAACAGTCCCTATTCTGCTCTGTGTCAGTGTGTATCATGGTCTCTGTGGACGGTGAACAGTCTCTATTCTGCTCTGTGTCAGTGTGTATCATGGTCTCTGTGGACAGGGAACAGTCTCTATTCTGCTCTGTGTCAGTGTGTATCAGGGGTTTTGAGGACAGGTGTCAATCCATATCTGCCAAGTGACCCTATGTAGGGGGAACAGTCCCTATTCTGCTCTGTGTCAGTGTGTATCAGGGGTTTTGAGGACAGGTGTCAATCCATATCTGCCAAGTGACCCTATGTAGGGGGAACAGTCCATATTCTGCTCTGTGTCAGTGTGTATCATGGTCTCTGTGGACAGGGAACAGTCTCTATTCTGCTCTGTGTCAGTGTGTATCAGGGGTTTTGAGGACAGGTGTCAATCCATATCTGCCAAGTGACCCTATGTAGGGGGTACAGTCCCTATTCTGCTCTGTGTCAGTGTGTATCATGGTCTCTGTGGACGGTGAACAGTCTCTATTCTGCTCTTTGTCAGTGTGTATCATGGTCTCTGTGGACAGGGAACAGTCTCTATTCTGCTCTGTGTCAGTGTGTATCAGGGGTTTTGAGGACATGTGTCAATCCATATCTGCCAAGTGACCCTATGTAGGGGGAACAGTCCCTATTCTGCTCTGTGTCAGTGTGTATCATGGTCTCTGTGGACGGTGAACAGTCTCTATTCTGCTCTGTGTCAGTGTGTATCATGGTCTCTGTGGACAGGGAACAGGCTCTATTCTGCTCTGTGTCAGTGTGTATCAGGGGTTTTTGAGGACAGGTGTCAATCCATATCTGCCAAGTGACCCTATGTAGGGGGAACAGTCCCTATTCTGCTCTGTGTCAGTGTGTATCAGGGGTTTTGAGGACATGTGTCAATCCATATCTGCCAAGTGACCCTATGTAGGGGGAACAGTCCCTATTCTGCTCTGTGTCAGTGTGTATCATGGTCTCTGTGGACAGGGAACAGTCTCTATTCTGCTCTGTGTCAGTGTGTATCAGGGGTTTTGAGGACAGGTGTCAATCCATATCTGCCAAGTGACCCTATGTAGGGGGAACAGTCCCTATTCTGCTCTGTGTCAGTGTGTATCAGGGGTTTTGAGGACAGGTGTCAATCCATATCTGCCAAGTGACCCTATGTAGGGGGAACAGTCTCTATTCTGCTCTGTGTCAGTGTGTATCAGGGCTGGGCTTTGAGGACAGGTGTCAATGTTAGGTGATTTCTGCCCTTTATGGATTAAAAGCAGACTCTGCATCAACTGTGCAATTTTCCATGGGAGTTTTGCCATGGATCACCCTCTGGCATGCCACAGTCCAGGTGTTAGTCCCCATTGAAACAACTTTTCCATCACTATTGTGGCCAGAAAGAGTCCCTGTTGTTTTTAAAATTCGCCTGCCCATTGAAGTCAATGGCGGTTCGCGCGGTTCGCCGGTTCGCGAACATTTGCGGAAGTTCGCGTTCGCCGTTCGCGAACCGAAAATTCCGGGTTCGCGACAACACTAGGAAGGAGACATCCACTAACGGCCTACTACACTGGACAAGTCACCATCTCTACCGACTAAAGGCCTCTATCCCTTACAGCCAATACCTTAGGGCAAGACGGAATTGTTCACAGGATCAAACTTTTTATAATGAATGCAAGATTCTAAAATCCCGCTTTAAGGAATTGGGATATGCGAATCGGGTTCTGAAATAGGCCTTTCACCGAGCATGTGATATTGACAGATATTCTAGCCTTCATTGTACAAGACCGACACAAAAGTCCAAGGCCCCTCGCTGCTTTGCTACCTTTGACCAAGGTTGGGAAAATATGGCCAGTATTATGAAAAGGAACTGACCAATCCTTCTACATAATCCAGTGCTCCAAAAGATTTTACCAAGCGATCTGCCTTTAACAGCACGCAGACCAACCAACCTTCAAGATCAATTAGTTGACAGTTATCTCACATCTCCCTCACCACCAACAAACTGGTTATCTGGTCAAAAGGGAACTTTCAAATGCGGCGATTGTAAGGCCTGTCAATACATCTTACCCTCAAAGTCAGTTGTCTCCACACAAACACATATCAGCATTGATTATTTGGTTATTTAATTACTTGCAGTTGTGGAATCCAATACATTGGTAAAACCTTCCAACAATTCCGACGGAGGATTCTACAGCATATCAACTCCACTAATAACACTGTTACTCCCACCCCAGTAGCAAGACACATTATCAACTTCGATGATGGAAAATCCGATAATTTACGATTTCAGGCCATCGAGAAATTATTAACTAAACCAAGAAAAGGCAATTTTAATAGAACTTTGCTACAAAAAGAATCTCACTGGATCTTTACCTTCAAGACCTTAGCTCCTCTGGGCTTAAATGAAGAATTTAATTACATGCCATTTATACATCGGTAATCTGATAGCAATAAGCACATCAATGCCTATCTAGATAATAGATAAGTAAGACTCTTCTGAACATTTGAATGACAATAAAATGTAGTCCTAAATAATACTTATAAGTATTATAGGCATTAGTGATCTCTACCTTTAAATTACTTGCTGGACACTTGCTGTTATTATACACACAATTATCAGCGTTTATTTGTCAGGAGACAGCTATTATTGATCTACATCCTTATCTCTATCAAAATATAGTTTTATCATACCTATTTACCTCTCACTTTACTCTTTATTTTCCATCATTTTGATTTACTGCGGAATTTAATTACCCATTATATATATCCTCTATTCCATCGTGATTATCAATATATTAACTCAGAGTGGGGTGTATTTGAATCTGCAGAGTTCATTAATAGGCTAAGGACTTTGCACTACATATTTTGATCCCTTTAAGCCACCGTATTTTTACACTCTCCTCTCAGCCGAGAATGGACTAATTAGGCTGAAGGGCGGGATATTTAATCCAACCAATGGGGGGAGTCATTTCCTCCTGACGAGCCTCTAAATAAGGCGAAACGCGCGTCGGGCTTTAAACTGTACCGACATTCTTGACATCGTCGGGCTTTAAAACTGTACCAACATTCTTGACATCGTCAATTGCATTCCTTGATTCCCCAAGGATATATCTTTTCACTATAGGCTTAGATTCTCACTCCCGTAATACCTTATAAACCATTTTCGGTATTTGTGTGGCAAGGCTCACTTTGGCTAATCGTGAGCAACTATGAAATATTGCCACACTATATACCGATGATGTTATTCTGGGAAATTATATATCGACCAGACTAAGTAACTCTATCTTAACTGATCGATAGCCATTGAGAACACATTGGGGACAATTATACTGATCAGGGTATATAGGAAAGCAATACACCGACCTGGGTATTTATTCACTCTAGCTAATTTGCAGTATCTGTTATTCTCCCTATTTACCTGTTCACTATCTTTCTGGTCTATGTGCATTTCTCCTTTATTAAAACTGGTGCCCATGAAGGCATTATTCCCACTCTATGTATCCTTATTCTTGTGACAATCACTAGTTTTATGATTTAAATTTATTTGTCAATTGGATACCGTCAGTGCACTTGATGACTTTATCCGTGCATGATCCATGACAATCCAGCACGGTACCATCAAGGCACCCAACGGATCAATTGAGCTGGTGTGCCTCCATAGTACTAGTTGCTACGTTACATTATGTTCATTTTTTCATTGTTTCTTTGCTTGGTTATTTAGTGGTATTTTGGAGACCATTCTTTTTATCCCATAGTATTTACGATTTTTCTGCAGTAAGATTCTCACTTTGCAGTAATTTGTCTTTGTTCTGTGTTCTCCCTCTTTTCCCTTATCCCCTATAGATATGCCCTTAGCACCTTATGCTGGTTATTCAGTCTGTCTAAGGTAGACAGCTGGTTTATACTACTGTAGAGTGTCAGAGGTAGCTTATTTTAGGAACCTTTTTTGAATTACATTAATAAATTATCTTTCAGATTTTTACTCTAGGGACAGATTCCCTCTTTCTTTTTTGTTCCAACCACTTGGGGTTACCCCCTTTTCTGTCCCCTCCGATTTTTTACAATCTCTTAGGCCACCCCCTCTTTTTTCTCATGTCCCCCTGCAGCAGCTCCGGCCACACCGGCCCTCCAGGGCCATGTGATCACCATGATCACATCACCGCAAAATGAGTCTAGGAGCTGCCAGCAAGAGGACTGAGCTGTCAGACAGTCCCCCATTCTGCTAAAATATATATATATATATATATATATATATATATATGTATAATATATTATCAAATAATAAAGGCATTTTATAATATATTATACATATATAATGCATATATATGATTTTATTATGTGTACTTTGAGATACATACATATATATCTCAAAATACACTTATAATGAAATCATATATATGCATTATATATGAATAATATATTATAAAATACTTTAATTATAATATATTATACATATATAGGAAATAAAAGTTTGTGTGTATATGTGTGTATATATATGTGTGTGTGTGTGTGTGTGTATATATATATATATATATATATATATATATATATACATATATGTGTGTGTGTGTATATATATATATATATATATATATATATATATATATATACACACACACACATAAACGTATTGTGTGTGTGTGTGTATATATATAATAAATGAAAAAGAGATGCACTCTGCGGTCTTAAAAAATAAAAATCATTTAGTAAAAAAAACAAAAACGTTAACAGCGTTTGTGACTAAGTGTCTACTACAAAAGATTGGAAATACCCCATTTGGAATACCCTGGGTTGTCTACATTTGAAGACGGCAATCTGATATAGTGCCTTACAGAACTGAATCTCATGCTCCTACTGAGACAAGCACCACAGCAACGCTCTACTTCACCTTCATTCTAAGCTGATCACTATACGGCAGATACAGCACGAACTGTCCCTCCTGACTACCGGTTGGATTCAGATCGGGAGTGAGGCTTTGGTGGAACGCTGGCTGAACCGCACGCTTAATTCATTGCCAGGTATCCTACAACAAAGACTGCAGCTCCCACAAATCCCAAGCATCAGGAGGACAACTACAAGAGACAGCTTTCAGAGGTGTTAGAGCATCCTGTTGGTATTTTTATTTATTCTTATTTTTACTATCTATGTTCTCATTCATTGACTGAAAGTGATCCGTTGATGCTCTCAGCCAATGAAGAAGCAGCAGGACCAGTATATGGTTTCTGCAACTCCGCAAAATCTGGATATAGTTAGTCTGCCTTCAGAGGAGATCAGGCACCCGACAGAGAACCAGGTAAAAGGGAAAACAGTTACATTTTTTTTTTTGCCATGGTAATACTAATATCATAACCAATACAGTGGTTATGATGTTTGGAGGAATGCCTTAAGGATGTGCTAACCTAGACTGTATTTAAAGAATTCCACAGAGGTTAATGTTACATGAACTCTCGGGGATAATATTCACACTTATCATAATTTTAATTCACATCTAATAAATGTTTATATACATTGTATTTCATATAGAACATGAAGACTAAAAATTCATGATAAATTAAAGCAAAAAGCGAGAACTAATGAAGTGCATATTCAAAAATCATTTAAATTATTTAGGAACAGAAAGGAATTCTGACAGGGTAGGGAGGAACTTTCCGTAATAATGGGGAATTATTACTCCAAATTTGGAATGCTGTTAAATTAATTAATTTGGGTTGAAATATACGTGTTAATACAGAGGTTTTTTTTGTTTTTGTTTTTTAATGAGAACATGAAAAATATAACATTGCATTTGCTACATCTGAGAGGCAATGCAGTATTTGATGTCAACTTTTCTAGTTGAAAGTGGTTTGTGGTTTCTAGAGACTAAAGAGTATCAAGCGAAAACAAAATCCGCTAGTAATAAAAACATAGAAATGTACAGGTTCAATCCACAAAGGAGGAAATCTAATACAGCACCTAATATATAAAATAATGGAGAATGGAAATGTATGAGCGAAATAAGCGAATGTTACCAACTGAAAGTACAAACTAAATCCAATGTCTATTATATAAAAAGCAGCCCCTGATGGGATTCTTCCAACATTTGAACATGTTGGGGGTGTAATGCAGGGCCTGCCTCTAGTACTCAGACAATACAACATTGATATTGAGTGGAGTGTCAAACTTCCTTTTTTAATAAATGTAAAACCTGCAGAATTTAGCTTGTCCCAATGCTGTATTCCTAACACTCTAGTCTTGTCTCTCCAGTGTCCCCTCCCATCCTGACAGTTAAAGGGTTAAAAAAAAAAAAAAACTTTTAACACTCACCTGGCTTCATCTATGTCTCCTCCGATGGCATTGAAAAGGGGAACTTAATGCTCAATAGATTTTGAATGAATGCATTTCTATGGGTGATTTGAAGATGCTGGTTGTCCTCATGCTCAGTGTAAGGATGTCAAGTGCCATTTCATAGAGTCTATAATATAATGCAATACAAGCAGTAGACCAGCTGTGGTTGCCTGGAGTATTTCTTTTAACAATACAAAATTTCAATACAATCTATTAACTGTTTCTGCACTTGCCCTTCGCAATGGGCACTGCTATAAACACAGTAGTTTTTTTGTTTTTTTAAATGCATGGGCTATGCCTCAAAAGGATGAGTTATCCGAAACCCGCCATTGACTGCAGTTTCGGCCTTATGGGTCTCATCAGTATAGAGCTGGTTCTGATCTTGAAGTTAAAGTCTCTAAGAGAGCATATAGCTAGTTGAGGTGAGACCAAACACAATCTCATCTGATTTCTATGTCAAGCTGGGAACTCTGGGATTGTCAAGTTTCTGTGCCCAAGGAGGACTTCTCAAAGTCCACCCTGAGATGTGCAGATGATGCACAACAGTAATTTTTCTATTTGCTCTGTGGGGAGTTTTATTATGTTTGGTCTCACCATAATTCTATTTGGTACTTCGCTATATGCTCTCAGAGAGACTTCACAATCCAGACCAGAACCATGGCCATGCTGATTAGACCCACAAATTCAGATCTGCAGTCCACGGCTGGTATCTGCTCACTAATCCTTTTGAATCCTAGCCCATGTCTTGATTTAAAAAAAATCTTTGTTTAAAACAGTGTTCGTTGCTAAGGTTATCTGCAAAAATAAATGATGAAGTCTTCCTATCTGTGCTCATTTGCATATGAAGCTGGAATCACTGAGATAGTTATGGAAACAGGATTTCTTGAGTTTCTGTACCCAAGTAGGACTTCATGAGCTATGCAGATGATGCACAACATCAATTTTCTATTTGCAATGTGAGGAACTTTATCTTGTTTGGACTCACCATAATCTTTAGGTCCTTAGCTTTTTTTTTATATACATACATTACATATTTTTCTTACACAGTCTATATTTCTGTTTTGAAAAAAAACAAAACAACAACTATATATTATGAGTAAATGCAGAACCATGATTTGAGCAACTCCTGCCTTTATTGGTGCTAGGCTAATGTTCTGCAAATATTTCCGCCATCCATAAATATGTTGATTTGGATAGGCTAAAGATAAAAAAGTAATTATTTAAAATGAAAGAAAATAATGTATCCTTACATTGTTATGGAAGTGGAAAAATGGGGCACTTTTCTTTTTCTTTACATATGCTGACCGTGCAATATTTTAAATTCTAGGCAGCTAATCCTAAATCAGCGCTGGGACAGACATACATACATACATACATACATATACTGTCTTCCTCTAGATTAGTGGGCGTTACACGCAAACGCAGTATCTGCTTTTTGAAGTATGCACACTTATTAAGCATTTCTCCCAATAATGGTGTGGTGAGAAAAGAATAGAGTAGACAGGTCCCCCACCTCCATTTCTACCTGAACTTTTTTTGTTTCTATTTAAATCTTTTTTTTGAGTTATTTATTCTGTGAAGGCAAGAAATTGTAGGCATGCAGGCCGCAATATGCACAAATCTATCAATAAGACAAATATATACATTTTACAAGAGTTAAATTACTTTGTCAACTCTTTAACAGTGGCTAACGTATGATAATGGAAATCAGTGTGGCAATGTGATATGCAGATAGCTGGACAGTTTTAGCTACTGCCTGAATTTTCCTTTGTTATATTAATAAAGCCAGGGCTATGTGAGAAGTTCAATCCTTGCCTTCACTTATCATGAAAATAAGGCCTACTAGAGAGAATAACATATAGATAGATAGTGTATAAGTAGATAAAGAGAAAATAAACAAGAAGGAATACCCGCACCTGGGCAGTCAAGCACCCCCCGAGCCTCCCATGTCTCCTGTCTGTTCAAGCATTATAAATCACGCGCCACATAAACAAACCACGATTGCCAGGCCTCAGTGTGTTTGGAACCCGTCCCGAGCAGAGAAGCATGCAGCGCCTCCGCTTCCTGTACATCCTCCACCCTGCGTAACCAGGCCTCCTTTGTGAGAATCTCTGTCTTTTTCCAAAAAACAGGAATCAGGGCCTTAGCCGCATTAAGCAAATGGCATGAGATGGATTTCTTGTAGGCCGAAATAGGTTTTGAAGACGTGTAGTAGAGCAAGCTCAACCAAATCCCGAGAGATTAGTCACCTTGTCCTTCACCATTTCCCAGAAGGGGGCAATTTCTGGACATTCCCACCATAGATGCCACATCGTGCCTCTATCAGCCTGGCATCTCCAGCAGGTGGGCTGCACACTAGGAATGATCCTGTGGAGGAGGGTCGGCATCCTGTACCATAGCGATATTAATTTATAATTAGTTTCCTGGTACTGTGAGCTTATAGAGCTCTTGTGTTGCCAAACCAGCACCTTGTCCCACTGTATAGCCGAAAAGGATTTACCAATTAGTTCCTCCCACTGCCTTTGGAATGTATTGTTCACGGGGCTATTTCCAAACAGGAGGTGTTGATAAAGTTTGCAAGCAAAGCTCCTCAAACCACGTGAGGCACCTAAGCAGCTTATCCCTCTGTGGTAACATACGGATATAGATCTGTAGTTAAATATACCGGAGAGTGATCAAGGGAGTTTCACGGTCCATCCCCCCAGTAACACATCCAGTGCAAGGAGTTGTCCATCTCGTTAGGATTCAATTAATGTTGGCAGGAACAAATAGTAGAAGCTGCCAAGTAATTTAACTTAAATGAATTTCGGTCAGATCAGGACACTTTCACTCTATCAGGAAAACCTGGATGGAATGGAAGATGACTGGGGGTAAGGCAGAAGAGACACAGAGCTGTCAGGTACCACGTTACCAACTTTGGGGTTAAACCAATGGAAAACCGTTCAACCCCTGAAGGTAAGAAGGCTCCCAGACATTCTTGCCCCCATAATGACATTTAGATGAATTTGTTATAGTCGTGGGAGTGTTCCTTTAAATCAATTTTTATTATTTTGTCTTGCTTGCTTTGCTCCACATGGGTGTGAACCTCTTGTGCACTTAGTCATTATAGAAACATAGAAACATAGAATGTGACGGCAGATAAGAACCATTCGGCCCATCTAGTCTGCCCAGTTTTCTAAATACTTTCATTAGTCCCTGGCCTTATCTTATAGTTAGGATAGCCTTATGCCTATCCCACACATGCTTAAACTCCTTTACTGTGTTAACCTCTATCACTTCAGCTGGAAGGCTATTCCATGCATCCACTACCCTCTCAGTAAAGTAATACTTCCTGATATTATTTTTAAACCTTTGTCCCTCTAATTTAAGACTATGTCCTCTTGTTGTGGTAGTTTTTCTTCTTTTAAATATAGTCTCCTCCTTTACTGTGTTGATTCCCTTTATGTATTTAAATGTTTCTATCATATCCCCCCTGTCTCGTCTTTCCTCCAAGCTATACATGTTAAGATCCTTTAACCTTTCCTGGTAAGTTTTATCCTGCAATCCATGAACCAGTTTAGTAGCCCTTCTTTGAACTCTCTCTAAGGTATCAATATCCTTCTGAAGATAGGGTCTCCAGTACTGTGTACAGTACTCCAAGTGAGGTCTCACCAGTGTTCTGTACAATGGCATGAGCACTTCCCTCTTTCTACTGCTAATACCTCTCCCTATACAACCAAGCATTCTGCTAGCATTTCCTGCTGCTCTATTACATTGTCTGCCTACCTTTAAGTCATCAGAAATAATCACCCCTAAATCCCTTTCCTCAGATGTTGAGGTTAGGACTCTATCAAATATTTTGTACTCTACCCTTGGGTTTTTACGTCCAAGATGCATTATCTTGCACTTATCCACATTAAATGTTAGTTGCCACAACTCTGACCATTTTTCTAGTTTACCTAAATCATTTTCCATTTGGCTTATCCCTCCTGGAACATCAACCCATCAACATATCTTAGTATCATCCGCAAAAAGACACACCTTACCATCAAGACCTTCTGCAATATCACTAATAAAAATATTAAAGAGAATGGGTCCAAGTACAGATCCCTGAGGTACCCCACTGGTGACAAGCCCAAGCTTCGAATATACTCCATTGACTACAACCCTCTGTTGCCTGTCACTCAGCCACTGCCTTACCCATTCAACAATATTGGAATCCAAACTCAAAGATTGTAGTTTATTGATAAGCCTTCTATGTGCAACAGTGTCAAAAGCCTTACTGAAATCTAGGTAAGCAATGTCTACTGCACCACCCTGATCTATAATTTTAGTTACCCAATCAAAAAAATCAATAAGATTAGTTTGGCATGATCTCCCTGAAGTAAACCCATGTTGTCTCTGGTCTTGAAATCCATGTGTTTTTAGATGTTCAACAATCCTATCCTTTAACATGGTTTCCATCACTTTCCCCACTACTGAAGTAAGGCTTACTGGCCTATAGTTGCCCAACTCCTCCCTATTACCTTTCTTGTGAATGGGCACAACATTCGCTAACTTCCAATCTTCTGGGACTACTCCTGTTATCAATGATTGGTTAAATAAATCTGTTAATGGTTTTGCTAGTACACCACTAAGCTCTTTTAATAGCTTTGGGTGTATTCCATCAGGTCCCATTGACTTATTTGTCTTTACTTTTGACAGTTGAAATAGAACCTCTTCCTCTGTAAACTCACGTGTAATAAATGACTAATTTATCCTTTTTCTTAACTGAGGTCCCTTTCCTTCATTTTCATCTGTAAATACCGAACAAAAATATTCATTGAGGCAGTCAGCTAGACCTTTATCCTCATCTACATACCTTCCTTCTTTTGTTTTTAATCTAACTAATCCTTGTTTTACTTTTCTTTTCTCATTTATGTATCTAAAAAAAGTTTTGTCCCCCTTTTTTACTGACTGTGCTATTTTCTCTTCTGTGTGGGATTTTGAAGCTCTTATAACTTGCTTAGCCTCTTTCTGCCTAATCTTATAGGTCATTCTGTCTTCCTCACTCTGTTTTTTTTATAATTACTAAATGCTAACTTTGTGTTTTTTACTATTTTTGCCACATCTGCGGAGTACCACAGTGGTTTCTTGAATTTTTTGCTTTTACAGACAAGCCTAATGCAATTTTCTGTTGCCTTCAGTAGTGCAACTTTTAAATAATCCCATTTCTTTTGGACTCCATATAAATTGCTCCAGTCTGATAATGACTCCTTTACACATATTCTAATTTTAGAAAAGTCTGTTTTTTTAAAGTCTAAAACTTTTGTTTTTGTGTGGTGTGACTCAGTCACTGTTCTTATATTAAACCACACTGACTGATGATCACTGGATCCTAAACTTTCACCTACAGTAATATCTGATACCAAATCTCCATTTGTTAACACTATGTGTTATATGGGGAGGCATAGACTTTTTTTAAACTCACAAACCGTAATCTGATTGCCGATTATTATCTTGCATTTTAGTTTGACTAGACCTACCATCATCACGCCTTGAAAGGGGCAATAATGGGCACTGCAGACTGGCACTTGTTGTCAAAGAGCAAAGACATTGCAAAGTTTTAATAGTATTATTGAGAATTTTATTCTCCTACAGCAAGAATGTTTTAACAGGTTTAATCTGTGTAGTAAGTGGCACAATCTCTACAGCAGTCTCATTGTAAGGAGAAGCTGTCGCAGGGTTTCTGATGATGAGCTGTGTTTAATAATAGCTATTAGATACTGGGAGAAAAAGGTCTATTGTAAGACAGAACTAGTGAGCAGACTGCATAGTTAGATCTTGAGATGAAAGAAACAAATTGATAGCACTTCCACAAAAGAAACGCCATGCCAAGGTTCACCACAGTCATTTTTTTAGATATAGATAGAAATGGATAACAGTCTACTGAGAAAAATGTACCTCTTAAAAGGTAGCTCTTATAATTTAAAAAGACATATATTCAGGAATAGACAGGAGACTGTAGAGGTCGCGCCCTGACAATTGCAGTTATATCTGCAGACCATTATTTGGTGCTCAGCATGTTAAAAATAGAGGAACAAAATGATTTCCTGAAAACTGAATATGTGAAATCGGACCATTTTATTAAATTAACAGATGGTAAATGTCCTGGCTTTGTTTGTAACTCTGGAAAGAGCCTGTTTTGTGTTCCATCAAGAAAGACTTATTTTGGTCAAAGGTTGACAGACAACGGTGATAAAACAGTTACTGGACTGTTGTAAATGGATGGAATGCAATTGAAACAGTTTATGGAAGTAAAAATGAAAAAAGGGCAGCTGGAGAAATGGGAAATGCAGGTCATCAAATGCGTAACAATGTTCAGGTGTTATCAACTGTGAAATAGCTTTGCACTAGAACACATGACTTGCCGCGGTCTTTGACTTAAGTATCTCATGATAAACAACATTAAACTGGCATGATACAACAACTCACAAATGTAAAAAAAAAAAAAAGCATCCAAGCTATTGCCATTTGCATCATTTGGGTCCCTTTCACAAAGGCTAATTCTTAAAAATTCCTATGTAAATCAGCTGAATTGTCTTACCCCACCGTTCAAATTAAACTTTATTTTTCATTTTCAAAGAAATGAATGGTTTGAGCAATCACTGCCATCCAATCAGCAGCATTTATTTACCCATATTTTCTTCAGTATAAGAAATACAATATATAAGCATTACAGAGTGAGAGTTAAAGAGCAAGAAAGGGGACAAACATATAGAGGAGATCAGTAAATAGTATTTTATCGGAATTCTGCATAACATGATAACATGGCAGAATTCCATTGTATCTGGAAAAAACGGATGGATCCATTGTATTACTGAAAGCAAAATAATGAAGAATATTTACTAAGCAGTGAGTTGTGGGGTGAGTTATAAGCTACAGTAGCAGAACTGGGAAATACATCTCTAACAGAGAGAGGTTTCTCGAGTTGGTTGCTTACTCACTATCTAGCTGTAAAGGATTGGCTCACCTGGAGCTTACATTGATCTGACAAATACAGAATATTATTCTAGAGAAGGATAAAGTGGATAAAGTGGATTCCGAGTGAGACATTGAGGCCCATAGATAGTCTTTGTGGCTACACATAGCTTCTCCTCCATGTGTATTTGCAGACCTGAAAATCTCTACATTTGTTGGCCAAATGGCTAAGCATGATCCATAGGTAAAGATATTTGCAGATGGGAATGGATACATACATAACATGCCAGAGTCTTGTTAAATTCCAGTAACATTTTAATATTCTTATACTTCAAGTACATAAGTATAAATAATATCACAACTTGCATCTTACTATACATTTGGTTGTAAAGTCAAAACAATTTGCTGTTCAGTAAACACAGATACATGGTTTATTTGGTTCACTGGCACAATTGTCAGAACAGATCCTAATCCACCAGAGTCCCCAAAAAGTGTAGGTCGCAGCAGGGAATTTCCACCCATGGATAGTCCCATTATATTCCTGGATGTTCCTGCTGTTTTAAGCATATTGTATCACTGCTGTATCACCAGCTGTACTTTTTTTTGCCTCCATCTCTTGGTAATTTTATACTTTCCAATGTTGGGGAGTATAGACTCGTGCAAAAATATGTTAAATCAAATTATTTTTAATACCCACCCAAACCATTTAATTCTCTCAGGATTTACTGTGAAATCTTATTCAACTGATTTGTTCTGGTGTGGTTTAAAATGAATTTGATTTGTACAAACCTACTAAAACAAATTTTTACACAAGTCTAGTTAGTATAAAGCACCTCTTACACATAATTCTCTTGCGTGACACAAAAAAAAGCAGACCTTTTACGTGTTGCACTTAGGACCTTCACAAATCTAGCAGGAATATTCACTAAAGTGAGAAAAGCTGGAAATTCAAACTAAAATTTTAAATGAATTTCAAATTTACAATTTTTTCAAAATAGAAAAAATGAGATCAGAATTGACTTGGACTTTTTCTAATTATTATTATTATATATTTTTTGGAATTTATATAGCGCTAACTTATCCTGCAGCGTTTTATAATATTATAAAAAGGGATAAATATAATAATAAATGAGACAATTACAAAATGTTACAGCAACAATAGGTTCGTGCCTACATTTTAACATTCCCAGCAAGTATATTCTATGTGAATAACTCTATAAGATAGCCTTTGATCATCTGTTCAACAACTTCGCAAGAAATCCAGTCTTCATTTACATGTTTCCAATCATCAAAACTATCTAAGTTAAAGGACAACTGTCCCCCAAAACAGTTTTTAATATAATAATCCTTTCATCAAATATTAAAAGGAAATTGATTTTGTAAGTATTTGTAAAAAAAACAAACAAACAAAAAAAACCCTAATTCCTACCTTTAGTATATGACAGTATCCTTCATTTATATACACTTTCAGGCAGACAGTGTTTCAAAACCTGCAGTAAGTCTCTATGATCTTCCCTGTTTTTGTGCAGGGAGTGAAGCAGGGAAGACCATAGAGACTAACTATTACTTTTCAAAGACTGTCTGACCCAAGGTGCACGATATAAAAGGATCCTGTCATATATTAAAGGTATGCATGGGTTTTTCAAATTATTTTTGCACATATGGAATTTAGCCAAGAATCCATTTCCTTTCAATATTTGACAGGAGGATCATTATTATTTATTTTTTTTAAATAGTGTTTAGGTGACAGTTTTCCTTTAAAAATCTAAAAAAAAACAAAAAACATAATGATACAAAACGAGATTGTTGCTATACATCCAGGCATATGACGCAGAATATACACAGGACTATTATTGTAGATCCATGTCTGTGTTTAGACCCAATCACTAACCCACAGTGCATTCATTTTGAAACTGAAAGAGATCTACAACATGTTGTGCAGTAAAATAAAATAACTTTTCCTGCTTCACATTTTTTAGTTTAAATTGTCGTGGAGCGCTTTTACTTTTGTCTACGTGCTTATTTTGCCTGTAGTAATGGCATAGATGAATGCTCTGCTTTGAGCTGCTTGTATGGTTTAGAAAAGAGCAGACAACGTAACAGCCATTCCAAATATGTAACGATTAAAGGATGCATATCCTTCAGCCTGCTTACTTTTATTCCACTAATGCTACTGGAATATATTTAAGGTTCTGTTCTGCGCGGATTGTAACTCTACAGGAAATATTTGTAAAAATCAACTAATAACACTTGTGCATTTTTAACTTTTGTAGGCAAGTTTTTTTTTTATTTTAGTGTGTTATATTTTGTTTCTTTTCACAGTAAAATATGTAAAAGTTTGCTCGCTTTCTCTTCTTTAGTTTTCTCTTCTCGGCTTTTATCTACTCTGTTGATGCTTCCGCTGTCTCTGTCTCTCCCATATTATGTGCCTCTTAAGAGGTGTTTTAATGAATGTAGGAACTACGAAGAAATAACCTGTAAAATTATATAATATATGTACATGATCTCATGCTCCTTTCATACGTGTATTTACATACTCATATTAATTATGCACAAATATCAATAAAACTTTTATTGCTAAAATAAATATATATATATATATATATGGGAAAGCTTGCTTTCTGCAGTTAGCTTATAAAAGCAAGAATTAATATAGAAAAAGTTTATATCTATGCATATGGTTATTAAAGGGAAAACGATTAAAACAATCCGTTTTCCTGGCACTGGATGGTCCCTCTCCCTCCCACCCCCCAATCCCCAGTTGCTGAAGGGGTGAAAACCCCTTCAGTCACTTACCTGGGGCAGCGGCGATGTCCCTCGCCGCTGTCTCCTCCTCAGCGGCGAGGGACATCGCCGCTGCCTCAATGCTTTCCTATGGGGATTTGAGCGACGCTGGAGGTCCTCACACAGCGTGAGGACATCCAGCGACGCTCTAGCACAGGTTTCCTGTGCTATAGAGCAGGAATTGACCTCTAGTGGCTGTCTAGTAGACAGCCACTAGAGGTGGAGTTAACCCTGCAATGTAATTATTGCAGTTTATAAAAAACTGCAATAATTACACTTGCAGGGTTAGGAGTAGTGGGAGTTGGCACCCAGACCACTCCAATGGGCAGAAGTGGTCTGGGTGCCTGGAGTGTCCCTTTAAGCATATTAAAAAATAAATTTCCATTTTCTATTGCAGAATGTTTTGAATATGTAGTGTAAATATTATTTTTTTTTTTCCCACTGAAAATTGCATCTAAACTAGGATTATATCTAACGGATCTGGGCCTGAATTTTATGTATATGGGGAATGAGTTTTCACTTGTAAAAGTAACATGTCTCTTGCAGTTGCTTATATCACATAAATAATGTATAGTATTCTAGACTGTGTTACTGTATTGGTATAGTTGTAGGTGTATTTAACCCCTAAGGACCAAACTTCTGGAATAAAAGGGAATCATAAAGTGTCAGACATGTCATGTGTCCTTAAGGGGTTAAGGGGTTAAGGAATATGGATGAATTCTATTGTGGTTAAGGTGTCAGAAGAGCCCTGGCACCACCTAATTGAAGTACATTTAGAATGGACTGATCCACTTTTTTAAATAATATTAACAATCAGTTACTTGCTGGAAGCTCATAAACTGAAAATGAATTTATATGATTCTACTCTTTCTATACCCAGAAATGAGGGAATGCTAAACTGAGCCTGGCGCACCAATTAAAGCTTTTCTTTCCTTAAATGAACACTTTAGTGTTAGGAATACAATTATTTATTTATAACACTATAGTGGCTCCCCAGGTCCCCTCCCCATCCATGAAAGAATTAAAAAAATACTTTTGCTTAACTGATTCCAGCGGCGTTATCCCTCAGCTCTGGGCGTTGCTTCCTCTCCTCCTGGTGCACATGAGAGAGAGAGAACTGCGCACCCATTAGGCCTTTACCCATAGGAAAGCATAGACTCAGTGCTTTCCCATGGGGTTTTGCTTCGCGCTGGATGTCCTTATGCAAAGTGTGAGGTCGTCCAGCATCATTTCACAGAATCAAACTCTGTAAAACTACGGGAAGAGTCTCTCGTGGCTGCCGAGATGCAGTCTTAGCACACAATTACATTGCAGGCTGCCGAGATGCAGTCTTAGCACACAATTACATTGCAGGGTAAAGAGAACAGAACATTATCTACCTAGTGCAGACCTGGAGTAATGGCTCAGATGCTCTCCCATGAATCTGTGCCCCTCTAGCGTCATTTCCAATGTAAGTTACTAGTAAGTATAGCTAACTGATCCTGTTTTGAAAGGTTTATACTTGCTGCCTTTCAGAATCCACAGATTGGCACAGTATTTAAAATTTGATTTACAAATAGCTGTAAATCTTGCTCTGCCCTAAAGGCTTTATTGCATTTTAATTCCTGTTCAAGACAAATGACGATATAATCATTTATTTAAATGTCAGACTGTAATTTTAGAATTGTCAATTTGAAAGGAAGATAAAATATATGAAAAGAAATACACGAGCGGAGATATTTTGCTTGCAGACGGCGTGAGGAACATGTGGCAGCATTATAAGAGTCCTGGCAGTACAGAAACCAGGGCAAATTGGAAAAAAGATGGGTACTTTCAATAGACTGACACAACAATGCCTGTCTATTCATTCTTTCAATAGCACAGACATACAATATTGATTGTAATTACAGTACTATGTTGTCTGTGTGACATTCTAGGCAGAAATAATGCCTGCTCTTGGCCACGGTTAAAGAAATGTTATAATCTAGATATATTTTTATGATTAAAATTGATTCACATAGAAAGTCTGTTATTTTTCTAGATATTCTGCAACACATCTTTGCAGTCATTATTGCAATGAGTAATACGCCTTTGACAATGAACATAGACTGAAAATTGAAAGAATAATTGTTTCCCAGAATAGAGACACATGTGTTAAAGAAAACCAGCATTCTTTTGGTAACATCAGTATGTCATTAATTAATCACATGGAAAATCATTGCATATATCCAAGTTTCTTGTGCTAACTATATGCTACTGAAGTGCTATGTCAGATATATGCTCAAATCTATGTGCTGTAAGTGTTAATTTCAATGGGGGAGTTTGGATTCAAAGATCAGACAATGATGAACGCTTAATCTTGAACAACTTGTGGACTTTAACAAAGCCACGTTCCTGTTAAAATTGTATAGTCTAGTTAAATTATGACTTTATGCTTTTATTATGTTAAATAGATTTAAAAAAAAAATGTACATCGGCAAAAAAAAAAAAAGTAAAAAATGTAAAATAAAAATGTTACTTACCTTTTAAAATGCCCCTAAATGGACTGCTTTGTGTGTCTGCGTGCAACTGGCCACACCATGATGAGGACTACAGTCAAGAACATTTCATTCTGGCCTATATAATTCCAGCAGCACAACAGAAATGCTCCAGGCACTCAAGGATAACTAAATGGCAGCTTCAATGAAGATCAATAAAGATCAGTGCATATTACAAGTAACAGCAAGCTTGCTAAAGACCTCGTTTGGAGGTCCAAACGTTGCAGATGTTTGTAAGATGCACTGATCTTCATGAAAACTGTCATTTAGTTACCTGTAAATGCCTGGGCCATTTCTGTTGTCCTACTTAAGTATTGGGGTTTGCCAGCCTTCGGTGCGGAAGTGCATCCTGTATTGGTGACTCGGAAGATTGCGGATTCTTTCTATTTTAAAAACAATATAAAAATCCTGCAATTGCTATCAGTTTATAAACAACCAAATTCCAATCATAACCATCTAATTCTGGTTTATGGGGATTAACCTTATTCCATAATTGCCTGTAAGGCACAGTCTAATTTGTTGTTTATGGTTCAGTGATGGTGAATCAGCCAGGACATTTGAAACAAGATATAGGCTTATTAATTCTGAGTTAATTTAGGACCAGATCCCATAACTAAACAGTTTTGAGTGGTTGTATTAAAGGGACTCAATGAAGTGATCTCGGTGCATTTTAACACTACATTGTAAAACAATTGCCAATCTGTATAGCAAGATTAACATACCTTTAGTGGCTGTCACTATAGGTACTTGTTTTGCTATGCTAGTCAAACTCAATAAACTAGTCAAACCCGTTACACTAGCTCATAGAGCAGCATTTAATCAGTGCAGCGAGACGTTTTGCTGTGCATGCACACTAGCCTCCCCATGCTTCCCTATGTGGGAGCATTGAATTGGCTGAGATCATCAGCTTTGATGATCTCAGACAGGGAGGCGGGACCAGCATAGTGGAAACCTTAACTTTTTATTGCAAACTGGGTTTACTAATCTAGACAGCTAGAAGAGCATTATAGTGTTAAGAATATATATATATATGTATATATATATTTTTTAAACTGCATACTAATCAAAAACAAAGTGATTTTTGTTACAGCCTGGTCTGACTGGGTGTTTCTAACTTTTAATATGTATGGTTTTCAAATCCAATTCTGAGGTAACTGATAATTCACTAACATGCAATAGTGATGCAATTCATTTTAGAAAGCATTGTTTTCATTCAGTCCATAGCTGTGTCTTGAGAATTAGAATATTATTGAACAGAACTGCACTTCATCACTATGTATTTATTCATTAAGAATCATAAACTCATTGTATGCCTGCTCCTGGATGTCACAAGAGCTGGTGTTCTCATTTATAGCAGAAGGACAAGACATTGTTTATCCCTTTGCAAAACTATGTTCTCCAGTTTTCATGATACCAGATGTAAACCAAGTGTTTTTTTTTTTTTTTTATTTGAAATCTGTTTGTTACCTTCAAAGGTCCCAAAAATTGACTTTACTCTATCTTTGCTATCCATTCACAGGACCAATGCAAGAAACCGTATATGACTTCTGGAGAATGGTTTGGCATGAAAACACAGCCAGTATAGTCATGGTAACCAACCTAGTAGAAGTGGGAAGGGTAAGTACTCTTTCCATATGATTATACCACTGTGTAAATCTGATTTCCAAAACATCTGTCACTCTTAGCAAGTAAAATGCTGGCTAAGGGTAAGGTACGGTGTAAATCTCCATAACCTGAACGACCACAGGTAAACCGATCTTTTAATTATGAAGGTTTACTAGAATTAAATTTGCAGCTTCATTTCAGAATTTTGAAGTCCAACAAACATAGGCATTGCTGTGGGTGGTGCTTTGGGGGCTGAAGCCCCAGATCTTTAAAGTTGGTAAAACCATCAGTGCTTTTTAATTTTACTTAAAGGGACACTATAATCACCAGAACAACTACAGCGTATTGTATTTGTTCAGGTGTGTATAGCATGTCCCTAACGGCTTTTTAATGTAAACACTGCCTTTTCAGAGAAGAGGCAGCATTTTCACTTCTGCCTAATAACACTTTTAGTGGCAGTCACTCAGATGGCGACAAGAGGTGCTTCCTGGGTCAGTCCCGCACAATGTGTTCCCAATAGATATGCATTAATTCAGTGTATCTCTTTGTGGAGATGCTGATTGGTGCATGCGTGCGCATTAGCCTTCCAATGTTTTTCTATAGGAAAGCATTGTATTGGCTGAGATTGTCAAAATCGATGAGCTCAGCAAAAAGGCAGAGCCAGCTGCAGCAGACCTGCATGGCACTGGAATATGGGTGAAATTTGCTGCAACAACCGCACGGATTATTTCTTACTTTTATTGAGATCCCAGGGAGCATCAGCAGCACACTATTCATGGGTAGAAGGTGTGGTCATGACATATCCCCACCTCTCTGTGAGAGTAAAGGGTATCAAGTTTTAATTTGGGCTCAAACCCTAGGTGTTCCTGCAACCTGCAATGCCCCTGACTGCTTGAATACCATTGCATATGTCCTTATTAAAATTTTATGTAAGAAAAATCCACTAGAGGAATTATATGATGGCTGTCTGGCATTCACTTTACATTATTATTATTGCCATTTATATAGCGCCAACAGGTTGCGTAGCGCTTTACAATATTATTAGGGGGGGGGGATTTAACTATAAATAGGACAATTACAAGAAAACTTACAGGAACAATAGGTTTAAGAGAACCCTGCTCAAATGAACTTACAGTCCAAAGGATGTGGGGTATAAAACACATTAGGATAGGAAATAGCAATCAAATTAGGTGAAGCAGAGATGGAGGAGAGAGTAAAGTGCTGCCCTATAGGAGAGAGCAAGAGACAGGTATGTGAGGTAGTGGTTACTCTGGGAGGCCATAGGCTTTCCTAAAGAGATGGGTTTTAAGGCACTTCTTAAATGATTGAAGACTAGGGGAGATTCTGATGGTGGTAGGCAGGCTATTCCATTGGAAGGGAGCCACCCGCGAGAAGTCCTGCAAGCATGAGTTGGCCGTACAGATGCGAGCAGCGGACAGGAGAAGGTCATGGGCAGAGCAGAGAGACCGAAAAGGGGCGTACCTAAGAATCTGTGAAGAAATATAAGAGGGGCTAGAATTGTTCAGTGTTTTATAGCTATGTGTTGGCACTTTGAATTTACTCATATAGGATACAGGAAGCCACTGTAAGGACTGACAGAGGGGTAAGGTGTGATAGAACCAACTAGAGAGGAAAATCAGTCTGGCAGCAGCATTCATTACAGACTGTAGTGGGGCAATACGGCTTTTGGCAAGACCAATTAGGAGAGGGTTACAATAATCCATGCAGAAAATTACTAGAGCATGGACAAGCTCGATGGTAGCATCTTGCATAAGAAAGGGGCGAATGCAGGCTATGTTTTTAAGATGGAATCTACAGGATTTGGCAACATACTGGATGTGAGGCTCAAAGGTGAGGCCAGAATAAAGTATGACGCCAAGACAGCGCGCTTGCAAGGATGGACTTATGTGGATGCCACTAACTTAATGTGGAAGCGAAAGAGGAGGATCAGTATTAGGAGGAGGAAAGACAAGGAGCTCAGTTATAGAGAGATTGAGTTTCAGAAAGCGGGAGGACATCCAGTCAGGGATGGAAGAAAGGCAAGCAGTGACACATTGTAGGTGGTAGTGGTAAGTTTGCCAAGAGAGGAAGAGAAAATAGAAGGAGACCAAAGACAGAACCTTGGGAGACTCCAACCGAGACAGGACGAGGGGAGGAGGTATCATTAGAAAAGGAGACACAGTGTTGGGAGAGATAAGAGGAAAACCATGAGAGGACAGAGTCACAGAGACCAAGCGAATGAAGACTTTAAAGAAGGAGAGCAGGATCAACTGTGTCAAAGGCAGCAGAGAGGTAAAGAAGAATTAGTATGGAGTAGTGGCCTTTGGATTTAGCTGCCATTGAGTTGTTAGTAACTTTGATAAGAGCAGTCTTAGTAGAGTGGGGAGGGCGGAAGCCAGATTGAAGAGGGTCAAGGAGAGAGTTGGAATTGAGGAAGTAAAGACAAGGGATATGAGGGGAGGACGGGTCAAGAGATGTTTTTTTCAGGATAGGTAGTGGCATGTCTAAGGTCAGCAGGGTGTCAGCAGGGTGCCACAAGAGATAAAGCAGTTGAAGATGTGTGTTAAGGAAGGCACAAGACAAGGGGAGTGAGATCTGATGTGAAATGGTGAGATGGGACAATATCTGGGTGAGATGGGACAATATCTGCTGTCTTATTTAACCCTTGCAGGACTATATGTCCAATATTATCTCATTGCCTCCCAGTTAATTATGTGTGATACATACAATTGAGGCAATGGCATAAGAAATTTGGTAAAGCACTCAAGGTCTCTGAGCTGTTCAAGGGCTCCATGCTGTCAAGTTTATTACAAGGGCAGTGGAAGTGTTTGAACATTCTACTTATATACATTTTGGCAATTGATCTATTCACTATGGGAACAGAATGATTAAAATGTAACCCTTCACATGGAGGAAAATTTACCATCACAGAAGAGGAGAGATGCGTCCCAACCATCCCGAATTTGGCGGACAGTCTCGATTTTCGAATCCTATCCTGCTATCCCATTTTAGTTCTCTGGTGTCCCCAACATTCATAGCATCAATAGACATGCTTGCACTATTATTATGGCACTAAGACCTGCACGGACCACTGAAACTGTTCCTTGTAGGGTCTGTCTTCAGTGGGCCAGCCTGCATGATCAACAGGCTACCTGGCGTGCATTCACACCAGGCTGACCTGCCATCAACTTGGGTGGGTCCCCCATTCCAGTTGTATCCACACCTTTGGAGGGGAGCTAGTGACATAAACGCATTACTTGTCTGTCCCCTTCACCTCTCACCGGCATCCTGATTCACAGGATGCCGCAGTTGTGTGGTGTGCTGTATGTTTAAATGCAAGAGCAAGATCTGAATTAAATCATGTATTTATGCCCTTCTAAAAGTGACATTCCAGTTCCCTTAGGCCCTTTAGCTTACTGGGTTTCCTGTCTCATTCCTTTTGACCTGTAGTTGAAAGCGGAAGTGTGTGCTTCTCATATTAGATAGAATTGAGAATAGTTGTTAAAAAATGCGCCAGGTGTCTCAATACTTCTCTGTTAGAAGCATATGATTGGACACAAGACAGCTGTAATAATGATTCCACAGAAGACAGAGAGGAGGTGATTATAATGGCTTTTTATCCTTTCAATGTCAAATGGGGAGAGGCAATAATCTAACTATAATAAGGAAACTTCCAATTAAAAATATATATTATTATAATATATGCTATAGTATTATAGTAGCAGTAATATTGAGCATTAAGAAAATAACCAACCAAAACACCCCTTAGGGAATGTGTGTCTATGAGAAGATTTAAGTGTCAGTGACAAATACTCTGTTGAATTTTGGCAATGTTTTTGGCACAATCTTTGAATTTTTTTTTCATCTGTTGCTTTTTCTGCACTCTTATTTTTTTAATGAGTAATTTTATCGCCGATGCCACCTCTTTATGGATTCATAAATATTTCTGCTACTTGTTTGAACAGAAAGCTGACAAAATATTTCCACCACTATAAATTTGTCAGTTTTCTAAAATTTACATCTCTGCACAAACGGGCAGGGTTTACTTTGAAAAAAAAGTCACTTTTTAGAACACTTTTCTTCATCACCTTACCCTTTAGCTACATCTTAATGATGAGACCCAAGAAGGTTGTAACAACTATCTGGAGTCATGTGAAAAGAGGGCATGCCTAGAGTCTTTGGTTATAACTTCCCCAATTTGGTATACAGATGGTTTAGATTTCCATTACAGTAGTAATAGTGAGCAAAATATGTTTGTGACCTGAGTGGGGACTGTCTACTGATACCTGAGAATGCAGGAAAAGTCACACAACCTTCCTGAGTATGAATAGATGCCAAAAGTTCTGAATTTGCCTGAACAGTCACACATTCTAGGGTACTGTACCAGCAATAATAGATCCCGGGAACCATGGTCTCCAAGGAGGGACTAAGCACTAGGGCCATTCAGAGAGTGATTTAGCAGCACTCTGTGCATAGTATGCCTTGAGGGGGTGGGCTGTCGGTCAGCTGGTCACAATTTTTAGAGGCAGTCATCTCCTTTTCACGGGCAGTCCCGCCACTTTGACTGATGGCCACAAAGCGTTGATGGACCCACCTGACTTTGGACGTTGCTTAGTGCAGCCTGATCTCTTCCTACCAACCGCTGCCACAGATGGTGGGCAGGAAAGTTTGGCAGGTGTGAGCATGTGCGTCACTAACCAATTCAAGGTCCATCTAATGAAAGCGTACATCTGAGTCAAGGCAAATGTAAAGAGTTAAACAAGGAATATTCAAACATGACAAAAGAACAAAGCTCTGTATACTTTTCTCCAGGTTTAAATTCTCTTAAAAGACAGTAACTCAGTCTGGAACAAAGGGAACAGGACATATTCTGTGCAGGTTAAGGATCTACTGTTTTATTTTAGCAGAAAATGCATCAATTTATGGATTTTTTCCCCTTTTGCAGTTGGGTAGAGTACAGCTGCCACAACCTGTCATTATCCCAAGTCTACTTGACAAGCCATACATATTTCACTGTTTTTACATATTCCAACAAGGGACCCTTGTCATATTATTGGCATCTGCAGAAACCGTTGCACCTGGTATTCAGATAACATTACAACGTGTTCTTGTCTCGTAGCAAACCCAGCCTGCCAACCCATAGTTACATTTCATGGCCCTGAATCCACTTACATGACTTATGTTTGTATTCATTTGTTTATCTTTTTCTATTTGCAACCATTTAAATATCTTTTGTGTTCTTCTGCTAATTCATCAGTCAGAAAACAGGCGATGCAGTTTGCCCAGCTCCCAGTGGACACTTTTGCACTAGTAATTTAAGCTAATGATTTCTAAACATGTTAAATCAGTTTTCAAAAGACCTCATTAGACTGTGACTGTTTATTAAAAACTCAAATGAAGCCTTTCAGGCATTTGCAAATATTATGAAGTTGCCCTGCACACTCCTGATAGCGGGTGATAAAGTGATTTTATTCTTGCAAGATGCTTATACTCTAAGGAACAAACACATTTGTTAAATGTTGTGAATGAAATTCCTAAAGTCGTTTTGATCGCAGACCAGTAATTGTATTCGTGAGAGGGCTGCTCCTCATTCTCATTGTCTATTGTGTAATTTCTGAGACTCATGAATAAGTAAAAAATGAAGCATTCATTTTTGTCTTCATTTCCTTGCAATATCTATTCATTCGGCCTTCGATGGACAACCATAAAAGTACTTAAAAAAATTATTATACATTACATTTGTGATGTGTTATGCACTAATATCATGGTGAAACATCTCAATATGAAATGTATCAACAATATGACTCTCTTTTCTTAAAAAAAACAGCTGACTTGAGCAAAAATAATGGTAATTTAATTACAGTATACTGTATGACCATGCATTGTATAAGCCTGCCACAACACCAATGTAGTCAATAGTCGGACCAGGCATTCCTAAATAAACAGTACTAAACAACTTATTAATAAATGGAGCCAATCAAGAATAAATAAACTGCATGGTGGAGGAAGAAAAAAGCCCTATTCCCCAACTGCCAGGTAAGACACTAGGTGATGAGGTTTCAATCCTTCAATCTGGTAGTGATCATAACACTGCAAAAATCATGCAAATGTACGTTTAGGTTGTTATAATGCCAATGTACACCATTTTTGCCAGGTCCTATTCTAGCAACCCAATGCCTACTCTTATGAGATTAATCCACTTCCCTGGGAGATATCTCTTCCCAGGGCTCTCTGCAGGGCAAGGTTCAATAGGGTGGAAGATTGCTGAGCAATAACTGTATAAAATGTAGGTCAATAACAATAGAATATCTGGAGTGAGCAAAAACATTGAGTGATACAAGTTATGGAAACACATTACAATCAGAAGGAGTAGATGCGTTTGATCAACGTAAGTAGGTTATATGTAATAGGCAGCACACCAATGAAAAGGTGGTAACTGTTGGCAAAGCATACATCATGGTAACAGATACAAGCTCGGCAAAACCAATTACTGAAGATATTAGGCTGTTCTTTATCAGAAGAAATCAATTGCACTGGCCTTGTCTTTAAATAGATAAAGGACTTACTGTTGAATGGGAGAACCTATGACCATCTGCAGCTCCTTTTGTAACCTGTCTTAACTACAAACAACAGTCTAAGAATATAATTCACAAACATTACATCAATGGAAATGGCAGGAATGAATATCACTAATAAAACCTTTGAATTGAGAATCAAAAGTGACTCTCTGATTAGATTAAACAAAAAAGGTATAGTTATAAATGTTCAGAAGTGACAGTAGCTGTGAGAACCGATAGCTGCTTGACTCTGACAGTGAAAGTGATTGGGTTACACGGGAGAGTACTCCAGCACTGAGGGCTACCTGCACATCCTTGTCTGTCTGAGGGAGGACTGCAGGGGAGAGAAAGACAAATGCACAGACAGGGCTGTCTGCTGCTGTGAAATGCAAAAAGGGCAAAGCTGTGATAGTTCTATGTGAACCTGAAGCAACAGGCAAGCTGTTGTTCAGATAACAGTAGAGTTGGACCTAACATGGCTACACAGTCAGAAAAAAAGTAAAATGTTCTAAAAAAAAAAATCAATATAGGCCATTAAAAAAAAATATTTAAGGAACATTATTGTGTTAAAAATATCAATGTGTGTTCCTAAAGCTATAGTGCCCTGTTGGCCATTTAGGTAACCGTCGCCTACCTGCAGGAAGCGAAAAGTGCCTTTTACTTATCTTTTTTCCCTCGCATTGCAGGTCTATGTCAGAATCTCAGCCAATCCAACGCTTTTCCATAGGAAAGCATTGGGAGGCTAATGCTCATGCGCGGCAAAATGCCACACGGCGCCAATCCGATTGTCCCTATGAGACTATCTGATTAAATTGTGGAGTAGTACTTAGCTATTTCTGCAGAAGTGCCTCTGAGCCTGAGTGACAGCCACTACAGGCATTTAAACCCTTCAATTAAAACATTGCCATCCTGCAGACCAGCAAGGTTTTCAGTTACAGGGTTAAAATAGAGGGGGGATTGAGATAAAGTGGTCTGGGTGCCTATAGTGTGTCTTTAACACAGGTATTTACTAATGTGAGAATTGTCGGGCATTCAAAGTCAAATTATTTTCCAGGTGAACCATTTTGTCCACGCATTTAAAACTCACATGAATTACCACACTTCTCAGTTTAGTGAATAATAATGTAAGTTTAATTGAATGTCAAAAACTTTAGAAAAATTAGAAATAAAAACTTCAGTTGTCTATTCATATGAAGTCATTTTGGTGCTTTAACGGTCTCTTTAAACTAAAGACTTCTTTGCCTACCTGATTGCCATTTTTTATTGCCAGACAGAGCATTCATATCTGACCTCTAAAAGGGGTACACCCAGGGAGAGACTCTTGCATATGTCCTGTTTGCTGGGACATTAAGGAAAAGAGGCTGAACATTTGTCGGCCTACAAAAATATTAGCCTGGTGACAAAAAATAAAATCTTGGCGCTCGTCCTAAGTGCTGTAAAGGACAAGAAAAAGTGACTGGCTGATATGATATTAATATATGCTGCTTTTATTGCATAACCACCCACCACTACATGGCATCCAATGTCATCCGTGTTTACTTTCACCATCATGTGATAGCCTGTTAGCTAACACAAACTCCAAACATGAAAACATGCAGGACGTTTGTATAAATTGTTTACAATCTGTGTTCTAAACAATTGTGGAAAAGGTTTGGCAAAGAAGTGTCTTCTCGTCTGAGTAGAATATGCTTTCTTAATGTAGCAGAAAACGAAAGTCGGTAAGAGACAGACACGTCTTTCTCTTTCCTTCCAAGTAGTTTAAATTATTCTGTCATCATTAATCAAACTGCAATTGTGATTGTTTACAAAGCTGTGTATGATAACTGAATAACAAAAATGTTAAATGTTATGTGGTCCATGGAGCAGAACCAAAATAACGTAATCTTTTTGCAGCTGCTAAAATAAGTGGTCGTATAGCTACTGTTTGTCAGCACATCTTAGATTTTCAATAAACTTTATTCGACAGTCAAACAACATAAACACACACCAAGTACCAAGTGCTTTTTTACTGAACTAATACCAAAAACTAGATTTACAGTACTGAGTTATTACGTGTACACATGTGCAAACCAACACTAGGTATACAAAATGCAAAAGAAAAACAAATCTCCAAAATTTACTTCATGTGCAAAATGAACGATCCATATTGCCACCACCCAGAATATATGTACATATATATATATATATATATATATATATATATATATATAAACACACACACATATAACCCAGAATGAGTGCACTCAGTGGTCTTCATAATTTGCACAATTAACATAATTTATAAACACATAACAAATAGGTCAATGTTTTAGTCCAATTACAAAATAATTTGAGAAAATACAGTGTTCCTGTGTTCCACTATATTTATTAGACATTTTAAAAGATGAGTTTTGAGAGAAGGCTTGAAAATGGGGAAGGAGATCACAATCATATGTTAATCATAGATGAAGTCAGGAAGGTTAAATTAATTTTCATACATGTGTGAAACATCTTGAGTAAGGTGGATGTAAAGAAGGAGTTTGGCCCCTGAGTAGAGAGGTTGAATGGAGAGTTAGTATAACCAGGAAGAATCAAATGGAGGAGGAAGTGAAGGCTTTGGGTAAGGGCATAGAGATGATCGGTAGAGGTAAAACAAGATGGTAGAAATATTGGAAAATAGAGCAAAAGTGGGTTGAAATCCAGTGGTTTTTCGAGTAAGGGGAGAAATATAATGATGAAAACTGTTTGAAAAGCACACAAATAGCAGTTATCTGTGTTTTTTAAAGTGAGATGAAGTACTATATAGGAAAACCAACGAGAAAGAAGCTGCTGTAGTTGAGCCTGGACAAGGTGAGGGACTGGATAATGATTTTTTTGAATCAGAATCAGTGATGAGAAGTGGAAAGGTCACGTGGAGGTAATGGATAAAGGAGGGATACAAAATGACGCGTAGTAGCAAGATGTGAATGAAGGGGAGATGCCAAGGGCTCGGTTTCTGAAGATTGAATATATCATTCTTCTTTTAAATCAATCGAAATATACTAAAGAATGGCTAAAACAGCTGCTCACGCTTCATCCTTTTGTTACCGAATGTATATTGCATGTAACGAATGGTAATATTCTGGGGTACGGCACAGTAAATAAATGTGAGATATAGCACAGTTTTTAAAATATTAAAATATTAAATGATCAGTGCTTATATCATAGACCATGTTTACATACATAGGATGTAATCCATAAATTGTTCAATATTTATTTTCCATCAGGTGAAGTGCTGCAAATACTGGCCAGACGACACAGAGATCTATAAAGATATTAAAGTCACACTAATTGAAACAGAGCTTCTCGCTGAATATGTCATCAGAACATTTGCAGTGGAAAAGGTATTGTATTTCTGTTCTCTTCATGTTAACATGTACATATTTAAAAGTTAACCCTTTTAGCCTTTTACTAAGGTTTACATTGTTCACCTTGTCACTTTACGATTAAATTACCTTTCAGAACCATTAATATGATTAATTCAGAAACATTATTATTACATAATGTTAAAGGAATGCTAAAGAGCTAGGAATACAAACCCGGTCATGCTACGGGGACAATGTCCCTGCGAACCCACTTCTTACATTTGGGCAGTTTCAGAGAAAAATGTTTTTTCGATATGCGGTAGACATGGGCTTTAGTTTTCAGAAGAGCCACAAAATGACAGAAAATGTAGTCAGAAAAAGAATGAAAGAGTGCTATTCTGTGAATGTCAGAATAACCAAACGACTCAACGTCTGAATGTCATTCAGATAACATTCAGCTGTCTAGTTAATTGCACTTGCATGTCTGGTGACCATGTTTTCTGACCAATCCTGTGACCACAGTCATGGACCAATCACCATGCAATGCAATTTTGAGATTGATTGACTATTTTTTCAGCCAATTAATATCAAATTCCTGCAAAATTAGACCAATGTTGAACTTGTACATAGGGCTGCCTGACAGGCTCTTGTTTCCTTGTGAGCTTAGTAGCAGTTGAGCAGTATGTTGGTTTGAATTGTAGTCTTTAGCTAGCTACTAAATGGAGAGTAGAATGGCAATTATCAGGAGAATATTATACAGTGCCTTGCAAACGTATTCACCCCCTTGGCCTTTTTCATGTTTTGTTGCCTCACACCCTGGAATTAACATGGATTGTTTGAGGATTTGCATAATTTAATTTACAGAACATGCCCACAACTTTGAAGATGTTTTTTTTTTTTTTTTTTTTTATTGTGAAGCAAACAACAAATAGGACAAATTAACAGAAAAGGTCAATGTGCATAACTATTCACCCCCCTAAAGTCAATACTTTGTAGAGCCACCTTTTGCGGCAATCACAGCTCCAAGTCACTTTGGATAAGTCTCTATGAGCTTGCCACATCTTACCACTGGGATTTTTGCCCATTCCTCCTTGCAAAACTGCTCCAGCTCCTTCAAGTTGGATGGTTTGCGCTTGTGAACAGCAATCTTTAAGTCTGACCACAGATTTTCTATTGGATTGAGGTCTGGGCTTTGACTAGGCCATTCCAACACATTTACATGTTTCCCCTTAAACCACTCAAGTGTTGCTTTAGCAGTGTGTTTGGGGTCATTGTCCTGCTGGAAGGTGAACCTCCGTCCTAGCCTCAGATTACGCACAGAGTGGTACAGGTTTTGCTCAAGAATATCCCTGTATTTAGCACCATCCATCTTTCCCAGTCCCGACTGCTGAAAAACATCCCTACAGCATGATGCTGCCACCACCATATTTCACTGTGGGGATGGTGTTCTTTGGGTGATGTGATGTGTTGGGTTTGCACCAGACATAGCGTTTTCTTTGATGGCCGAAAAGTTACATTTTAGTCTCATCAGACCAGAGCACCTTCCTCATCAGACCAGAGTCTCCCACATGCCTTTTTGCAAACTCAAAACATGCCATTTTGTTTTTTGCTGAAAGTAATGGCTTTCTTCTGGCCACTCTGCCATAAAGCCCAACTCTGTGGAGCGTGCGGCTTATTGTCGTCCTATGTACAAATACTCCAGTCTCTGCTGTGGAACTCTGCAGCTCCTCCAGGGTTACCTTAGGTCTCTGTGCTGTCTCTCTGATTAATGCCCTCCTTGTCTGGTCCGTGAGTTTTGGTAGGCGCCCGTCTCTTGGCAGGTTTGCTGTTGTGCCATGTTCTTTCCATTTGGTTATGATAGATTTGATTGTGCTCCTGGGGAATCATCAAAGATTTGGATATTTTTTTACAACCTAACCCTGACTTGTACTTCTCAACAACATTGTCCCTTACTTGTTTGGAGAGTTCCTTGGTCCTCATTTCACTTCACCAACTTAGACTATTATGTTCTGATCCATCACATAAAATTCAGATTAATAAAATATTGAACTTAAGGCTGTAATGTAACAAATTGGTAAAAAAGTCAAGGGGGTGAATACTTTTACAAGGCACTGTATGTGATTGAAAACCCTAGGATACACATTTAAGCATTATAATGTCAGTTTCTTAACAGATTGGAAGGAATCCTTGAGGAGTTCCCACAATTCGTTTGTAGGTAGCCAGCTCCCCGCTCAGCTGGCTGCTTTGTGACCATCCCAATGAGGAGCATTGGATTGGTCCAGCAGGTGGTTAGCCACGCATGTGTTATTTCCCTGCAATTTTGTAAATGAGAAGAATTTTGATTGGATCGTTAGCTACAATTCTGTCAATAATTAAAAAGACAGATTTTAAATGGTTAAAACTTTAAATGTCAATAATGCATAATAATGAATATTTTTCATTTACACGTGGAGGAAGTTTATTAAAAAGAGGATCATTCATTGGCTGAGGGCAATCAACTAACCCTCTCAGCCAATAAAAGGCTGGAAGGATCAGAAGCTAAGAGGGCAAAACAGTTTGCCATATTATTGGTGGAACAGCACCAGGGTACTTCTTGCAGTAGGCTGTAATGATTATGATACTTGGCCATAATGAAAGTTAAAAAAGTGAGCTCTTTTTAAAGAGGTGCTTAGGAAGGCTGTATGAGTTACAGCTTTTGGAGGCGTGGCTAGGGTTTCATAAACAAAGTGATTTATCATCTAAACAGCAAGATTTAAACAGTGAGACTACAGGGGTGTACACCAAAACTTCTTTATTAAGGTAAAGCTGTTTTGCTTATTAGAGTGTCCCTTTAACCCATGATAGTGTAGTACATTGGACAAGCTAACCAAACAGATTGGAGATTGGAAAACAACTGAGTTAGATAGTTTTGCCAACTCAACGATCTTGGCCTGAAAAGCTAATACAATTATTTTATAGTTCGTGAATAACCCAACAAAATGTAGATGTATAGAATGGCCATGTTATTCACTAAAGTGAGAATTCAAAGTGAACTTAAAATATATGGTCAGAGTAGGTGACCTAGTGAAATTTTCCACTTTGGTTTTCTGACTTTCAATTTTAAAATCACCTTGAATTTTAACTTTAGTACATAACCCTGTGAATGTTACAAATAACTTTCACCCGACAGTCACTTTTTATTTTGGTGCTTTTCCTTAAAAATATTAATAACATGAAAAGTTAGCATGGAATTGGTGTGAGAAAGACGTTCTGCTCCAACCCTCTGAAGTTTGCAACTTTCACTAAGCAGCATATGTTCGCCTTAATGAAGAAAGTGAGAAGGCCTAACACTGGAGATATTTTTATAAAAATATTACGTCGTTTGTGTTTCATCTGCTGCACAGATGGACTTCCACTCAATAGCATTAGAAATGGTAGCAGTGTAACATATCTGAGATTTATTAACATATAATTTTGGCACAACAGAATAGGGATGATTTTAGTTTATTTGTAAAATATTTAGCACTTTCTGGATGGAACACATTTTGCTTTTTATGCTGTAAATGCCTTAAAAGTCATTAAAATACCAAAAAAGGAGAAATATGCCATAAATGCATTTAATGTATTATCTTTACTTCTTACAAAATATGCTTTATTGTAGCCAACCAAAAAGGCCAACAATTAGGTTAAAATAGGGATACAGACCACACATTTAGTGATAAAATTGGCTTTATGTGATTTATGCATTCATTTTTTCTTGATTGTATGAGTATTCACGATAAAATAGAGGAACACTTCAAGTAACATAACCACTACAGTGCACCCATTTAGAATGGTTGAACTTCTAATCTGGACTCTACAGCTTTCAGAGAGTTGAAAGTCATTCTAAAATGGTTTAAATAATCGTTATAGGAGGATGCCAGTACACTCCTGCCACTACAGCGTTTTAACATTTTGTTTCACTGACAATAATTAGACGTAATAAGTGGGCTGCCTTGCAAGCATTCTTCCTGGCTCTCTAGTTACAATAAATATGTCACATTTAGTTCTACTATTATAGAAAAGAAGAATGGAATTAAAGGTAGACAACTTTCAAGCTACAGTGCTATCAAGGCTACATTTGATATTCAGATCATTGAAAGAAAGTCACTGAAAGAGAACAGTGCAGTGCAGACGGAAAGTTTATATAGTTCTTAAAAAAAATATGAAACAGATAAAACACATATGTAGGCACAAATCTGAAATGTAGCAGATGTACTTTAATGACATACAGAAAGTTAGCCAAATTCCTATCATCTCTGGCAATTTGGCTTAGTAGGTAGACCAGACATTTGGCTTTTTCTTAATGTTCCTCTGCAACACTTCAGGGATCATTGTAGATCCTTAGAACTGGCAGCCCTCGGGCAGTTCCATATGGCACATATGATTATATAAGTCATCCAAGCAGTAATTTAGCTTAATAAGTCATTTTTTCCCTTTTTGTTTCATGTTTGCAAAATAAAAATATGTTTTCTTCTTTCCATCCCAAGTCTATGTTGAGTTGCATCTTTTGAGCTTGTTTAAAACATGCAGTAGTTATAATGTGCATATATTGTATTTTTAGTTTGAGTTTAACTATTTTTTTTTTCACGCGTTGTGGCAGAGAGGTATTCATGAAATCCGTGAAATTCGCCAGTTCCACTTCACAGGATGGCCAGACCACGGAGTTCCGTACCATGCCACAGGACTCCTGGGATTTGTACGACAAGTTAAATCAAAGAGCCCGTCCAATGCTGGTCCATTGGTTGTGCACTGCAGGTAAAGTATTTTTTAGTCTTTAACCCATTTTAGCTGCATATTAGCTATTTGAGGTTGCAATACATTGGCTTAGACTCTTCAAAACTTTGGGCAGATATTAAAGTTGTAGCGGATTGGTACCGGGCTGTCCCACGACATGTATGAGAATAAGTGTATTTGGTCATATGGCTGGTTTAATGTGTATGTACATGTATAGAAAGCATGGTATCCGGGTATAATGACAGTTAAATGTATGTAAAGAATTGTATTCCTCTAGTTGTTCGGTAGAATCATTCAAATAAAACAAGGGAATGAAACTACCGAACAACCAGACCACCCAGGAATGAGTGTGCCTCCAATTACCGTTTGCAACAATGTTGCAAACAGGTAATTGGCAATCAGTGTAATGTGGTCTTTGTCCTCTGGGTGGCCGCCATTCGGGAAACAAACACGTGGCGGCGGCCATCTTAAACTACCGAACAGCGGTGTTTTGCCGTCGAGTGTCTGGAACTAAAATCGGACACTTGACTAGGCAAACACCGCTGAGACCTCCATACTTCCAGAAATTCGTATGGAAACTACCGAATGACCCGCCGTTCGGTAGAAAGAGCCCCATAAACAAGGGAATTCATTCAAACCCTCTCCAGGCTCTATAACACAGGCAATTCGCCTGTTTTCATTCCCTTGTTTGTGACCGACCGCAGGGCCAAAATGCATGGAACTGTTTTCGGATACTTTACCCATGCGGTCGGTCAAATCTTTGGAACCCCATATCTCACGAACCATTCATCCGAATGGGCTAATTTTTAAGTATGTTGGTCCCCCAGAATAGAGCTATCTGGGGATGTTGGATTTGTGGATGTACCCCAAGTATTTAGGGTACATCCAAAACTCGGGGAAAACTGTGTACACAATAAGGGGATTATGATGCTAGAGGAGGGGAGGAGATCTGTGGGAGGTTACTACTTAGAGATTGGATAATGTCTTAAGTGATAGAACCTCCTCCCTTGCATGGGAGAGGGCTTTATAAGGAACTGTGGAATAAAGCTTGTCAGACTACTCCTGAAACTGTGTGTCGTCCAGTTATTGGGATTGCGATGGGGATACTGCTGTATTACTTTACCTGCTGGAAACCTTGCCTGTGGACTTAACATCACCTTGTTCCTGAGCCTCACTGGAATCTCTAGTGGAGAATAGCTGTGCAAGATCGGCTCTCCGCCACATTGGTTGGCAGCGCTGGGATCCAAACTCACAGAGGAACAAGCGTAAATGGAGTACGGATGGAGATTGATTTTTCTGCGCTAAAACGCTCCACGCTAAAGGACCTCCTAGAGGCAAGGGGTATACAAGCCAGCAATAAGAAGAAAGCAGTACTTGTTACAGAACTCATGGCAGAGTACAGAATGGAGGGCGATTCAGTTCCGGCACAGAGGGAGCCGGGAGGAACACCACAAGGATCGGAATTCCAGAGGCAGGTTCAGTTCAGGCTATCCTTTTATGGGGAAAACCCCCCAACAGAAATTGTTACCAGGACAATGGCCGAGGTACAAGAATTCATCCTAAGGACACAGGCACCAGAACAAAGCTCTGCAATTAATGTGCCACAGGAAGGTAAGCCTAAAATACCATACCAGGCTTTTAAAACATATGTGGAGGCAGAGGAAGATATAGACGCTTTCCTGCAAGACTTTGAAAGACTGTGTGCACTGCATAAAATTAACGCAGAGGACTGGGTACCTATTTTGGCCGGAAGGTTAACCGGGAGGGCAGCAGAGGCATATCGGACTGTACCTAATGACGAAATAAGGAATTACAGTAAAGTGAAAGAAATTATACTCGCCAGGTATGCTATAACACCCGAGGCATACCGGCGGAGGTTCCGGGATCTAAAGAAAACAGAGAAGGACTCGCACGCAGAGTGGGCATGCCGATTACAGGGGGCAGCGCTCGGGTGGGTGCAAGCTAGCAAGGCACGTTCTATGGAGGATGTAATACAAATGTTGCTGATGGAGCAGTTCTATGAGGGAGTAACCAATGAGGTCCAGGAATGGGTAAGGGACTGAAACCCTACTTCCCTTACCGAGGCGGCTAGGAAAGCGGATGACTACCTGGATGCACGCAGGTCACAAAAACCTGCAGCTCCAAAAGCAACCTTTAAAACATTCGGGGGAAACAACTACACCCCAGCTCCACCGAGACCGCTACCACCACCTCCACCACCCGCTGCACAGCCCCGGTTCCGACAACCCACCGCTGGCCCCTGTCATCACTGCCAGAAGTGGGGACATTATAAAAGGGAATGCCCACAGCTACGGGACCGTTCCACCTGGATTCGTCCAGGCCCACCTCCACCCAGGGCGGCCGCAGCCCACCACTACCAGGACCTAGTCACCACCCCATATGGTTCCGCAGTCCCCATTACTACTGTGGAACAATGGGAGGTACTGCACGAGGCAGATCCGGTCCAGGCCAATGTGGATAATCTACGGCACCATCGACAGACGGTATATCTGAATGGTACAGCAGTCCGGGGATTACGAGATTCGGGAGCCACCATCACTTTGGTACAGAGCCACCTGATTTCAGATCAGGCAAAACTGAACAAAACTGTTGCCGTCCGGGTAGCTGGGGGAGCAGTGTACCGGCTACCTACAGCAAGGGTACATTTACATTGGGGAGCGGGGGCAGGGGAAGTGGAGGTGGGGTTGATGCCACATTTACCGGCGGAGGTTTTATTGGGGAACGATCTGGGGAGGCTCACTTCTGCTTTTGAGCCCCAGTCACCCACCACAGGAGAGGTCAACCCTGTAGTCACCCGACAACAGGCCCGCACCCAGGACCACAACACACTGCCGGAGGTTCAGGTAAGCAACCCTACCCCCCCTCTAGAATGTGTCCCCTGGGCTCCACCTAATGAATTTGTAGCTGAAGTCGCAACAGACCCCACGCTTCAGGTGTATAGGGACAAGGTTGGCACGGGTTCCCCCGGGGCGGAGGGAGAGAAGTTTATCTGGGATAAACAACTTTTATACAGGGAAACAACCAAACAGATTACGGGGTTAGACCCGATAGCGAGGAGACAATTAGTGGTACCACAGCGGTACCGGGCTGAATTACTCCGGATAGCGCATGATATTCCGCTATCCGGACATCTAGGGGTTAGTCGCACCAGGTACAGACTAACCCAGAGTTTCTTCTGGCCAGGGATTAGCCAGGAAGTACGCAGATATTGCACGACTTGCGATACCTGCCAGAGAGTGGGAAAAAGGGGGGATCGCAGGAAGGCTAAACTTCACCCCTTACCCATAATAGAGGAACCTTTTAGCCGAATAGCGGTGGATCTGATAGGCCCCCTCAATAAAGTTAGCCCGTCAGGAAAACGGTATATTTTAACGGTCGTAGATTATGCCACCAGGTATCCAGAGGCAGTGGCTCTGACCAACATCCACGCTGAGACGGTCGCGGATGCCCTCATGCGGATATTCTCCCGGATGGGATTACCCAGGGAGATTATCTCGGATCAGGGTACCCAGTTTACCGCAGAATTCACCCAACACCTCTGGAGGATCTGTGGCATTAAGCCTATTATCAGCGCCCCTTACCACCCCCAGACGAACGGGCTCTGCGAACGATTCAATGGTACCTTGAAGCAGATGCTCCGAACCTTCGCAGAGACCCACAAGGACTGGGAACGATTCCTGCCGCACCTCCTATTTGCATACCGGGAGGTGCCGCAGGAATCCACAGGGTTCTCCCCGTTTGAATTATTGTTTGGAAGGAGGGTCCGAGGCCCATTGGATCTTATTAGAGAGCATTGGGAGGGAGACCGGAGCACAGATGGCACTCCCATCCTACCATATGTGTTGGCCTTTCGGGACCGCCTAGAAGCGTTGACCAAGACGGTACGGGAAAACCTTCAGGAGGCCCAGACCCGCCAGCGTACATGGTATGATCGGGGAGCCAGGGACCGTAGCTTTCAGGTCGGGCAGAAGGTACTAATTTTAAAACCTGTCCGACATGATAAGTTACAGGCCGCCTGGCAGGGCCCATATAAGGTGGTGGAGCAAAGATGCGATACCACCTATATTATCGGCCCCTGCACAGGGACTGGGGGGCGACGCATGCTCCATGTGAACATGCTGAAGCCCTACCACGAGCGTACTGAGGAGGTAACCGCCATCTGTGCCCCTAACACGGAAGAGTTTGACAGCTTACCCCTCCCCGATTTGCTGGGGGATGGGCAGCTGTCCGGAGATTTAGGGGAGGTTACGCTGGGAGATCGGCTGAGCCCACAGGAGCGGATCGAGGTACAGCAACTATTGGAAGAGAAACGCGACACGTTCTCTAATGTACCTGGATACACGCCTCTGGCAACTCACCGGGTCGAGACCCCAGGGCAACTACCCATGCGCCAGACGCCATACCGCATTCCAGAAGCGGTACGGGCAAACATGCGTAAGGAGATCGACGAAATGCTCCAACTGGGGGTGATTGAACCCTCAGACAGTCCTTGGGCATCTCCTGTAGTCCTCGTACCAAAGCGAGACGGTACGACCCGCTTCTGCGTGGACTATAGGAGATTGAACGAGAAGACTGTATCTGACGCCTATCCGATGCCCCGGATAGACGAGTTACTGGACAGAATGGCCAGGGGCCAATACCTCACCACTATTGACTTGTGTAAAGGGTATTGGCAAATCCCCCTGGCCCCAGACGCCATCCCGAAGTCGGCCTTTGTCACCCCATTTGGCTTGTACCAGTTTAAGGTCATGCCATTTGGGATGAAAAACGCCCCAGCCACCTTCCAAAGGATGGTGGATCGACTCCTAGATGGATTCCAGGACTATACATGTGCCTACCTGGACGATATTGCTATTTTTAGCAATACGTGGCAGGAACACTTAGCTCACATCGGAGCTGTACTAGATAGGATAAGGGAAGCAGGTCTGACCTTGAAGCCGGCCAAGTGTAGTATCGGCATGGCTGAGGTACAATACCTGGGACATAGAGTAGGGTGCGGTAAACAAAAACCCGAACCCGCCAAAGTAGAGGCTGTAGCCCAGTGGCCCACCCCTAGGACTAAGACCCAGGTTTTAGCGTTTCTAGGGACAGCAGGGTATTACCGGAAGTTTGTTCCCAATTATAGCGCCCTGGCCAAACCCCTCACTGACCTGACCCGTAAGAACCTTCCCCGCCAAGTAAACTGGACCCCGGAGTGTGAGCAGGCATTCCAACAATTGAAAAATGCACTGATAAATGCCCCTGTCTTGGCAGCTCCCAATCCAACTAAACGTTTTCTTGTTCACACAGACGCTTCTATGTTTGGATTGGGGGCAGTACTGAGTCAAGTCGGGGCCGATGGCGGGGAACATCCAGTGGCTTACATCAGTCGCAAACTGTTACCTCGAGAAGAAAGCTACGCCGCCATCGAAAAGGAATGCCTGGCTGTGGTGTGGGCCCTAAAGAAGCTACAACCCTATTTATATGGACAGCCCTTTTCCTTGCTCACGGATCACAACCCGTTAGTCTGGCTGAACCGGGTGGCTGGAGACAACGCCAGGCTGCTGCGCTGGAGTTTGGCGCTACAGCCTTTTGACTTTAATATCCAGTACCGGCCGGGTAAGCAGAATGGAAATGCTGACGGGTTGTCAAGACAAACTGACTTAGAGAAATGATCCGTGAGCCCCCGGACATCCCCAAGCCGATCCGTGTTGGATCAGACTGTGTATGCCGGCTTGTGGGCAAGGGGGAGCAGTGTAGCGGATTGGTACCGGGCTGTCCCACGACATGTATGAGAATAAGTGTATTTGGTCATATGGCTGGTTTAATGTGTATGTACATGTATAGAAAGCATGGTATCCGGGTATAATGACAGTTAAATGTATGTAAAGAATTGTATTCCTCTAGTTGTTCGGTAGAATCATTCAAATAAAACAAGGGAATGAAACTACCGAACAACCAGACCACCCAGGAATGAGTGTGCCTCCAATTACCGTTTGCAACAATGTTGCAAACAGGTAATTGGCAATCAGTGTAATGTGGTCTTTGTCCTCTGGGTGGCCGCCATTCGGGAAACAAACACGTGGCGGCGGCCATCTTAAACTACCGAACAGCGGTGTTTTGCCGTCGAGTGTCTGGAACTAAAATCGGACACTTGACTAGGCAAACACCGCTGAGACCTCCATACTTCCAGAAATTCGTATGGAAACTACCGAATGACCCGCCGTTCGGTAGAAAGAGCCCCATAAACAAGGGAATTCATTCAAACCCTCTCCAGGCTCTATAACACAGGCAATTCGCCTGTTTTCATTCCCTTGTTTGTGACCGACCGCAGGGCCAAAATGCATGGAACTGTTTTCGGATACTTTACCCATGCGGTCGGTCAAATCTTTGGAACCCCATATCTCACGAACCATTCATCCGAATGGGCTAATTTTTAAGTATGTTGGTCCCCCAGAATAGAGCTATCTGGGGATGTTGGATTTGTGGATGTACCCCAAGTATTTAGGGTACATCCAAAACTCGGGGAAAACTGTGTACACAATAAGGGGATTATGATGCTAGAGGAGGGGAGGAGATCTGTGGGAGGTTACTACTTAGAGATTGGATAATGTCTTAAGTGATAGAACCTCCTCCCTTGCATGGGAGAGGGCTTTATAAGGAACTGTGGAATAAAGCTTGTCAGACTACTCCTGAAACTGTGTGTCGTCCAGTTATTGGGATTGCGATGGGGATACTGCTGTATTACTTTACCTGCTGGAAACCTTGCCTGTGGACTTAACATCACCTTGTTCCTGAGCCTCACTGGAATCTCTAGTGGAGAATAGCTGTGCAAGATCGGCTCTCCGCTACAAAAGTGTTGTCTGTTTTCTGAAAAAAACTAAAATTGGGCAATCAACATGAAAATCAATTACCGTATATACTCGAGTATAAGCCGACCCGAATATAAGCCGAGGCCCCTAATTTTACCCCAAAAAACTGGGAAAACTTATTGACTCGAGTATAAGACTAGGGTGGGAAATGCAGCAGCTGCTGGTAAATTTCTAAATAAAATTAGATCCTTAAAAAATTATATTAATTGAATATTTATTTAGTGTGTGTATATAATGAATGCAGTGTGTGTATGAGAACGCAGTGTGTGTGTGTGTATGAGAATGCAGTGTGTATATGAGTGCAGTGTGTATATGAATGCAGTGTGTGTATATGAATGCAGTGTGTGTGTATGAGAATGCTGTGTGTATGAGTGCAGTGTGTGTGTATGAGAATGGTGTGTATGAGTGCAGTGTGTGTATGAGTGCAGTGTGTGTGTATGAATGCTGTGTGTATGAGTGCAGTGTGTGTGTATGAGAATGCTGTGTGTATGAATGCAGTGTGTGTGTGTATGAGTGCAGTGTGTGTATGAATGCAGTGTGTGTATGAATGCAGTGTGTGTATGAATGCAGTGTGTGTGTATGAATGCTGTGTGTATGAGTGCAGTGTGTGTGTATGAATGCAGTGTGTGTGTATGAGTGCAGTGTGTTTGTATGAGTGCAGTGTGTGTATGAATGCAGTGTGTGTATGAATGCAGTGTGTGTGTATGAATGCTGTGTGTATGAGTGCAGTGTGTGTGTATGAATGCAGTGTGTGTGTATGAATGCTGTGTGTATGAGTGCAGTGTGTGTGTATGAATGCAGTGTGTGTGTGTATGAGTGCAGTGTGTGTATGAATGCAGTGTGTGTATGAATGCAGTGTGTGTGTATGAATGCTGTGTGTATGAGTGCAGTGTGTGTATGAGAATGCTGTGTGTATGAGTGCTGTGTGTGTGTATGAATGCAGTGTGTGTATGAATGCAGTGTGTGCATGAATGCAGTGTGTGTGCATGAATGCAGTGTGTGTGCATGAATGCAGTGTGTGTGTGTATGAATGCAGTGTGTGTGTGTATGAATGCAGTGTGTGTGTGTGTGTGTGTGTAATGCAAAGTGTGATGCAGAGCCTTGTGGGGGGTGGGCATTTTTATTTTTTAATTATTTTAATATTATTTTTGCTTCATTACATTTTTTTATTATTATTTTTTTTTTATTTTATTATTATTTTTTATTTTATTATTATTTTTATTTTATTATTTTTTTATTTTTATTTTTTTTATTATTATTAATATATATACATTTTTTTCGTCCCCCCTCCCTGCTTGCTAGATGGCCAGGGAGGGGGGCTCTCCTTCCCTGGTGGTCCAGTGGATGGGCACTGTGTAGGAGGGGGCTGTGGGGGCTGTGGGGGCTGCAGAGAGATGTTACTTACCTTTCCTGCAGCTCCTGTCAGCTCTCTCCTCCTCCGCCGGTCCGTTCAGCACCTCGGTCAGCTCCCAGTGTAAATCTCGCGAGAGCCGCGGCTCTCGCGAGATTTACACTGTGAGCTGACAGAAGAGCTGAACGGACCGGCGGAGAAGGAGAGAGCTGACAGGAGCTGCAGGAAGGTAAGTAACATCTCTCTGCAGCCCCCACAGCCCCTGTCTGTATTATGGCAATGCAAATTGCCATAATACAGACAATTGACTCGAGTATAAGCCGAGTTGGGGTTTTTCAGCACAAAAAATGTGCTGAAAAACTCGGCTTATACTCGAGTATATACGGTATACAAGTCAAATTGCATTGATTACTCTACCAATTTTACATCTGTGCACCACTTTTCAGAATATAACACTTCCCTCCTTACAATCACCTATCCAAAATTTCCAAACACGTTTCAAAGTTTAGGCCAAAACACACCCATATTGAAAAAGTTGGCTATGTTTTCAATTTGGTTATTATGGACACAAATTTGAAATTGCATTCTCAATTTACATTTTTACGAAAAACCTCATCAGTAAACATTGGCTGGTTAATCGGATTATCTGGTCATACAGATTCAGGATCATGGAGCCCTGTAGGTTTTCGATTCATGTGAAATAGTTTTGTAGAATCTCAGTAATGATCTTCCCTTATCATTTCAGCGCTGGTGCTGGCAGGACAGGATGCTTTATCGTCATTGACATCATGCTTGACATGGCAGAAAGGGAAGGTGTTGTAGATATCTTTAACTGTGTGAGAGAACTTCGATTGCGTAGAGTAAATATGGTACAAACTGAGGTAATGTCACCTATTTGATGTAAAATACTTTAAATGTAAATTCATATTTTTTTTCTTTTCATCCTTTCTACTAATTTCTCGCCATGTTACACCCCATGAACAGTGTTCGTTCTCTTCCTTCTGTTCCTAACTTGTACATTCTCTATTTTTGAAAACCTCCCCCATTAGTCTTTTAACCCAGTTTCATTTTTAGTCATTTTCATCTCCTATTTTTTCATTTTCTATGAAGCATTTTCCTTTCTCACTATTTTTCTCCACATATCTGTCTTTTATACTTACATTCACTGTATTTTTCCATTTTAGCCATTTTGTTACTGTTGTAGTTATCCATTTATAATTTTGTTTGTTTTTCATATTATTTGCCTCTTTCATCTTCCTTGCAACCTATTTACCATCTGAAGCCCCTTTTGTGTCTCCCACCATACAAATCTACTACATATTTCCCTTTCTGTGTCTTTACCCATTATAGCATATGATGTTGTAATACAATGTCCTCCATCCCAAGACCCAGTTCATTACTAGGAAGCCAACCATGAAATAAACTGACAAAGGCTCAGCTCGTATGTTCCACCACCGCATATCCGTGGAGACAGGAGATTTTCCTGTGCCTCTACTAACCTGGCTCTATGCAGTAGTTCCACTGATGGCCTTTACTTTTTATAGGATGGGAGCTTATTGTACGTAAAATACAATAACCAATCTGTCCAGTTACTAACAATTAGAAAGCATCACTCTAGCTAATCAAAGGTTTATTTAGGTATATGTATTTTTCTGTTTAGCAATATATAACAATGTTAAGTCTCATGAAAAAAATCAGGCCAGTGTCATAATATAGTAATATATCTTTTGTGGGTTATTCTTATTCCGTCTTTGTTTTTGTCTTTTTCATTTTGTAGTGTTTGCATATAGCAACAATTATGATATTATAATAGCGTGTGGAATGCAGTCCAGATTTGCAGAGCAAAGAAGAAGATACGTGACTATTATTGTTTGCCTGAAAAGGGTTTTTTTTGTTTGTTTACTTTCTTAGGAACAGTATGTGTTCATTCATGATGCCATATTGGAAGCCTGTCTATGTGGAGATACTTCTATAGCCGCTTCTCAGGTCAGATCTGTGTATTATGAAATGAACAAAGTGGATCCTCAAACAAACTCCAGCCAAATCAAAGAAGAATTCAGGGTATGTGTCTATCAACTGAGCTATTAACTAAACTGTTTTTAATATGATACATTTAAATGTTAAGCTTTTTTTTTTAAGAGTAGTAAAACATACGCCATCTTAGAAATGTGATTCTGTAGGTCATGACTAGTTCTTTCATTCTGACGATAAACAGTATAGGTTTTGATATTAGCTCAGATTTATTTCGGTTGTCATTTGTTTCATATTTATTTATTTATCTCAATGAGACCCAGTAATGCTAATGGAGGTATATTTAGATTGAAATGAGTGTCTTACATGTATTTTCAAGGGAGTGAGATGCACATGTAACTATAACCGGGCACATGATGAGCAACAGTCTCAAGAAAGCCTCTAATTAGTCAGTCAGAATCTAAACATTTTTCTTTGAACATAACAGATAAGGGAGATGGGGTTAATCTGACTCATCATGTTTTTTTTGCTATAGTGTCTTGATTGAGTCTTAAAACAATTCAAGAGGTTTGCTTATTTTTGAAGGATCTGGTCAATTTTAATGATATATTTATGTGTTTAGACGTTAAACATGGTAACACCTACACTTCGAGTTGAAGACTGCAGTATAGCACTGTTACCCAGAAATCATGAGAAGAACCGTTGCATGGATGTCCTACCTCCAGACAGATGCCTTCCCTTTCTCATAACGATAGATGGAGAGAGCAGTAACTACATCAATGCAGCACTGATGGATGTGAGTTCCATTCTTCACATCATACTAACAACAATTTAAAGGACAACTGCCCCCTCAAAACTATTAATGCAATAATCCCCTTTTCAGGTTTTGAAATAAAACTGATTTTAATAAATTGAAATGAGCAAAAGTATACTAAACTACCTTTATTACATGGCATTCTTTCAACCATATACATGCACCTTTAGACGGACAATGTTTGAAAACTGACAGTTAGTCTCTATGGTCTTCCCTGCTTCAGTGCAGAGAGTGAAGTGGGGAAGACCATAGAGACTAACTGTCAGTTTTCGAGCACTGTCTGACCCAAGGTGTATGTATATGGCGGCTGATGCCAAATACTAATGGTAATGATGAGTTTTTCTCAATATTTACATGTACTTCAATTTAAAAAAAACACACACAAATTCCTTTCTTTCTAGTTTTGAGGTGACATTTGTTCTTTTATTAGTTATACAATAAAAGACTCCAACACAAAAAATGGCCATGAGGATATATTTAACCAGTAACTCATTACAAATATAAAATAATGTCATCTGATGTATTATGTTACAAACAGAATAAATGCACTTCAATGAATGGGTGATTTCATTTCCATTGCTGTTATGATTGTTTACAATTAATGGCCTTAAAAAGAGTTGTTGAATTTTTAAATGTATTACTGTACTATATCTGTTACTATTACTATCACAGCCATTAATGTCCTATTATGCATGTGTTTGTTGTTCAATCGTTTATTTTTTACTTTTGAAGTTTTTATTACTATTTTAAATGTTTCGGTGAAAAATACTTCATTTTAAATTGTGTATACAAACAGCAAAGAATAGAAAATTGTAATGTAGAATTATATTTAAAGAGTATTTTTTTTATTTTACAGAAGTGTGAAATAGATTGCAAACATTACTCAGGAAAGTACCAATAACCCCATAACATTATATTATATATATTATATATATATATGTATATTAGCAAGTAATACTGTATTTCATGAACAGTTAAGGTTTATATTAGATGCTAATAAAAATAAATATATTTTGAAGCTAATGCTTAGTGCATGCCTCTACATCACTTTTATGACAATAAAAATATTTAGTTTAATTGCAGTAGTGTGACAGTGAAGTTGCTGAGAATTGTGCTGCAACATTTTGTGCAATGGATCTGATCTCTCCACCTACAGGTTATGATATCCCAGCATTTCCTGTCAGTACTACTGGTATAACAGCCCGGAATTGCTCCATTAGGGTGTTTTTTGCCCTCGCTACTGCCCAACATTTTTAAAAAACATATTTATTACACGGCTTAATAGTGTATCAGCGTAGATGTGAATTAATTAAATATTGGAACCCCTGCTTCTGAGTGAATTAATCTGAATAAATATATGGTGTTGAGTATAAAAGAAAATAAAAAGATATAGAAGTTATATTACCAACCATGAGTTGGCTGGATTGAACCATGAGACCTCCAAAGAGGAAAAAGAAGGAATGACTTACAAATAGGTAAACAAAGATAAACTGTATTAAGCCAAGGTTGAAATTATACAGGTTATCATAGACATTAAACAAGCCAAAGATAATCATGGAAAATTACCATGAACAAGCCAAGCTATGTATAACAGAAGATATAGCAACAGGAGCCACAAGGATTGGTTACACCAGGCAAGGGTGGAATTGTGGCAGCATTATGCAAACTCTGTCCTTCTGGACAGAATTTAGAATTAAAGAAAATGCACAAACTGTGCACTATGACAAAAACAATACTTGTTTGACACTGTGCTGACTGTACCTTCCAAAATGCTTCACTGCCATAGCAATAAATTAATGGATACATCATAAGTAATTTAGTATGGATATCTTGACTGGTTAGAACAGTAGTAATGTCACTACCTTCGAACCAGGAAACCCAGGTTTAAGTGTTCCTGACACCTAATGATAGATCCTCATAGATTGTAAGCTTCTTAGAGCAGGGTCTTCTTCGCCTCCGTTCTTTTTTTGCCTTTCTTAATATTCTGAATATCAATTTCATATTGTCAAATATCCCTTTTCTATGACCAATAAGCATTGCAGAATATGTTGGCGCTATATAAATGCTTTTAAGATAAAATGGTTAAGATGGCATACAATGGTTGTCCCAATACTGGCGGATAGCAATGGCATGGTAACCTGACCCTGGTAACTTTATTTAGCTTTATTGGAAATTGTAAAGGAAAGAACGTTTGTGATGGAATAGAGACACATGTGAAAGTACAAACAGTAGTTTTGATTTTTTCTAAATTAATCCTACTTTAATGAAACCTGAGTGTAAATGAAAATTAATCCATTTTGGACTGAGACGTTAAGCCGTTTATGAACTCTGTCTGCTAGTTTTAGAATAATTTCAGACATATATACGTTAAAAGGTGGATTTGCCTGAATATGTATTTAATTAATTAAATGTTGGCATGATACAAAGTTTGCATACAAGCTTTGAGAAAATCCCCTAACGGACTAAAAATAAAAATTTTAAGCTGAGTCATTTTAAAAGATAACTCTACATTATTATTGTAGGAAGTAAAAATGGCAAAGCTCTTTTTTATGTAAGAATTCAAACCCTCAAAAGGTTGATATTGCAGACAGAGAGACATTTATATAATACAAAAGCATCTCTTTTAAATGAGCCTTGGGCATTTTGTTAATACTAACAATGTTTAAGTTTTTGACATTCTGCTGCTGAATATGCTTATTCCAGAATCTCCTTCACATTGTTAATATTCGTTCTCATTTCTGTAGAGCTACGTTCAACCTTCTGCTTTCATAGTTACGCAACATCCCTTACCGAATACAGTGAAAGACTTCTGGAGACTTGTCCTTGACTATCACTGCACATCAATAGTAATGCTAAACGATGTAGATCCTGCACAGGTATGTTAATTCAATACAAACTTATACGTTGTCTGCATTGGCAATATTCCTCTTTTTATCATTCTATCAACTCTCTCCAGGATTTTATTAAAGATCAGCCCTTGGGTAAAAACTATAATAGTTTCCACATCGTGGATAATGGCTTAAGATAGTACCAATGGAAAAAGTTACAATGGCATTGACTCTCTGTTTAAAAATGGGATTATTAAAAACTAGAACACTATAAGCTGTGTTTCTAATGCTAAAGTGTTCTCCTCTCAATTTAGATTCACCCCCACCCTAAATCTAATTTAAAAAAAATGGAGAATAAACGCATCACTTACATTTTTTCCAGGGCTGAGACCCAGCCCCTGCAGTCACCTGATCCACCCACCATGAAGTCATACCAAGTCTTCTTCTTGTCCAGTCTAATGGGGACAAAAAGCTTGACTTAGTTGTCTCAGCAGATGGCCACTAGAGGCTGTATGGAAGACAGCCTCTAGAGGTGCATTGAACCATGCAGTGTAAACATTGCTGTATATACTAAAAAGCAATGTTTTACATTACAAGGTTAAAACTAAAGGATCGCAGAACCCAGACCACTCCATTGACCACACCCACAACAGAAATTGGCTCTACCAGGAGCATCTTATGTGTTGTCTGATCTGATCCCATAAACCCATACAGTAATTTATTCTCCAGCATTAGCATTAGCTCTACTCATCATACAGGATGAGTGAAACTGCTCTATAAACTGATACTGCAGCTGCTTTCAATTCATACACTGCTCAGTTTACAAATTATTTTTATGGTAATTAAAGTAGCAGAAGAGGCATTGGCATATCTACTGGCACAGTACCGCAAGAGTGAATTACCAGGCAAGAATTGTCTAGTGCCTTCAAGCTCAGCACTGTCTAGGTTTGTGCATGAGCTGGTGACCTGCAATCAAAATGTTATCCCGGCCAGGACTAGTCAATTTGGATAGTCCGCAGTAAACCTCCCTTATACTAATGTAGTGATTATATTAACCAACTATTTACAAAAAATATTTGCATGTTGGCGAGCATATGTTTAAAAATAAATCTTTATCAGCAAATTAGTGAAATATATTTTTTACATAAATTATGGTTATCAATATTGAAATTTAAACCAACATTTATAGACTCTCGCCTTTTCCGGCGTTAATTTAATCAATATGAACCAATATATAGCTTAACAGGAGCTGATAAAGGCCTCATTTTAATTAATTAGTCAGTATCAGAAATTATTTCATTCTCTTAGAAAAAAATTATTCTAAATTATGTATCTACAAAAATTGCCATGAACTTTAATAGTGACTTATGTAGATAAATCATTTGAAAAGTTTTGTTTTCTAACAGAATGGAATCCTTTCTGATGCGGATTCAAACTAATCGAGGCATCTGTTAGAAACACTTTTCAAATGATTTATCTTCAGAAGTCATCATTAATAAAGTCTAAGGGATTTTTGTAGATAAATCACTTGAAAATCTTTTTTCTAGCAGGAAGGAATCATTTTTATTCTAATTGAAACAAATTAAATTGATCCAGATTGGGATCATTCTTGATGCTGATCCAAATTAATTAAATTGAGACCAAACTGCTGATAACCATGATCAACTCTAGTTAAATCGAGGCCTAAAGCAGTTGTTGTGAATTGAACATGAATTGCAGAATTTTGGCAGAAATTGTTGCAGTGGGAAAAATATCTTTAAATGTATTCAAATTCTGCCATTTATTTTATTTTTACAATTCAGATTTTGTTATTTACCACAACCCACAACGTACTGTTTATTAAAATAATTCCATTTTAATTCATCTCTTTATATAAATGTGAAACAAGTTCTAATAAAAAAACAACAACAACAAAAAAAACAATAAGATGGCTATGCTTTGTTTGATTCTTAAATTGTAAATATTTTTTGTGGTTTGTTTCCCACAAGAAAACTGTCCTTCTTCAAAATTGTATTATCATGTAGAATATCAAATACGCCAAAGGACCTTGTTTTATTTATTAAATAGTTATTTGTAAAGCATATTAGATTGCATGTATTTCGTAACATTAATTGATTAACATCTCTGCAACTTGCACTTCATATGGAATGGCAAAGTTAAATGTGTTTGTTCATCTAGGAAAACGGTCTATGTTTACTTAGACTTCCACTCCAGGGAAAAGTTGTTTTTAAATCCTCTGGCTTATCACAACATGTCAATAGATTTTGAGAATATAGCGATTTACATAAATCTGTATATATTACTAAAGAACAGCACCGAATGTTTATGCAGCAACATAATAATGTATCTGTTTTTCTGCAGCTGTGTCCTCAGTACTGGCCAGAAAATGGAGTACACAGACATGGTCCAATCCAAGTGGAATTTGTGTCTGCTGACCTAGAAGAAGACATAATAAGTCGGATATTTAGGATCTACAATGCTTCAAGGGTAAAGTCTACAGTGCTTACTTTAACTACAATATTTGCTTGTAGAAGTTGCAGTTTATCAATCACATTCTGGGTGGCATACCATGCTGTTTAAAAAATACAGTTTTAAATTTTGCAAGGCTACTTAAAATCACCTATCTTAGCATACAAATATGGGAATTCAGTAATACCATATGACCATATTGTGTTCATCCCACATTACAGTACCCCAATATCGGTGGATAATACACTAATTTTTAACCTGGGAGATTAACTTGATGGCTGCAATACTGCAATACTTGCTGCTTAAACTGCCTCCAGAGGGTCTCCTCAGTTTATGCTTTCATTGGGTCACCTCAATAGGGACACCTACAGTGGATGGGTGGGTACTCGATAGGAATCTATTCTGGATTGCAAAAAAATATGCGAAAAAAAGAGGAAAGTAGCCTTGTAAAATTCAAAATTGTGTTTTTTTTCTGTGTGCGCTGTTCCTTAATATGTATGTTTAGTCTTTAGTCTTTCTGAAATGTATGTGTACGAAATATAGTTTAGTCTGCTTAGAAATGTATGTTCCGGGTGTTCCGCTATTTCCCCCTTTTTCCTTTCGTTTGTCTCCTTGCTTGCCACCTTTTGTGACTCTCTTCATCCTCTTCCTTCACTGCGCGTATCTACATTCCCTTCTACCCTCATGCATATCTATCTACCCTATGCACCAGTATTTCTGTTCACACTCCATCTAATGTCTATCTGCCCACATCCCACCTCATTTACTGTCTGTCTAACCACCTGCAAGTTCTCTGTCTGTACACTATCTCAAACGCTGTCTGTCTATTCCCAAGCAATTTATTGTCTACCCAACCCCCATCCATTCTGCCATTCACTCTCCCATCCCTTGTATGTGTTCCTTTCTATACCCCCCTCACCTTTCTGGGCCAAAATAGTGTACATGAGTATCATTGCTGAGCAGGGCCATTGCAGAGGCTACGTATGTAAAGGTTTCGTTTTTTATTATGGAATAAAGACTGTTGAAGGCATTAATATTTAATTTGCTTTAAGTTGAATGTTTCCTTTAAAAAGCACATTTCCTTACTAGCAGCTTAGAACATGTCTCCTTACTCAAGACATTTGTTAAACAATATTTATGGGGTATTTTTCATATTGAAATGTTGCACAATTCTATAATAATTTTGGCTTTGTGGTTTTAGCCTCAGGATGGGTATCGAATGGTGCAGCAGTTCCAGTTTCTTGGTTGGCCAATGTACAGAGACACTCCAGTCTCTAAACGATCCTTCCTGAAACTCATTCGGCAGGTGGACAAATGGCAGGAAGAATACAATGGAGGAGAAGGTCGAACAGTTGTTCACTGCTTGTAAGTAGAGTGTTTACAGAGAAGGCTCAGAACATAGTGTTTTTATATATTGTAGATGATTTGTACTATTTAAAAAATTGACAGCATCAAATCATGGAAATAATTATTTTTTATAAAAAAACAAAAAAACTTTAACCTCATTTTAACCAGAAAGGATATATTAAATTTAAACTTGTTTTCAAGAAATGTAAAAACAAGTCCTACGGTACTAATCAAGATCTTAAAATGTACTTACCAATGCAAGCCTGGCGAATCCATGACACATTCATCAGGGATGAATAAATACTCACTAGGACTATATTTTAACTTGTCAATGTTTTCTTATACACTTTAGAAATTGTATTGGCTTTAACTACTGTCATTTGAGTGTAACTACTTGTATTTATTATTAATATATTTTACCACTGGTTAATGAAAGACTATGAAAATATTATTTGAGACAATATCACATTTATTATCTAATGATCCTCAGGATTTATTTAACCATACTCTGTGATTTAAGTCTAGTAGTTGCTAACAATTCAGTCAAAATTTAGGGCTCTATTTAATATTGTTGGATAAGCTTCTCAAAAGATTTACTATTTTCAAATGAGCTTTACAATTATTTTCAAAGTATTAAAATATAACAGATATATCAGTATATCAATTATCAAATATTTCAAAATTTAAATATTTTTCATAATATTAAATCATTTTAAATACATACAAAAATATTAAATAATTTGAAAAGCTTATAAAATAATATTAAATCAAGACCATAGTTAAAAAATAGTGTTCTTATTAAGGCCTCAATTTAATTTTGTTGAATGAGCCTTCCAAATAATTTTATATTTCTTTGATAAATGTTTGAAATCATTTAATATCATGAAAAAATATATATTTTTAATATTTTTGTTATATTTATTTTTTATATATGATATATTTTTTAAATATTTTTTAAATATAATTTTAAATGTTTATCAAAAAATATTAAATTGAGAACTACATTTAAAAATGCAGTTTACATCTTTTTTTAGCCTAAATTGTTTATCAATGCCAAATTCCCTTCAAAAATGCTTACAGAGAGTGGGAAAGTAACTTAGTTGTAATTTGTTTATATTCAGTTATTATTGTTAAAGGCAACCAGAAAAGCAGCATTTCCCTTGACATGAAATTTTTCAAGTAAATGCATCTGCTGTGACTGTCAAAGTGGAATTCTCAGACTTAACTAGAGTTCTCTGACACAAACAGAATGCAGACCCCCATAAAACCTGGGTTTTCACTTTATACATTTTCACTCAGCATGACTAGCAGTGGGAGACTTCATCAGCATCTATTGTTTCATGTAAATCTCGTGGATTATAGAAGTGATTTTAAACTTGAGAAGACTCCATCAGTTTGTATCCCTTAAGGTCAGACATGACCTTTTAGTTGCATTGAAAGCTTTGAAACAAGCAGTGAATATGCTTGAAATTTCATTCATGTAACTGACTAACCTTCTACTAAGATTGAAGTATGTTCTGGTTTGCTGAGGATGACTGAAGTAACCTTTAAAAAAGAAAGCTTTTAAAAAGAATAAAATGAAAGTCTGACACAAGAGAAGTGGGGCTGGTATTTGACTGGCTTTGTGTCCTAGCATTTAGATTTAAATATCTCTGAATAACGTTACAAGCGAAGCTTCACTACATTACTGTGTGCTTTGAATGCACAATGCGGGCAAGTTTTGTTTTTATCAGATTATTTAGAAGTGTTTTCACTAAAAATGAATTATTACCATAGTTAATTCTTCTGCTGAAGGAAATAAGAGCATTAGTTAATGCAGGATCAGTATGAGATGTACAAGTCCATTCGAGATTTAAATAACAAAGAGGATAAATGTATGTTCTTAGCGCAACCGTGTGATATTAATAATAGAAGGGAAGAATCATTAAGCTTTAGAACTTGAAAACTAACAATGTTTAAACATCTTAGAAAGTAGAGCACACATAACGTACGGCTATTATATAAAGTACAAACACGTTTTTTTAAAATATTTATTTAGTCATGCTATAGACAATTTGAATTGTCTCTACATCGAGGAATTGAGGATATAGACAAAATTATCTCACCACATATACAATAATCACTGAAATGTGTATCAATTATGTCATTGTATTATGTGTACACCATTAATTATCATGCTAGTTTCCCACTTGATTGGCCACTCACAAGATAATAACATAAAGGGATAATATTTGCACCAAAACAACTTAAGCTTAATGAAGAGGTTGGGGTGTATAGATCATGGCCCTGCTGTCTCACTAATCGGTTATCTTAAGAGTTAACTCACTTGTTAATGCAACCCTAGCCACACTTCCCAGCTGTGACTTATACAGCAGTCCTAAACACTTCCTGTAAAGAGAGACTCTACTATTTAAACTTACTTTACTGCACAGTCTGTTTAATTTAGAATGTATCCTCTCTTGCTCTGTTAATAGCCTGCTGAGCCTAAAATAGCCTCATGTGTGTGATCAGAGTTCAATTAACAGAACAAAGGAACAAACTGTGCTGTCAGGTCTGATTGAAAAATGTTTCATGCAGGTTGTGTGAGTCACAGCAATGTAAGGTGTGGCTACTGCCACATAAACAGAAACAAAAGTTAACTCCTAAATTCAGGCACTAAAGTAAAAAGAGATGAAAAATAATTTTAAGCATTAAGATCAATTGTCCTTTTGTTAAAACGGAAGACTATTATAATGCACTGGAAAATTAATAAAAGTAAAAAAATAAATTAAATAAAAACAAGGAAAAAAACAACATACACTGATCAGCCACAACATTAAAACCACTGACAATAGAAGTGAATAACATACATTTTATTATTACAATGGCACCTGTCAAGGAGTGGGATGTATTTAGTCAGTTCTTAAATTTATATATATATATTTTTTAAATTTTAATTAATAAAAAAAAACAAAAAAAAAAACGAGCAGGGCATGCAAATATATAGCTGCATATTGCAATACTGTGGTATTTTGGCATCTTGTCTACTGGTCTAATACATCTTGTCTGCTGGTCTAATCCAATCTTTGGCTACTTTGAATTAAATTTTGATTTAAAATGTAACAAATCATGTGATTACATATCAATATTTCACGGTTTAGAGAGTAGATACCCTAATCTCATTTTTGTTTCGTTTTAATTAGATTCGATCATAAATGTACAAAATATGACAACAATAAATGTACTTCTATTTTTCTTAGTAAGAAATTTGTGTGTGATCTAGTATTTTATCTTCAGAGACGCAGTTGTGAGCAGAGCAAAATGTAGGTCACCAGTGTGGCACTAAATTGGTTAATAGAAGCCGTGAGCATAATCAGTACATTTTATTTCACGTTGATAATTGTAACACAAACTCATATAAAAGTTTCCAAGAAGAAAGCAGTCAAGCACTGTAGATTACAAAAACTCATGTAGGTTTTTATTGAGGTCCCTCCGGCGCTAAAGGGATTGCTTTTCCACAAAAAGACGCTGGGTACGCACGCTAAATCACCTTTAACTCTTCTTTTTTTTTTCAATAGAAATGGAGGTGGTCGCAGTGGTACATTTTGTGCAATTAGTATTGTTTGTGAAATGTTACAACACCAGAGAGCGGTTGATGTATTCCATGCTGTGAAGACACTGAGGAACAATAAGCCAAATATGGTGGACCTTTTGGTACGTCTTTCTAATTTCGTAACTGAATACAAATGTCTCATTATCACAGCTATGGCAAACAGCCTAGTAAGAAACGGTAATGCTTCAGAGAGCAAGTAGGATTTATCCTAAGGTCTGGTAGAATTTACTTACAGCAGCATAATAGAAATGTAACTTCTCAACCATTCCTTAGACAGAGTGCACAACATACATATATATATATATATATATGTATGCTTTTGAAGAATGGTTTGTTTTTTATGATTTTGAGGCATCATTTAAAAGTATTATTTTATTTGTTTACCATTGTTCAAGCAGGTACATATTAGTCAAGCCTCAGGCAATATATAGCTCACTGTATCATTTCTGTCTAACCCAGTGCAGTAGAAACCTCTTGGTCACTGGGGACAGTTTATTGAAATTGTTTAATAATTTGTGTTTTTTTTTTTAGTTATTCTGTAATTTTAGTACATGTTATATTACAATTTAAAAATGGCCACTGAGTTACGTTCATATCTATACAACAGGTCATGTTGCTGATGTTTTTTAAAATTCTTTATTTCAGAAATATGGGTAAGCACATAGTACAAAGTTATATTTACGCTAATTTACCATCTGCAGGCACAAGAATACAACACAATTCAATGGCTGATACATAGTTCATAATTTTCCAAGCCTTGTACAATAGCGCATTGATAACTCAACATCATTATAGAGTCTTGGATGAAAAGCGTTATACAGTAAAATTCTTGCTTCCTGTCTCTAAATTTTAAACATAGTAACAATACTGTCTCAGAGTGAGAGAGAATAAAAAGCTAATTAAGAAGAGAAAAAAAAAAAAGATTCTCTCCTTTGTTGCGCCTACTCCATCTCTTCGCCCTCATCCACTCCCTGGCCCCATCATTCCAGCCTAACTCATCGATGTTAGGTCCATTTAAGGTCCTTGTCATGCCCCTCTATCTTACATTACAGATGAAAATATTGACATTTTACAGGAACATCCATGTTTTCACTAGAGGAGCTTCCGCAGAAGCTAAACTGTTAAACTTACGCACTAGCCTTCCTCATATGATTATCTCAGCTCAGGAAAGCATTTTTGTATTCCTAATGCTATAGTGTTCCTTTAAGAAGTAAAGAAGTAAAATCATATAAATCATACATTTGCAAGACGGTTTTTATTTTAATATAATTCCAAATTAACATTTTAAAGCAGTAAGAAATGACTTCATGATATATAAAGAGGAAGGTGTAACATTAAATGGGTTGGAGTCTCTCCAAAAAACCCAAGTGTCCCCAAAATTCCAAACAAGACGCACTGTGTTTTTTGTCTTTTTTATAGCTATATCTTGGGTTTTAGAGCATTTAACACATCGAAAAAGGACCATCACATAATGGGATTTCTAATGTTATGTTCACTTGTGTCCTGTATTTAACAAGCATATGTTTGTGAAGTCGGAAAAGATAAATTAAATGTATATATCCGTATCAATGGAAATGGGATGGAGTCCTCCATCTTTGATTCCTACTAATTGTTGTGATTAATTTTGCCAGTTTCTGTCACTCATAATAGTATGTTTATAGAATAGCATGTTTCTTCTATTGGGCATATTTTATGCTTGTTGATACCTCTTCATGTTGGTCTTTATCTCAGTCAAAGGTGATTTTAAAGGGACACTATAGTCACCTGAACAACTTTAGCTTAATGAAGCAGTTTTGGTGTATAGAACATGCCCCTGCAGCCTCACTGCTCAATCCTCTGCCATTTAGGAGTTAAATCCCTTTGTTTATGAACCCTAGTCACACCTCCCTCCATGTGACTTGCACAGCCTTCCATAAACACTTCCTGTAAAGAGAGCCCTATTTAGGCTTTCTTTATTGCAAGTTCTGTTTAATTAAGATTTGCTTATCCTCTGCTATGTTAATAGCTTGCTAGACCCTGCAAGAGCCTCCTGTATGTGATTAAAGTTCAATTTAGAGATTGAGATACAATTATTTAAGGTAAATTACATCTGTTTGAAATTGAAACCAGTTTTTTTTTTCATGCAGGCTCTGTCAATCATAGCCAGGGAAGGTGTGGCTAGGGCTGCATAAACAGAAACAAAGTGATTTAACTCCTAAATGACAGTAAATTGAGCAATGAAACTGCAGGGGAATGATCTATACACTAAAACTGTTTTATTTAGCTAAAGTAATTTAGGTGACTATAGTGTTCCTTTAATGCATAGTGTGCTATGCCTGTTCCTGGACTAAAATGAGCTCTGATGTCACCTGCTACATCTTTAAAATACATTTGAGAAATACAAGGTTAACGCAAGTTATAAGTGATTTTTTTTGTTTTATTCCATAGTTATTATTGCATTGTCAATGCATTTAACCCCTTAAGGACACATGACATGTGTGACATGTCATGATTCCCTTTTATTCCAGAAGTTTGGTCCTTAAGGGGTTAAATATGCAAAAAGCCAAAAAAATTAAAAGATACTCACTTTTAAAGTTCTTTGTGTACAAATCCCCACACTTTACATCATCAAGCTTGAGCTATCTTTCTAGATATATGCACAAATGAATCCTGAAACTCACAACACTGTTTAAAAGCCAGCAAGTCACTATATGGATGGTTAATTAATGTTTAAATGTGTGATTCAATCAAAATATTGTGAGCTCCAGGATCTATGAATACATGTATCTGGAATATTTTCTGCTGTGTGTAAACTGCTCGGCTTGAGGCCAAAAATCCTTTTGCATCTGACTTTGTTTAGGTTGAGTGACTTGATAAACAAAATGCCTTGGATTTTGGGGCATCCATTATTTATTCTTTGGTGGATATGACTAGAGCCTCATTTTCCCAATATTAATTGAGCTTTGCTATAGCAATAATCCGTCCATGCCTGGAGCCCTGTTAGATAATAATACAGATACTATTAAAAGGGGAGGGGCCTTTCCGGTATAGTACTTCGTACAGAGAAAAAAAAACATCAAACAAAAATATCATAGAATTGTTTGTATTGTAAGATAGTATAAATAACATATTATCAATACATATACAGAAAACACAGTACAAGGAATAACAGCATAGCCACAGACAGGTTGAGACATAACAGAATTATTGACACGCAGTGATCACAAGGCTCTGGTTGAGAGGGTTAAATGCTGACAGTGGCTAGTTTTAACATCATGTAAATGTGTGGTATTTACCCCTTGTGACCTTGGAAAATTCTGTTATGCTCCAGTAAGTCATAAATAGAGTGTTAGCTCTTATTCTGCTGGTAGAGTTGTAGCCTGTGCTGTCATTATAAGCGCATTACACTAAGTGAGGCTGTCATTAATTCCGGTACATTTAACTAGTGTGCCTCAACAGGTCTGTTTGTCCTCTCAAGCTCTGTGACCTTCTGAGTCACGTTTCTCCTCATTTTACACTACTCAAAGGCCGTTTTTTAATAAAAAGCCAGAGGTTAATTTCACTATTTAGAGGTAAATTATTTTGTATTTCTCCTCTGAGCTGCCATGCATTTGCCTAAAAAAAAAAATATATAAACAAACAATATTTCTGTAGATGTAAATAAGTTTCTTTTATGATCTACATCTGCAAAGAGCAGCAATGTTCTATTGGCATTATCACAATATACCAGATTCTTGTACAGAATATAAATCCAAAAGAAGACCAAAAAAATGGAAAAAACACAGTGTTATTAAGCATCTCAAGGTTTTAAATTCTTGGCAGACTTCCAATCATATAGTAATTGTTTCCATGATTCTTTTAATAACTGTCAGAGAGTAATTTTGCAAGTAGACAATAGATTATGCACTGATTACCACAATACCGCCATGAAACTGGCATCTGTTTATCGCTCCACAGAAACACTACCATTCCAGACTCTGAATGACTGCCTTATCTGGAATGTTCCCTCCGTCACATTTTTTTCATTCGTTTCAAACTTTCATTTGTGAATGGTTTATTAATATTTATTTTGTGCTAGGTGTGTTTGTGCATCTGTTGTAAAAAAGAACTTAGTCAAATGAAGTACTAGATTCTTAAATTATGTATATTTTTTGCGAGTTTTGCAGGAGCTAAAAAATAGGGTTCTACTAGACATGCAATGACATTCAGGCTACCTAGCGCCATTCGGGCAATAACCACTGTTCTCTTCTATGGTGCTGAAAGAGAAATAAAACAAGCAAAATATAAAAAATATGCATGGAATATGTCCGATAACACTACGGAACAAGAGTGACAATTTCTCCCATTTACTTTAAAATAAAAAAGTAATTAAAAAATGCATGACTTCTTCTAGACAATCAGTTTAATGGGAACTGTCTCTGAACTTCACAGTACAGTGTGTTTACTTTAAAGATATATCCTGCTCTGTTCTCACTGAAAGCCATTGCAGACTTTAGCAGGCTACCAACATAACAGGAGATAAGCAGTTCTAAATTAAACACACTGTGTTTAATTTCATTTTTATTGAAGCTAAAAATGTACTCTTTTTCAGAAGTGTGCAGGGATGTTGCATGAGTTTCAGCCATGGGAGATGTGGTTAGGGCTGCATAAACAAAGTATATATATATATCTCCTAGATGACAGAGAATTGACTGCATCATTAAGCCAAAGTTATTTTGATACTGAGTGTCTCTTGAAATGAACTCACTCCCCTGATCCCAATAGCTATTGGGCCAAAGGGGACCCAATCCCACTGACCCTTAAAACACTGACGAGAAATTCTCTGGTATAAAAGTATTGATTAATTAACATTTTTTTAAAAGCACATGAGGGAAACAATCAGCTCCATCTCAGAGGGAGAGAGCCATATGGTTCTCTACGTAAATGCGGTGTTCTCAGAGACCTTAATCTTTATTAATATATTGATGGCAGCGTTATGAAAAAGTTTCATTGGTGTGTGCATACTAGGTCAATGCCCCACCGGTTAAATTATAATAGGCCCCACCCAACACCCATGATTGGGGGCTAATGGGGATTACTATGTCACCCTGGTGTTAATTTTGTAGCCTGCATGGTCAATGAGGAACATAAGGATGACACTGATCTGTCAACCCCCAAATTGTAATCTAAAGTTACATAGTTACATAGTTACAAAGTTACATAGCTGAAAAGAGACTTGCAACCATCAAGATCAGCCTTCCTCACATATGTTGTTGCTGTTGATCCAAAAGAAGGCAAAAAACCCAGTCTGAAGTGCTTCCAATTTTGCCACAAACTAGGAAAAAATTCCTTCTTGACCCCAAAATAGCAGTTGGATGTCTCCTTGGATAAAGCAGCTATTACCCCACTAATTATAAATTATATCCCTGTATGTTATGTTTTTGTAAGTATTTATCCAATTGCAGTTTAAACATCTTCAGGCAGAGAATTCCATATCCTTATTGCTCTTACTGTATAAAAATCTTTCTTTGCCTTAGATGAAATATCCTTTCTTCCAGCCTAAATGTGTGACCTCGTGTCCTATGTATAGCCCTGTTTATGAATAGATTTCCAGATAAAGGTTTGTACTGGCCCCGAATATATTTGTATAAAGTTATAATATCCCCTCTCAGGCGCCGTTTTTCCAAACTAAACAGATTTAATTTTTTTAACCTTTCTGCATAACTAAAATGCTCCATTCCTTTTATCAATTTTGTAGCTCGTCTCTGTACTTTTTCTATGATATCTTTCTTTAGAACAGGTGCCCAAAATTGCACAGCATATTCAAGGTGTGGTCTTACCAGCGATTTATAAAGATTCAAAATTATATTTTCATCCCGAGAATTTATGCCCCTATTTATACATGACAAAACCTTACTGGCTTTAGCAACTGCAGATTGACATTGCATATTGCTGCCTAATTTGTTGTCTATAACAATTCCCAAATCCTTCACTTGTGTGGTTATCCCTAATTCACTACCATTTAGTGTGTAAGTTGCTTGTGCATTCTTAACCCCGAAGTGCATAACTTTGCATTTCTCTACGTTAAATTTCAGCTGCCATTTTAGTGCCCAGTCCCCCAATCTATCCAAATCCCTCTGCAGCAAAGCAATATCCTGCTCACATTTTATTACTTTACAAAGTTTTGTGTCATCTGCAAACACTGATACATGGCTTTCAATGCCTATTTCAAGATCATTTATAATATGTTAAATAGAAGTGGTCCCAAAACAGAACCCTGAGGGACACCACTTACCACTTTTGTCCAGCCTGAAAATGTACCATTAATTACAACTTGTTGTACTCTATCCTTAAGCCAATGTTCTACCCAAGAACAAGAATATTCATCTAGACCAATTTCTTTTAGTTTGAAGACTAACCTATTGTGAGGAACCGTATCAAATGCCTTGGCAAAATCCAAGTAGATCACATCCATTGCAACACCCTGATCTATACTTCTACTTACTTCTTCATAGAATGCAATTAGGTTAGTTTGACATGACCTATGTTTCATAAAACCATGCTGATTATTGCTAATAACAAAGTTCTTCCCAATGAATTCCTGAATATTATCGCTTAATAGCCCTTCAAATATTTTCCCAGTTACAGAAGTTAAGCTCACAGATCTATAATTTCCAGGCAAGGATTGTGAACCCTTTTTAAATATAGGAACAACATCTGCCTTCCTCCAATCCTCCGGTACAACACCTGAAACAAAAGAATCTTGAAAAATTAAATACAGAGGTTCACTTTTTTCCCCACTTAGCTCCTTAAGTACTTGTGGGTGAATACCGTCAGGCCCCGGAGCTTTATTTACATTAATTTTCTTTAATAGCTGTAGCACCTTGTCTCGAGTTATCCAATCACAAGTTATTTGCAAGTTTTTTTGCAGCAATCATTTGCATATCTCTTGCCATAGGATCCTCATTAATATATACTGAAGAAAAATAGTTATTTAAATGTCTGATTTTTCCTGGTCTTCAATAGCTAATAAACCCAACTCTGTTTCCAGTGTACCTACACTTTCATTTTTAGTTTTTTTTAGAATGTATGTACTTTAAAAAAAAATTTGGGGTTGGTTTTGCATTCTTTAGCCATCAATTTCTCATTTTCTAGTTTAGCCACTTTAATTGCCTTTTTGCCTCTGATTTGTCTGATTTAAATGCTTTAAATGCCCTTTTCTTATTTTTAATCTCTTGTTTTACTTCTCTACTGAGTCCTCCACTTGATGCCCATGGGAAGGATTATGCCCCCCTCTTCATTTTACATGCCCCATCCTGCCCATGCACTAGCTTTAAGTATTAAATTAATATGCAGCAGGAGGGGGCGCATGGCGATTTAAATAATATTGGGGTGTTATTGAATCCCATATGCCTTTTTTTCTTAATTAAAAAATTAAGGTTTTTATTTTGTTTATTTTTTATTTTTTAAATATGGCAGCTGGCTAGCAGGTGCTGGTCAGCCGCCACATTATTAAATCTCCTATTACCAAAGGGTTTTTAACTATTTGTCTGATGGCTGCTAACACTGTCAGTTAGCGAATTGTATTTAAAATGATCTATTGCAAAAAAGCAAGTGAATGGTAATTTGTGAATGTATTTTTTGCTGCATGCATTCACTTCTGAATTTTATTAATATCGGTGCTATGCAAATTTTCAGAATTCTATACTTTGTATAGGGTTTTGGATGCAAAAGCACTGGTTTTAATCCAGACACTGAATGCATCCAGACGATTGCAGCACATTTTTTCGTTCCAACCAAATTCTGACCGTATTTGGCTTTAGCAAATATGAGAAATTCCACTGCAGTCAGAATTTTGTCATTTTTACCAGATTTTGTTCATCTGGACACAATTCAGTGTTTAGTGAATAAACCTGATAGTAATTACCTTGTAACTTTTTTTTTTCCGGCTTCTGAATATAATACATGTTTTCAGATACATTGGTTTTCTGACAATATTTTAACCTGAAGAATTTTGTATTTAACCAAGTCATCAAAGTCAAGTCAAAGTTCAACCCCCCCCCCCCCCCCCTGTGGTCTGGGTGCCTAGAGTGGTCCTTTAAGGATACCACCAAATTAGGGAACTATCTATTAATAGATACACATGCATATACATATAGAAATAACAGATATGCACACACAATCACATATATAAACACATATATAATCACAGACATATACACATACAATTACAGACCTATAAACACACAATCACAGACATACAATCACATTCATATATACATACACAATCACAGACCCACATACAATCACAGACCTATACATACAGGGCCGGCCTTAGGCCTTTAGGCACCCTGTGCGAAAATTCATCACAGCCCCCCCCCCCCCCCCCCTGCCAGTCATACCCCATCATCCATGTGTAGGGTGTGTCAATATTTGTTATGTTTATATATAATATTTATTAAAGTAATAATTATTTAAAAACAAAAATGTATTCCATGTTACCTTGCAGGGAGGGGGGGCATGATGATCTCTGGTGATTCAGTATGCTAAGAATCTGGCCGGCGCCTCTACCAGGTGCATAATAATATTATGTAGAGTGCGTGGTGTCTGTGTGAGATAGGCGTGTAGGTTGTGTGTAATATTTGTAATGGTTGTATTGTGTCATATATGTGTGATATTTATGCTGCACACAGTCCCAGGGGCACAGTGGGTAGGTAAGGGGGAGCAGGAGCCCAGTGGGTAGGTGGGGGGAGCAGGGGCACAGTGTGTAGGTGGGGGGGGCAGGGGCACTGTGGTTAGGTGGGAGCAGGAGCCCAGTGGGTAGGTAAGGGGGAGCCGGGGCACAGTGGATAGGTGGGGGGAGCAGGGGCACAGTGGGTAGGTGGGGGGGAGCAGGGGCACTGTGGGTAGGTGGGGGGGAGCAGGGGCACAGTGGGTAGGTAAGGGGGAGCAGAGGCACAGTGGGTAGGTGGGGGGAGCAGGAACCCAGTGGGTAGGTGGGGGGAGCAGGGGCACAGTGGGTAGGTGGGAGCAGGAGCCCAGTGGGTAGGTAAGGGGGAGCAGAGGCGCAGTGGGTAGGTGGGGGGGAGCAGGGGCACAGTGATTAGGTGGGAGCAGGAGCCCAGTGGGTAGGTAAGGGGGAGCAGGGGCACAGTGGGTAGGTGGGGGGGAGCAGGGACCCAGTGGGTAGGTGGGGGGAACAGGAGCCCAGTGGGTAGGTGGGGGGAGCAGGGACACTGTGGGTAGGTAAGGGGAGCAGAGGCACAGTGGGTAGGTGGGGGGAGCAGGGGCACAGTGGGTAAGGTGGGGGGGAGCAGGGGCACAGTGGGTAGGTGGGGGGGGAGCAGGGGCACTGTGGGTAGGTGGGAGCAGGAGCCCAGTGGGTAGGTAAGGGGGAGCAGGGGCACAGTGGGTAGTTGGGGGGGAGCAGGAGCCCAGTGGGTAGGTAAGGGGGAGCAGGGGCACAGTGGGGGGGAGCAGGAGCCCAGTGGGTAGGTAAGGGGGAGCAGGGGCACAGTGGGGGGGAGCAGGAGCCCAGTGGGTAGGTAAGGGGGAGCAGGGGCACAGTGGGTAGGTGGGGGGGAGCAGGAGCCCAATGGGTAGGTAAGGGGGAGCAGGGGCACAGTGGGGGGGGGAGCAGGAGCCCAGTGGGTAGGTGGGGGGAGCAGGAGCCCAGTGGGTAGGTGGAGGGGAGCAGGGCAGTGTGAAGCTATGTGAGGGAGCAGGCACTCCTTCCTGCTTCCCCCTCTCACTTACCAGGCAGAGGGTTCAGTGTGTGTAGCTCCGCTCCCGCCGGTCGTGTAGCTCCGCCCCCGTCGGTCGTGTAGCTCCGCCCCCGGCTCTCTAATACACCAGAGTGGAGGTTAATAAAATCCGGGTGCTGTGTTAGGGGGGCTCAGAGCACTCCTATAATGCTGGTTTTGCTGTGCAGCGTGACCAGCATTAGGGGAGAGCTCTGACTCTGAGCATTCACTCACAGCTTTCACTGGGGCCATGTGTGAGCTGTGTCAGCAGCATGGCGCCCCCTACTGGCATGGCGCCCTGTGCGGCTGCACAGCTCGCACACCCCAAAGGCCGGCCCTGTATACATACAATCACACACACATATATATATATACACACTCACAGATATACACAAACAGATATACACAGATATACACACAATCACACACATAATCACAAACACAATCACAAACACACACACACACACACACACACACACACATTCAATCACAGACTTATACACACAATCACAGACATACACATACACAATCACAGACCCAGACACATAAACACATAATTAATGGCATAGACACACAAAAATCACATTAATTCACACATATTTAGTAATTAAGAGGTCTGCCCAACCTCCCTGCCTTGCTCTGGTAGGGCTGGAGTGGATCCTTTCCCAGGTTGGCCGGTTGTTGCTGTGATGAGATCACTGTGCTCTTCCTGCACAGGTCCCTTGTGCGCCCAGTAGTGATATCGATGCCGGGATGTAGTCATATTCTAACTGTTGGCTCACTGCAGGGCCCGGAGGGCTGTGCACAAAGAGCACAGTAAGCAATGGGCTCCCTGTCTCCCTCACCGTCTGGCAGACCTAACGGCAACTGGGCCACATTACAAGCTGTTCAGGGCCACATGCAGCCCACGGGGCTGGTTGGACACACTTGTTCTAAATAATGTTTTGCTTAATATACATTTACTAAAGCTATTTCAGACCAGTGTATGAGGTCCAGCTACCAGTTGTTTTTCTGTGCCTTTAGAATTAAATGTAAAAAAAGAAAAAAGATTTTTCTTCTAATATCAAACTGAAGATATTTATTCTAAAATAAAAAAGCTAAATTTGTTAATTCTGCCAATAATAAAGCATTGATATTTAATTTAAAAAATCTATTTTGGAATCATTGCAACTCAGTAGGAAGGTGTCTAGAACAGACTTATTGAGCTGTCATATCAAATTCTGGTGGGTCGCCCTGGCAAGCGCTTTGACATACAGAGAATTCATTCTAATTTTATTGAGGTCTATTTGTACATATATCTTATTATAAAGTATAATATATATTTTAATACTCTATTTAATATTCTATTATGTTATATTTCCCTCACTCTAAGTACAAAGCACATTGTATTTTATAAACCTTTCCCCATCAGGTTCTGTTTAAAAAATACTTTCCTTCAGTTTCTCAAGTGGTGTTAGAATTCCAGCTACTGCTGCCCACTGCTGGGACCAGATTTACATCTTAGATACCAGTGATAGCTGAATGTTATCAGAATTGTCTGCCACCTCCTAACTCCCCCAAATTGCAGTTATCCATTGCAAGATTTAGATGATTTATAAGAGAGACAAGAAGTACATCTCTCTCTACCTCCCTCCACAAATAGAAACATGTAATTACCACGTGGCAATATAAAAATATATTAAAAATTAAAAAGGAAAAAGGAAATGTGTCATGGTGGGAGGTGCCCTTAGTAGACAGGTACCAGTATGCCGTTGCCTGTTCTGCATTATGGCAAATCCAGCCCTGGGTTTTAGGTGCTGTAGTTCCTGTATCTGGGTATTTGGTCATTTTGTTCTACCAGGCTACTCAAGAACTTTACGATAACCTATTACTGATACTAATAAATGTACTTATTACAAAGTTCTGTTAATATGAGTAAATTATATCACTTGAATTGGTTATAGAAAAACAAGTATTATGTACTGAATTAGTTTTTTTTTCTCACACTTTCACTAAAATCAATTTGAGGAAAGGTTCAGTTAAGCTTCGGAGTGGGAAAAAAATTATTTGATTTAAAAACAGGATTGTGTTGGATTTGTAATGTAATCTTAAAATCAATTACCTGCCCATAACTATTTTGACATCAGTTGCTCAAATTCCTTTTACTCTTTGTGTATTAATGCCATTCTGAGCCTGACCTGCAATGCAATATTGGAAATGTTTTTACTTTAAATATTTGACAATGGTGAGAATCACAGAATGACATGGGGGTAATTAGTGAGTCAAAAATAATGTACAATAGAATATTATGACATTTGGATGGCCAACTTTATTTCTGTAATTTTTATTGGACTACAAAGTTTGACAGAAATCAGTTTTTTCACCAACAGACATGAATCCAAACCTGAACCGTAATTAATTGTACCTAGACAAGAAAAGATACTTTCCCAAACTCTAGTCTAGTGTAATGTAAACACTACCTTTTCGCTAAAAATGCAAGCAAGGACTGATTATACTCACCAGAACAACTACATTAAGCTGTCGCTGTTCTGGTGACTATAGTGTCCCTTTAAATAATTTTCAAACAGCTGACTGTTTCTATCCGAGTTATTAAGGGCCACGAGGATCCCCTCACAAGATATGTGTTTATTTATGTATTTATTTATTGTAATGCAAATGCTGCCAGCTGGTTAATATTTTCTTCACATGTTATCATTACAGGGGATTATTTTCTTATTTAAAATTTTATTGAGCTTTTAGGGGAAAAATGTGAGCCTACAAAATAATCCCTTTCATGTTTGTTTATTAATGAGTTCAGTTTACTATCAAGAGGAAATATAATTATATTTCTGTATCTGCCTCAAATTAAAATAATCAGAGGCAATTCAGTTAGCATTTGTCTCTTCATAAACAGTGAAATTACTTTTATTCTCACAGCTATATGTTTTATTTTTTTTTAGCAAGCATCAAAAGCAGTTTAAAAGACAAACATGCTATTATTTCACGTTCCCTTTGAGTTATGTTACAAAAGCAGCAGTCACAGAAATACATTAGTCAGAGGACCAGTGAGGTTTTCTGCCTCTTTTCGTAGCTCACCTACCTCCCCCTCCACCCCTCCTTTTCAATGATCTGTATTGCAGTTCATTGAGAAGCATTGGAAAGTCATACATGTATGCTTGCAGGAAAAAAAACTGAAATAAAATACATGGATGTTTCCATTGGGAGTATATCTACTAAATTGTTAAAATATATATACTTGTTAAAAGTGTTCCTTTAAGGTAAATATCCAAAGCTGCACATATGTTGTATGGCGTAAGTTAGGTGTGTTCTATGAAACTTAGTATTAGATTTGCACACTTTCAAAAACTGACCATTAACGATCAAAAGTGTAATGTTCATTAGGAATAAACAAATTCCTCTATACATAATAAGTCAGTACAATACACTTATATCACACATACAGTTGTAATCAAAATTATTCAACCCGGGGGCGGGGCCTGGCCGCCGAGCTGGAAGGACATGGAGCACATCAGCTCCTCCACAAACCCGTGCTAAAATGGCTAAATATGCCCAGGTCCCTCTGAAAACCACACCAAACAGATGCCAACTGACAGGGGGACCCAAGCGACATCTGCATCTACAAAGTCAGCTCCTGTCCGACCGCCGACGACACGGTATGGGCCGCTGAGTTTGGGCCTGCCGTGAGGCCTTGGCGGGAGAAACGGCCGATCTCCCGTGCTTGGTCCGGCGGGGCCTCCCTCGGTCCCATCACAGGCCCCGTTCCCCCCCCCTGTGGGCCGGTGGGGGTTATCCCGGCCCCCCCAACCGGGGAAGCAGAGCACACTCCAGGGAGCTAGACAGCGGCGAGACCAGTCTGGGACCGCATGGCACAAGCTAAGATGGCCGCCGCACAGACTGCACGACGGAGCAGAGTGACCGCAGTGCCTGAGGGGAGGCTGGATGCCCCCTAGGAGGTCAGTGTGCACAACAGCAAGTGAGAGACATGGCACCCACGACGAACCCCTGGACACTGATCCTCTCGGAGCACTGTGAGGAAGCAGACACTTACTGATAGACCAAGCCACCGAGAAAATTACGACAGGGATCTCACTCCCACCCGAGGCAGACATTGTACCAAACCGCAAGTACAACATAAGAGAACTGTCATTCTGCCACTTGCCTGGACTGCACCTAATGCGGCGGTTCCCAAGCCTGAGTTTACCTGCAGTCGCTACACCTCAGAGTACCACAGTTGGGAAGAGCCCCCAAGTTCGTAAGGCTGGAGTGCTTAACACGTCCCTCCAACATGCCCAGAGACTGACTTCATCCTAGAGGCCCTCAGGGGATAATACTGTGCTGCAATGGCCTACTATATGGTATAATCCGGGCAGTGATAGAAATCAGATGCCTTATCAGTAAAAAGTTCTAGATGGTGTGGTATAAATGCATAGCCTATAACAGATCTTGTAAGAATAACCCCAGCTTCTGGAGCTTGAATACACTTATCACTGCTAGGCTGTTTTATAATGTGGTAGATATTGTATTACACCAGCCTGTAACCTAACTAACAGACCTACCTTAATTTAACAGGTATACTAAATATAGCCTAACTGTACTGAATGCAAGAATGTCATATGACCACTAAGATAAGCATCTATATTACTTTGATTAGGTTTGTTGCCTCTGATGGTAGCTAAGACTTACGGTATTAATACTCAGTGTCAGGTCTATAGAAAAGCCTGCGTAACTCTTGGATACCTCCCTACCACGACAATGCTAGCCTTAACTTGTTATAACTTTCAAACTATTTACTTCACTGCGATTTAAACATGTCCATAAATATAAAACATAGTGCATTGTACTACCATACCCTAATGCTTTCCCTGTTATACACTCTTTGTTTTTGAAATAAGCATGCGGATTGCCTTTGGGGTACCACGTGCCTGTATGTTACCATCATATGCATTGCAAAAATAAAGAATTAAAAAAAAAAAAAAAAAAAAAAAAAAAAATTATTCAACCCCCATTGAAAATCAGATGTATTTTCAAAATATACAGACTTTCAGCTGTTTGCAATGAGCAAATAAACAAAAGCAATTGAAATAGCTCAACACAACAAATGCTTCAAGTGGTTTCCCTAAATTTAACTGAAAATTCAACTTTTAATGACTTCTCCTTTCTCACAATTATTCAACCCCCGAATAACATCCCTCACAACAGCACATATATGCAAAACAGATGTTGTCTCAAGCATACTTGATGCAACTTATCAAGGGCTTCATTGGTTGCACCAGGTGTGCTTGAGCTGAAACACTTGGAATATCTTAACTGGCTAAGGGGTTGTTTAGTGTCATGCTTGACTGCATGTTAGAAATATGGCCAAGTCAAAAGAATGGTCCACAAATTTAAGAGAAGAGATCAACGCCCTTCACAAACAAGGAACAGGATACAAAAAGATTGCAAACGCGTTGAATGTTCCTACAGGTACTGTTGGAAGCATAGTTCACAAGTTCAAAGTTGAAGTAACAATGGCTACACTACCTGGACAGGGGAGAAAAATTAAGCTATTAATGGCTGCAAACAGATTTCTGAAAATGCAGGTTGTGAAAACCCTCGAGTGACTGCAAAAGACCTACAGCAAGACTTTGTGGCAACAGGCACCGAGATTTCAGTGAGCACTGTAAGGCACATACTAAACGCAGACGGTTTCCATGCCAGAACTCCAAGACATACACCACTACGGACCCAAAAGTTGGCTCCAATATGCTCAAAATCATATAAATAAGCCATAGAAGTTTTGGGATTCTGGTCTGTGGAGCGATGAAATAAAACTGGAACTTTTCGGCCCAATGTATCAGCAGTATGTCTGGAGGAAGAAGAATGAAGCATACACTGAAAAAAATCAATCTGCCTACAGTTTAGCATGGTGGTGGCTCGGCGATGCTCAGGGCTGCTTTGATTCCTATGGCCCTGGAAACCTGCAGCGTGGGGAAGACAAGTATCAGAAAACCCTAGGAGAATACGTCATGCCATCTGTGAGGAAGCTGAAGCTTGGTCATTGGATCTTCAAACAAGACAATGATCCCAAGCATACCTCAAATTACACCAAGGCTTGGTTGCAGATGTAGTCCTGGTAAATTCTACAGTGGTCATCACAGACACCTGACTTGAATCCCATAGAAAATCTCTGATGAAATTTGAAGAAGGCTGTTTCAGCACGCAAACCCAAGGATACTACTGAACAATGGGCTAAGATCCCTCATGAACACTGCCAGAAGCTGGTGTCTGGCTATAAATGTAATTTGCAGCAGGTCATTGCAGAAAAAGGGTTCTCTACTAAATACTAAAGATGCTTACCATGAAGGGGTTGAATAATTTTGAGACCGGAGAAGTTGCATGTTCAAATTAATTTGTGGAAACCACTTGAATTATTTCAATTGCTTTTGTTTGATTTGTTTATTGCAAACAGCTGAAAGTCTGTACATTTTGACAGTAAACCTGATTTTCAATGGGGGTTGAATACTTTTGTTTACAACTGTTTTATTAATATTACATATACAACTTAATGTATTCATTGATCTTTACTGAGTATTTAAATATAGCATACAAAACTAAATAGTTGTTTAATAAATGATGATGGAATATTTTTCGATGGAATATTTTCAAGTGAAAATACAGCGTCTTATAAACTGTAGTCAAATCATACGGTATGGAATAATGATTAACTTTAGCCATCAGAAATTATTCTTAGAGTGGTGTGATATCAAAAATCCTGCTTCTGTCTGCAGTTATATGAATTTATTATTCTAATCTGAATATTTTGTTTTCTCGTTTCTGTTCTATTTCAGGATCAGTACAAATTCTGTTATGAAGTGGCTTTGGAATATTTAAATTCCGGATGACTGAACTAATGATATGAATAAGGAAAGAAACAAACAAAAAACAAACAGAAAAAAAATGAAAAACCTCCACCTCCATCTCTTACCACGGAACAATGCAAATTGTTCCTTGATATTTGTGTATATACAATGAAGACTTCAGTGTTCTGCTTATTATGCTTTCGTATAATTGGCTCTTTTAAGAGCTGGAGAAAAGTGTTTTGGAAAATGCTTGCACTGCCTTTTTATCCCACTGCGATGCTGCTCCATAGACTGTTCTTGAAGTTTATGGGTACAATATCCACAAATACTAAGCAGCCTGGAATAAGCAGCATAATCAGTTGACAAATGAAAGAGCACAATACGTTCTTATGAAGGAATTTGTACTCTTCACCATTGGATTGCCTTTACTGATGTCATTAATTCGATTGTGTTGAGTCTTATTTTATTTTTATTTTTTTCTGTGGTTCTGTGGAAAATGCAGTCCAGCACAATGACAAAACAAAGCGTATTATTTTGGTTATATTTGTACCCCAGACGTGTTTAAAAAGAACAACCCATAGTATATATGTTTATTGTTTTCTGTTTTTAAAATGCATTTTAATAGGTCATCCTCTGTTCAATTTCAATTACTTTATTTGTATCATTTCAAAGAACTAAAGGAGTAATTTGCAAAAAAAAAAAATTTAAAAAAGTATGGGATAAATAAAAAAACCAAACCTATCCAAAGCTTTTTTTTCATGGGTTTATATTGTAAATATACATTACGGAACATTAGATTTATTTATTGAAAATAAACTTTTTGTGAAGACTGATAAATGACAATCAGTAAATTTCCATTGTTACTTTTGGAGGAGAATATTACATACACAGGATTCTGGGCTTGGGTTGCAATCTGTGCAGTAGAAGAATAATATGTTTGACATTGTAAACATTTGTTTACCTTGTACAGATCCTCAGCTCAATAAATATCTGCATACATGGTTATATAGTGTTAAGTTTTTATAAGGTTCTACCATCTAGTGGGATTTTATTGTGAGTTTTAGGGGATCTACTTTGGTTATCCTGCATTAATTCATATAAAAAGACACTGCACGCAGACTGCAGGACAGCCTGTAAGATTCACATTGAAGCATTTAGTGAACATGCACAAAATGCATGTTAGATATTACATACTATTTTATCATCATATGTTTTTTTTCTATTAAGCAAGCATGATAGAATCAAAGTTTATGACCTATTGAAGAGCTTCTATGTGACAGGAATGGAGATACCCTAACACACAAACCTAGAGGAAACAGTAAAAGAGCACATACCAGTCCTTAGAGTGGCCAGGCTTGTGCCTGAGACAGATAAATGAAATGTTTGCAAGCAGACAGAGAATAAACCAGATACAGTCCGAGGTCTAGGATATCAGAGATACACAAAATCGATAGCCAAGCCAAGTTCAGGAAACCAAAGAGCATAGACAATCAAGCCGAGGTCAGAAAACAGTAAATCCAATATACTGTATAAACACACGCTTGGGTCACAAGAACCACAACAGGACAAGGAAACAAGGACAGCCAGGAAGTATATATACCCTATACTGGGTTGTGATTGGTTACAGAGGACCATGATGTAACAAGTGTATACACATCATGTGGGGATATTTATTGGATGATAATATTATACAGTTGAGAATTGCCCACTATTTCAATTCTCTTAGATCTTAGAGATCGTTATCATGTAAGTGAAATGTATTCCATACAAATAAAATCACATTTTTTTTATAAAAATAGATACAATTTATTGTGACAAATAAAATAATAATATGTAACATGCGTGATAATAATCAGTGAATATTTAGTATAACATAAGTATGCAATACAATAGCAATGTTAAAACAATCCAATGGCTAACAGCATCAACTGACAAGACTTACAAGATTTATGGGGTACTTCACAGACACAGAAAGCTAAACTTCCAGCGAAAAGCCATAAAACCTTGGCTAACAGTAAGATCAACTGAGTAACCCTTTCAATGCTGGCTAGATCCTCCTAGGCATATAATATCCTATTCTCGTGTAATTTTCAATTAAAATAACATTCAAACCAGCTCAATAATCTACCAGATTTTTACAAAAGCCGAATTTTAATTTGCCTAAAAAAAGCAAATCAATACACCTGGATAAAAACAGCGGTATGCTAATACATGACAATATCACATTAATATATAATTATTCTTAATTTCACCTGCAGAATGGAATGTTTATAACTATATATTCTTTAGTTAACTAAGATTTCTAAATATTGAAATCTGACCGTGATTTATCCAGTCATATATCATGCTATTAGATTTTAATTAATTTAGATTAATTAAATAAAACCAGCATAATTACCAGTTATTTAGATGTTCTCATCAGATGAGTAGATAGTCCCAGGAACTTGAATGCGAGTATGATTGGTTGTATGGAGGTGTGTAAGTAATAGAGAAAAGTGATGTTGGTTAGAAAGTAATAGTAAAATTCTAAGTGTCAAGGAGTGTTTCTTGAGTTGTGTCCAAGAGAGTTTGAGTGTTAGTCCCAGAGTGTCCTGAATATCTGTCTCAATGTCCGAATCTGAAAGCCCAAACTAACCCTCTCTTCCCTTTTTCCTAACTTTTTAAAGGGAAAGATTCTCTGTACGTCATTAGTTGGTAGAATCAATAGGATACTGAAGGTGTGGTCAACCTGTAGATCGCAATTTCGATATTTGGTCCATAGAGGGTGCAATTGCCTAATTAAACTTTCCTATCCAGGAAAGAGTTAACTTTTCCTGATGACGATTTTGACGTCATTTGGCTTATCTAAAATGACTACCATAACTTAACTTTGCTGTCAGTTCAAAGCGTTTGCCTCAGTCTTTGTGGCAATGACTTTGATTGTAATTTCTAGAATTGACATGTATAAACTCAATTTCACCCCTTACTTACAATGGGACCTTGTAAGATTTAGAAAGGAAAATTAATTACTTAGTCTTCACTGTCACTAATGTCTGTTTAAAATTATTTCTATTGCATTAACATTTAAAAAGAGCATTCCATCCCCCTGCTTCATTGCTTATCACTTGGCTGGTTTACATAATGCATTCCTTAGCTCAGGCTAGTGGCTAGTTACAGAAAGGAAAGACATTTTGTGTCTGTCTTGCCTGAAATCCAAAATGGAGTCTGCTCTGTTCTGAGTGACTCTGGCAATATACACTTTTAGTTTCTATCTTAGCACAAAATGTCTGCCAATATAAATATCCTGACAATCATCAAAAAACACCGCATAGGCTGACATTATAAAAGGAGATGAATGGAAGAGTTCCATGTTATATATGATGCCATAACGAGGCACCAGGAAGTTAGGGATGAGTGTGCAGCAGCCCACGTTACACAGCCCACATTCATACACAGAATGTGAAACACAGGTCATATACAAATATAACAACAAAACTATACAAGAAACTGCTCAAACACATACACAGTATGACACAGTCCATATGTGCAACAACCCTACAGGATTTGATAGTAAATGTATAGGCCGGGATAAAAAGAAAGGTCCCACTGACTTTATGCAGTAGAATTGAGAGACAGGAACGAGTAGAGGAGTCCTCCCACAGGCAGTATTTTTGCTATATAAGCAGCTGATATTGTTTCCCAACTATTAACCATTCCTGCTTACTCATGTCCTTCACTGGCTATCTCCTCATATAACTCTACCCTCACCTCAGCCTTAGACGCAGCAGCCCCTCTCCAAATACGCACCTCGAGGAGAACACACCCCCAACCGTGGCAAACTAAATCAACACGCTACCTGCAGGGATGCTCCCATTCTGCTGAACAGTGCTGGAGGAAGTCTCACACCAAGTCAGACTTTCTACACTACAAATTCATATTGCATTCATACAGCACAGCCCTTGCCAAACAGTCATACTTTTCTTCTCTTATTAGCCCATGCTCTTGCAATCCCAGACATCTCTTTGATACCTTTAACTCTCTTCTTTGCCCTGCTGCGGCCTCCCCCCAAACTAACCTTACAGACGATAGTTTTGCATGCTACTTTACTAACAAGATTGGAGAGCTAAGGAAAGAATTCTCACCACCTTGCCCCTCACTTTCTCAACCTCACCTGTATCATGCCTCCCCAACCCTTTCAACCTTCTCCCAGGCTACTGAACAAGAGGTGGCTGCGCTTATCCTTTCCTCTCGCCCCACCACTTGCCCGATTGATCCTGTCCCATCTCACCTTATCAGAACTCTCTCCTCTTGTCTTGTGCCCTCCTTAACACATATCTTCAACTGCTCTCTTTCTTCTGGCACTGTCCCTGCTGTCCTTAAACATACTACCGTTGTACCCATCTTAAAAAAAACATGTCTCGACCCATCCTCCCCTTCTAACTATCGTCCTATTTCCCTGCTTACTTTTTCCTCAAAGCTTCTTGAAAGACTAGTCTTCACCCATCTGGCCTGCTTCCTCAACTCCAACTCTCTCCTTGACAATCTTCAGTCCGGCTTCTGCCCCCTCCACTCTACTGAGACTGCCCTTATCAAGTCACTAATGACATTATCACAGCTAAATCCAAAGGTCACTACTCCATACTAATTCTTCTTGACCTCTCTGCTGCCTTTGACACTGTTGACCATGTTCTTCTTCTCCAAACTCTTCAGTCACTCAGTCTCTGTGACTCTGTCCTCTCGTGGTTTTCCTCTTGTCTCTTCCAATGCTCATTCAGTGTCTCCTTTTCTAATAATACCTCCACCACTCATCCTGTCTCAGTTGGAGTCCCCCAAGGCTCTGTCCTTGGTCCCCTTCTATTTTCTCTTTACACTGTCTCTCTTGGCAAACTTATTACCTAATTTGGCTTCCAATACCACCTGTACGCTGATGACACCCAGATATATCTCCTCCCCGGACCTCTCCCCTGATGTCCTGCAATGTGTCACCTCTTGCCTTTCTTCTATCTCTGATTGGATGTCCTCCCACTTTCTGAAACTGAATCTTTCCAGAACAGAACTTCTTGTCTTTCCTCCTCCTAATATTAATCCTCCTCTCTCACTCTCCTTTCAGATTGGTGGTACCCATATCAGCTCATCCTTACAAGCGTGTTGTCTTGGTGTTACTTTTGATTCTGGCCTCACCTTTGAGCCTCACATCTGGTCTGTTGTCAAATCATGCCAATTCCACCTCAAAAACATTGCCCACATCCACCCCTTTCTTACACAAGATGCTACCAAAGAGCTTGTCCTTGCTCTAGTAACCTCTCGCATGGACTATTGTAACTCTCTCCTAATTGGTCTTCCCAATAGCCGTATTGCCCCACTACAGTCTGTAATGAATGCTGCCGCCAGACTGATTTTCCTCTCTAGTCGGTCCTCTCACACCTCACCCCTCTGTCAGTCCTTACATTGGCTTCCTGTTTACTATAGGAGTCATTTCAAAGTACTAACCCATACCTATAAAGCACTGAATAATCTTAGCCCCTCTTATATCTCTTCACAAATCCATAGGTATGCCCCTTCTCGGTCTCTCCGCTCTGCCCGTACGGCCAACTTGCGCTTGCAGGACTTTTTGCGGGCGGCTCCCTTCCCATGGAATAGCCTGCCTACTGACATCAGACTCTCCCCTAGTCTTCAATCATTTGAAAAGTGCCTCCCACACTAACCTCTACCTCACATACCTGTCTCGCTCTCTCCTAAAGGGCAGCACTCTATTCTTTCCTCCAGCTCTGCTTCACTCCCACCTAATTTGACTGCTATTTCCTGTCCTAATGTGTTTTATACCCCACCTCCTATAGACTGTAAGCTCATTTGAGGAGGGCCCTCTTCAACTTATCTTTCCTGTAAGTTTCTCTTGTAATTATCCTATTTATAGTTAAATCCCCCATCTAATAATTAGGTAAAGCGTTACGGAATCTGTTGGCACTATATAAATGGGAATAATAACAATAGCAACCAGAACCCATAGTATTGTGGTTGCTCTGGGAACTCCCTAGCAAATGCTGCTAGTGCTGGAACTGAGTGCCTGAAGTCACTCTGTTCAGAGACCGGCATGCTGACAAAGAAGCCACCGTGTCAGCATCACAGAAGGGATTTGCTATCCAATGTAGACATAAGGCAAATCAGAGAAGTTCAGGTGGACGTCTGGTGAGGACATGGTGGTGCTGGATCAGAAGGTCAGATGAGTCAAAACAGGTTCACTATAAATACATAAAAAGATAAGCCTTGGATAAACACTACTAAAGCATATATAAAGATACCAAAACATAAATGAGAGTTACTAAAGCATTACAACGTTACAACCAATGGAACGACAGGTGTAATTGTAGTGCAAGTAAAGAGCAATTACCATTATGATGTCATATCCCACCTGCTTATTTCACTCATCACATGATTGGCTGGAGTCCAGTAATAATTGTTTGCATCCTTACTGTAGCACTTATAGAATATGCAATAAATTATTGTCTTCATACAGAACCTGTTGCACAATGTATGTATAAAACCTTTTCTCCTCATACAAAACTACCCTGTGCCTAGGTTACATTTTATAACACAATAAGTTTGATACAGTTTTATAGAAAAAGAGCCACTATTCACAATAGGAAACTAACATACATGAACAATATAGGATGAATACACATATATACAAACAGAACAATTCCCTCAGTCATTAAACTTGAGAAACGTGTCTGTAAAACCATACATGTTCTTTATATGAAATATTTTCCAAGAATAAAAGTGGACTGTTTTCATCTGTAAAAAAAATGCTTACATTTTTACTTATCTTTCTGTATATTTAAATATAGGATCCACAGTTTTAAGGTTTGTTTCACTACTTTTGTATCATTCAAAGTTTGAAATATAGCAACTCACATTGGATGCAACACAAGTCAGATCAGACCCAGCAAACCCAGAGGACAGCTAGTGGAGTCAAATATTTTTGGTAGTTGTCAGAGGTGGGCAAGATTAACTCCACTATTGATCGAGTATCTTCTGTCCTCCTGATCCAATCCTGAACCATGCTGACCACACGCACGCCTCCTCCAGAAAAAGACTCCAAGCAGCATTAGTAAGGTGTGGGAGTATAGACTTATGATTCTTTGAGGCTGGCATTGAGAGGGAGTGTAACAAGAAGACTTATAGATACACCAGTAAAGTTAGTTAAAAAAAATGAATGGCTAGATGTCCAAAATGGCTGTATGAGGGCCCAGTTTGTGTTTACACCGCTAACATTTGGTATCCTTATCTACGGCACATGAGGCTAAGTTGCATTTTACTGTGTTTATCTTCTACATGACATCAACTGAAAATTAAAAACCATTTAAATAACAATATTAACCCTTACAGAACACGGAGCCCCATCTACTCATTCATCATCTGATTCGTTTTATTTCTGGTTTTCCCATTGACGCCTCAATCCCACTTGCCTGAAGTCCTATTTTAATAAATTCCAAAAACATATCTAATATGTGCTGAATAAAATGCAGAGTCAATCACTCTTGTTACAGGATGAGATGAGGATCAATTGAATTACCGATAAATATGTTCTGCTTCCAACCAGAAGAAACAAGGCATGAATGACAATGAATCTCGAAAACAGTTTTTTTTTTCCTTCTAAATACAGCTAAGACTCTTGAAAAATTGAACTCAGGAACTATGAAAATCGCAATATACACTATGCGAGCATAATTTACAATGTAATGAAAGCTTGAAAAATGATGTTGTGGAAGGTGTGCCTGATGGGAAAAAAAATAAGCACTGTGGAAAATGGTTAGTGGTCTGATAAATGCAGAGCGGCAGTAGCAGTTACAGATTCATGTGCTCAGTATACTATTGTTAATGCTAAAGAATGTTTTTAAAATATGTTTTTTTTAAATTTATGATTTGCCTGATAATGCATTCAAAAGGTCCATAAATATCTAAAATAATAAATCTAGAATGCAAATGATCAGGCTTCCAAATATTTAACTCTCCAAAGAAAACATCCCTCATCTGTCCTGGGCTCAAAGAGGTAAGAGTGAAGGTTACTGTCATAAAGTTACCGAGCATTGCAAGAGGTATCAAAATGTTCACAGGTCCTTAGAAGACAAGACTAATGCTATTTATGGAATATTACTTAGAATGATGTAAGGAAAAGAGAGACAGTACATGATACTGTGTAACTAAATGAGAGTCACTGACTTGAGGGTGAAATTGTATGAGTATTCACATTTAATTACCTTCAGTAGAGCTTAACTCTAAATGTATGTAATGCTAATAATTTACTTTTAACTGAGAGTTGAGTCATCATTTCATGATAAAATAATTTGGCAGTTACAGTGTTTGGATAACAGTAAAAATGTTTTAGGATACTTTTCAGAAATATCATATTTTGCTATTTAGAAGTAAGCACTGAGTTAGTGATGTTATTATTAATGACACTCATATACTGACTGCTCATGGATAGAGGGCTGAGCTGAATTTGTTGAGAATTGAATCGCTTCTTGAATAGCTATCAGATACACTGGTGCTACTACTACTGGACTATAAATCTTGATTACAAGACAATGTACCATAATGTACATGATGAGCTGCACTATGAAACTCCGATGGTTTGCATTTTTAACACTATAGGCTCAGAAACACAAAATGTATTCCTGACCTTAGAGTGTTAAAACCACCATCTACCCCTCCCCCCTCCCCCCACCGGCCCCTGCTAACCCCCTTAAATATAGTGTAATCTTATCTTTATTCAAGTCTGCTGCTGCTGGCTCTGTCACTAATCTGCCTGATAGGCTGACATAATCAGAAGTGATTCTCTGAACCAATCACCTGCGTTCCCATAGGATTGGCTGAGACTGTCAAGGAGGCAGATCAGGGGCAGAGCCAGCACAAGCCAAACAGAGCCCTGGACAATCAGCATCTCCTCATAGAGATGCATTGAATCATCTGTATGAGGAAAGTTCAGTGTCTCCATGCAGAGGGTGGAGACACTAAATGGCAGTGCCCCAGGAAGCACCTCTAATAGCCATTTGAGAAGTGGCAAGTGGATTTATTTCTAGGCTGTAATGTAGACACTGCATTTTCTCTAAAAAGACAATGTTTACTGCAAAAATCCTGAAGGGAATGATTATAATCACCAGAACAAATACAATAGGCTGTAGTTGTTCTTTGTGACTATAGTGTCCCTTTAAGTTTCAGATATGCCATCCCAGCGTAGTACATCTTCCCATGCTAATGATATGTAAATTAGAGCTATGTTTATCAGAAAGCATATTGAACACAAGCAATGGATGAGAGCATTATACAGTAAATAGAGTGAGCAGTGGATTGACGAAAATAATAAAATGCATAGCTACACAAATGATGCTAGCTGTATAACAATTCATCTCTGGAAGGCTCCCCACCCCACCCCAGGGTCATCACCATACTTATAGATAGTACAGATCAGCTAGTTTTCTAAACACCAATCAAGTCACTAAACCCCTCCTCACCTGAAATCTCTCTGTTAACAAACTGCATGCTTTAACCACGGTTTAAACACTCTTAGGTATATGCGTGTATGTATATATGTATCACGGTTCTCACCGTGACATCCAGATGGTCAGTCATGGCCATTCCACAGGTTCCAAAAAAGGGGGTTTGAACTCTAGACCCTTGCTGCCTTAGTCCTGCTGTCTTGTCTCTGAGACACACTTCAGTTCATGTTCGTGCCTGATGTCCTATCCTTCCTTGTCTGCAGCACTAGGAGGCTGGACTTTACCTGTGGCTGCTCCTGTCTCTCTATGTCCACCTGAGGCAGATAGCTCATTAGCAAGGTATTTAAACCTGCCTCTCCATGAGAACATTGTCAGTTCTTTGATTCTGGTTGTTCCTGTTTTGTCTCCTGATACTTGTTCTCCAGATTGACCCCGGCTCCTGACCTTGGCTTTCCACCTTGTTTATTCTGACCTCTGGCATCCTCTGACTTTGGCTTATCCTCGACGATCCTTCTGCTTGTGTCCTTGGTCCCCTTCTATTTTCTCTTTAACTTATTACCTCATTTGGATTCCACCTGTACGCTGATGACACCTAGATAACTCTCTCCTTCCAGGACCTCTCCCCTGCTGTCCTGCAACGTGTCACTGCTTGCCTTTCTTCCATCTCTGACTGGATGTCCTTCCGCTTTCTGAAACTTTATCTTTCTAAAACTGAGCTCCTTGTCTTTCCTCCTCCTAATACTTATCATCCTCCTTTCACTTTCCCTTCAAGTCAGTGGTATCCACAGTCCATCCTTGCAAGCGCGCTGTCTTGATGGAATACTTGATTTTTGCCTCCCCTTTGAGCTTCACAACCAGCATGTTACCAAATCCTGTAGATTCCATCTTAAAAACATAGCCACATCCGCCCCTTTCTTATGCAAGATGCTACTAAGGAGCTTGTTCATGCTCTACTAATTTCCCGCATAGATTATTGTAACCCTCTCCTAATTGGGCTTCCCAAAATCCGTATTGCCCGACTACAGTCTGTATTGAATGCTGCTGCCAGACTGATTTTCCTCTCCAGTCGATCCTCTCACACCTCACCCCTCTGTTAGCCCTTACATTGGCTTCCTGTATCCTATAGGTGTCAATTCAAAGTGCTAACCCATACCTATAAAGCACTGATCAATTCCAGCCCCTCTTCTATCTCCTCACAGATATCCACTTTACCCGTGATCACCTCCTGTCCATTGCTCGAACCCATACGGCCAACTCACGCTTGCAGGACTTCTCGCGGGCGGCTCCCTTCCGATGGAATAGCCTGCCTACTGCCATCAGACTCTCCCCAGTATTCAAACGTTTAAGAAGCGTCTTAAAACCCATCTCTTTAGGAAAGCTTAAGGCCTCCCAGAGTAACCTCTACCTTGCATACCTGTCTCTTGCTTTTCTAGAGGGCAGCACTTTACTCGCTCCTCCAGCTCTGCTTCCTGTCCTATTGTGTTTCACACCCCACTTCCTATAGACTGTAAGCTCATTTGAGCAGGAGCAGCAGCAGAGAGTGGAAAGGAGTACATTCTTTATAGATTATACCATTATTGGTGAATCAACCTTTATGTGTCAGGGTCATTCCAACCATATTTTTATGTCCTATATCCTTTTACTAATTCATTCCCTATCTCCTTTGGTACTGAAATTAGTTAAATGAGTGAGACTACACTCCATTACCAATTGATGGTTTATTTGTTTTTTGATCTCACTTCAGGTAGGGGGATCTAATTGTCTCCACCTACGTGCTATCACAATTTTAACTGTGACAAAACAATTAGTTACAAAGAATTGATCTATTTTAGTTATATTTGGCCATTTTAAATGGAGGAGATCTACTGTAGGTGACCTTATAAGTCTAGGGACATCTATTTGTGCAAGACTTTCAAATATTTTATTCCAGACTCTAAGAATGTTTGGGCAGAACCAACATAAATGAATCTATGAGCCCTCCTCTTGATAGCATCTCCAACATATATTTGAATTAGTGGCTGATATCTTTTATAGCTTATCTGGGGTAAAGTACCATTTATAGATGACCTTAACATGGGTCTCCAGATAATTTAAACAATGTATATTTTTTGTTACCATGTGGAGACCTTTCGCCCATTCGGTTATATCAATTTGATGACACATTTTTTTCCCATCTGGGAATTACCAATATTTCCAAGGGAGACATAGTTGATACATATTCCATTGATCTTGACAGGGGTCTACTTACAGTATCTCCACTTAACAGATTAGATAACCTAAATGCATGCTCAGTTGTAAGATCCTTTTTATAAAGATCTATAAAGTTTTTAATTCTCAAAAATGAAAATAATTCGTTATTTGGGAGGGAAAATTCTGCTTGTAATCGAGGGAATGTTTTGATATTAATACCTTCCATAAGTTGGTTTATTTTTTTTTTTTATGCCATGTCTAATCCAGTTTCTTAACATAATGTTTTCTATGTTCTCTTCAATTATCTCGATTTTGAAAAAATAAAAAATTCTGTTTTCTAACTTAAACTTTTTCTTTAACCCCTTAGTGACCAGGCCATTTTTCAATTGTATTACCGTTAAGGACCAGGGCTCTTTTTTACATTTCTGCAGTGGTTGTGTTTAGATGTAATTTGCCTCTTACACATTTACTGTACCCATACATATTATATACCATTTTTCTCGCTATTAAATGTTCATTCTAAAGATACCATTATTTTCATCATATCATATAATTTACTAGAATAAAAAAAAGTAAAATATGATAAAAAAACAAACAAAAAAAAAACACAGCTGGCCATCATGCACCCACGTCCCAGTTGGAACATGTCTGAAGCCGGCCAATGTAATTCACCTCCGTCAAACTGTATGTTTTTGAAAAGTACACACCCTAGGGCATTTTACATGGTGGCATTTCAAGACTTTACATGCACTAATTCTACCACCAGTCTCTGTCAAACGTTTTTGTGGTGTTATTTTTCACTCACACATTCTACTTTGTGCATAGATTCTAAGCTCCTGTTAGGTGTTACTGCCAAAGGACACCCCGATATGTATCATCTTGGAATCATCTTGGAATCATCTCCCGAGTACAGCGATAACACTCATGCATACGTTTGTCGGGTTCACTGGGGGGGGGGGGTGCAAAGCAAAATGTCTGATATGCGTTTTTCAAATTTTATATATCTTGTTTGCCTATCTTGCTTTTGAGGGCCTTATCAGATATCCCAATGTATTTTCTTGCCATGAGCGTGCATATATTTGAAAAGTTTACACCCCACAGTAGTTGAAGAATGTGTGTGGAGGTAACTGTTCAATCCTCAATTTTACACACGCACACCGCTTTTTGACTGTGATTTAGGAGAGCCCGCTGTTGGTTATTGCAAGAAAACACCCCGGGTTGTTTTCTGCGAGGCCTCCTAAGGACACCCATGCCCCCCCATGCATAGGTCTGCCAGGATTTTGGGAAGGTACGGTTACAATTGTATGACTTGCCATTTGAGTTGAAATTGAGAGTATGTCTTCTGATAGGCCTATCTTTAGCTTGGGGCTTATCACATACCCCAGTTTTATATATCGCCACAGAAGGGTACATACTTGAAACGTAGACACCCCGAGGTATTGCATGTATGTGGAGTGCTTTGATGCAACTTTTTTTTTAGCCAGACAAAAGATAAAACAAGTTGAAGAACGTGTGTGGAGGTAACTGTTCAATCCTCAATTTTACACACGCACACCGCTTTTTGGCTGTGATTTAGGAGAGCCCGCTGTTGGTTATTGCAAGAAAACACCCTGGGTTGTTTTCTGCGAGGCCTCCTAAGGACACCCATGCACGGGGTAAATGTAACAACCCCCCCCCCCCCCCAAAAAAAAAACTGAACGGCAAATGTTACAAAAAAAATTACAAATGGGCCAGCATGTGGTATCGTTTGAAACAGTCTCCAATGCAGAGTCCAGGCTGCCCAGGGCAATCAGGACAGTAATATACACTGTCTTTTCTCTGCCCCCTCTTAGAACAGACCCTGCATCTTTTTTGGGGATTCTGCTTTGCCGCAGTAGGGGGAATTTTAAAAATAAAATGTGTAGCCCCAACTCTGCTCTCTCCCATCACCGCCCGGGGAGCAGGTGCATCACGGTACAAAATCCCCGAAATGATCTGGAGCTGAAACTGTAAAAATCTCAGTTGCGTCCCGGGGTTTGCTTTTTTGAACAACAAGAAAGCGTTGTGGGTTGCAATCTGCATTAGGTAGATTGCAACCTTTTTGTACCAGGCCCTTGTCTTTCGTATAACTAGGTAGGGCTGCAACAGCTGATCTGCCAGATCAACCCCACCCATATGACGGTTATAGGCCTTGATGCACACTGGCTTCCTCGTTCTCTCAGCTCTGCCACGTACAGGGACCTCCACAGTCCCCTCAGTGTGGATGGTGGTAAGAAGGTACACATCCTTCTTGTCTCTGTACTTAACTGCCAACAGCTCCTCTTTGCGCAGAGCTGAGGTCTCCCCCCTCCGTAGCCGGGTGCGTGCAAGTTGTCCTGGGAAACCTGTGCTGTTCTTTTTAATAGTGCCGCAAGCTACTGTATCAAAACAGTACAGTAGCTTGAACAAAGGGACACTTGTATAAAAATTGTCAGTATACAAGTGGTACCCTTTGTTCATCAGTGGGAATATCAGGTCCCAGACAATCTTGCCACTGGTTCCCATATGTTCTGGGCAACCTGGAGGGTCAAGGTGGCTATCCTTTCCCTCGTACACCCGGAAGGCCTGAGTATACCCAGTCTCGCTATCACAGAGCTTATACATCTTTACACCATACCTAGAGCGCTTGGAAAGAACATACTGCTTGAATCCCAGCCTTCCCTTATACTTCCTCAAGGATTCATCCACGCATATATTCCTTCCAGGTGTATAAGCCTCTGCAAACCTGGCAGCAAAGTGGGTAATCAGGGGGCGGATTTTATACAGCCTGTCAAACTGGGGATGCTCCCTAGGGGGACACAGGCTGTTGTCACTGAAGTGCATGAAATGCAGAATCATTTCATACCTCTTCCTCGACATACATTGGGAGTAAATGGGGGTAGAGCAGATGGGGCTACTGCTCCAGTAGGAGCGGATGGAGGGCTTCTTTATGATGCCCATTAGCATAGTCAATGCCCAGAATCTTTTAAATTCTGGCACATCGATGGGGGCCCATTGCTGCTTTGCCAAAAAAGAGTCCGGATTTGTAGCTCGGAATTGATGGGCATATAAATTAGTTTGGGCGACAATGTTCCCCAATACATCATCGCCCAGAAACACCTCCATAAACTGCTGAGGGCTAAATCCTGTGACATCCAAATTAATGCCAGGATTTGCAGTAAAGGATGGGATGTCTGGCCTCTGGCGATGAGGCACTACCCACTCCTCAGCAGTTCTGCCAGCTGGAGCAGCACGTCTCCTTCTGGCAGGGGGACTAGCAGGCACAGATACAACATCACCAGATACATCACTAGCAGTAGACACTGTATCGAGTGATGATGTATCTGAGCACCTGGCAGGGTCAAAATCAGGGTCAGAGTCTGACATAGATGCGTCAGACTCTAGCGCAAGGGTGGCATATGACTGCTCAGCGCGGGTTGTCTTCCGTGACCCATGTGCCATGATCACAGACAGCAAAATAAGTGATGCTGTGCAAGAGCCTGTGATCTGTATAGTGATCACTGGCAAGACAGGGGTTAATGGCTCTGAAAAGAGCCTTTGGGTCTCAAGATTTTACAAATCCCTACCTATAAATGCCTAAATCTCTCTAGCTAAACCACAGATCTCTCTCTCTCTCTCACTAAAACACAAGTGAAGAGAGGGAGGCAGATCCACACTAATCAGAGAAATGGGGAACACACTTGGGATGAAATTGCTAATGGGGCAAGCTGTGATTGCATGACTCCAGCCTGCCCCTTATGATGCGGCATGCTAGGGACGCCCCCAGAAGCCCCATGATTCACTGCCTTTAGAAAAAAAAGGGGGGGGGGAGTTAATATTGATCATTTTATTTATTTTATATTTATTTTTTATATAGATTATTTTATATGCACGGAGTGCCAGGAACCCTCAAGGCACTCATCACATGCAGTACATCACTGCTATACTATCAGAGCTTCCAGAGCTCAAAATAGGTGCAGACGTACCAGGTACGTCCAAGGTCATTATGGACTGTTTTCTGCCAGACGTACCTGATACGTCCGCAGTCGGGAAGGGGTTAACCTATCCTACTCTTCCATTAGATTATGTACGATAAGGTTGTTTTCCCAACTCTGTTTTAAATTATTAGGATCTTTAATATTCCATATTGCATATTGGTTTCCCAATTTTTCATACTAGTCATATCACGTTCAACTAGATACCAGAATTCTTTCTTACTATTTTGTAGTTGAGATCTATATATTTTTGTTAAGATATTAGCTTTGTACAAATCTTCTACTATTGGTTCCACCCTTTTTAGTTTTCAATGCTACAATATTTCTGCTTATTCTTGGGGGTCTACCTTTCCAAACAAATCCATCTAGACTTCTCTGGATCATTATTATCCAAGGAGATGTTACCTTTAAGGGGATCATCTGGAAAAGGTAAGACCATTTCGGGCAGAACATAATTTCTGATAGTATTTACTCTTCCCCACCAAGATATTTCATGCACTCTCCATTCTTTTAACTTTTTATTAGTCGGTCTCAAAAGCCTTAAAAAAGTTCACCTCCATCATCCTCTGTACCTCACTCACCAATTCTAGACATAGGTATTCTATACTTCGTTTAGCCCAAATAAATTCATAGTTCTTTTGAATCTGGTCTATATCTGTTGTTGTAATGTTAGAGGCCACTATTACTTATTTATTGGTATTTAACTTAAAATTAGATACTATACTATATTCCTTCATTTCACTCATTAGTGCTACCATTGATTCTTTCAGTGATGTCAGATTAATTAAGACATCGTCAGCGTAGAGGCTAATTTTAGCCTCCATGTTGTTAATCCTGAGTCCCTTTATATAATTACAGTTTCGGATAGTTGCTGCCAATGGCTCTATAGATAAAATAAAAAGAAGAGGAGAGATAAGACATCCCTGTCTCGTTCCGTTTGTAAGGCCAAACCAAGGGGATCAAATATTAGGGCTAATTACTCTACCTGCATGCTTATCATATAAAGCCATTATTGCTTGTAAAAATGTCCCTGTAGTACCAAACTTCTCCAACACTAATTCAAGGAAATCCCACCATACTCTGTGAAAGGGTTTTTCTGCATCCAGAGACAGAGTGAGGTGGGGAATCCCCTTTCTATTCACATAATCCAAAATGTTGATAATCCTCCTAAAGTTTGATGTTGAGGTTCTCTCCGGGACGAAACCTACTTGATCTGGATGGATCAACTCTCTAATGATAGTTTGCATTCTAGCGGAGAGCACTGTAGCATATATCTTCATATCAACATTAATCAGTGAAATTGGTCGATAGTTGGTAATCTCTGTTGAATTCTTACCCTGCTTTAATATTGGTATAATATTTACTCTAGTCATCTCTTCTGGGGATCTATCTCCCTCTAAAATATCATTAAACACCCTAGTCAAGACCTCTGAGATACTTGAGGCGTATATCTTAGAAAAAAATTTTGGAAAACCATTGGTGACTTATATTTTTTCAGGTCCTTTATGGCGTGTTCTATTTCATCCTTTGTGATAGATCTATTTAATTGGTCTATTTGTGATTTTTTTTTTAAGGGCAGGGAGGGAGGTCAAGATATTTCTTTATTAGTTCTACATTACATAGTTTGGAAAAGTAACCCTCGGCCGATTTCTTGAGGGTTAACATATGTTCTTGAATTGATCCTTAAAGGACCACTCTAGGCACCCAGACCACTTCAGCTTAAGGAAGTGGTCTGGGTGCCAGGCCCAGCTAGCTTTTACCCTTTTTTTTATAAACATAGCAGTTTCAGAGAAACTGCTATGTTTATACTGAGGGTTAAGCCAGCCTCCAGAGCCTCTAGTGGCTGTCTCATTGACAGCCGCTAGAGGCGCTTGCGTGCTTCTCACTGTGAAAATCACAGTGAGAGCACGCAAGCGTCCATAGGAAAGCATTATGAATGCTTTCCTATGCGACCGGCTGAATGCGAGCGCGGCTCCTGCCGCGCATGCGCATTCAGCCGATGACGTCGCGAGGAAGAAGAGGAAAGCTCCCCGCCCGGCGCTGGAGAAAGAGGTAAGTTTAACCCCTTCCTCCCCCCAGAGCCCGGCGGGAGTGGGACCCTGAGGGTGGGGGCACCCTCAGGGCACTCTAGTGCCAGTGAAACGAGTATGTTTTCCTGGCACTAGAGTGGTCCTTTAATTTGTGTACTCTGCTATCTGTTTGTTTTTTCTTCAATTTTCTAGTGAGCATTTTATCTGCCCTGTTTCCTCTATAATAATAGTTCATTTTCATTTTTTCAAGATTCCCTGTTATTCTTTCTGTAATTGTATCTCTAATTAGGGCTTTATTTTTAATGAGTTTATCTAAAATATCTTGTGATAGATTGATTTTATACTCTCTAGTCAGTTGATAATGTTCTTGATAAAGATTTGATAACGGTTGGCCAGCTTGCCTCTTTAATCTACTTTGCATTTTAATACGGTGGCCACATGTTACGGCCTTAAAGGCTCACCAGAATGTGCCTGAAGTAGTGTCTGCTACATTATTTCCCCCCCCCCAAAAAAAATCTGATATTTTTTGTTATTTTTTGTTGTATAAAATTACATTTATCTGTATTTTCTAATAAAGATACCCTCAATCTCCAGGTTGTTCAGGTAAAAAGGGGATAATCACCAGTCATCTCCATTTCCATTATACTATGATCGGACCACGCATTATCAATTATTTCTATCCTTTTAACCTTTTCTATTAGCATATGATTACCCTATATCATATCTATTCTTGATAGAGAATGATGAACCCTGGAAAGATATAATCCCTCCAAATATCAAAAATATTATTTAGATTAAGAATATTCGAAAATATCATACACAGCAATGGCATATAAGTGCTATTGCTGCAGAGTAAACTTATATAAAACTACTTGAAGTTTATCCTACATTAAAGGAAAACTATAGTCACCAGAACAACTACAGCTTATTGAATTTGTTCTGGTGAGTAGATTCATTACCTTCAGGCTTTTTGCTGTAAACACTGTCTTTTCAGAGAAAATGCAGTGTTTACATTACAGCCTAGTGATAACTGTACTGGCCACTCCATAGATGGCTGTTAGAGATCCTTCATGGGTCATAGCTGCCTAAAATGCATCCAAACATTCAGTATCTCCTCCCTCTGCATGCAGACACTGAACTTTCCTCTTAGAGATTCCTTGATTCAATTAATCTCTATGAGGAGATGCTGATTGGCCAGGGCTGTGTTTGAATCATGCTGGCTCTGCCCCTGATCTGCCTCTTTGTCAGTCTCAGTCAATCCAATGGGGAAGCATTGTGATGGGATCAGGCCACCACTTCTGATGATGTCAGCAGACAGCTTTTTTTTCTGAGACAAACATCATGCAGATCTACAGCTTCAGGCTTGAATACAGTAAGATTTTGTTATATTTATGGAGGCATGAGGGCCCAGGGGGGCTAGCTGGTGGTTTTAACACTATAGGGTCAGGAATACATGTTTGTGATCCTTTAATATCTACGCTGGGTAGAGATAGCAAATACAATGCAAACAGCAGATTGTTAATATTATATTGTTGTTGTTATTCTACTTTAAAGTAAAACTATGTGCCCAAAAATGCATATTTTTAATGCATCTAATTGTTAATGCATTTCCTAAAATATGCACAAACATTTCCTAATCCCTAAAATCATTACTTTTGTTAGCTGCAGAACTGGTCTCTGCAGCTAATGAATACTAATTTTTGCTAGCACTTACTTCCTTGTTGGTGCAGGATATTGCACAATGAAATGCTTTTAATAGAAAATCATCAAAGACAAATCTGAAGTCCAAAGCTTCTCAAAGAGATGGATGGTTTTTATTGGGATTTAAGTATTCATATAAAATATTCATACTTTAGGGCTGTATTAGGGCTGTTCAATTGCTGTTTTAAAATATTTTTTTGTTTTTTTTTCATTAACAAGGTGGCTTTCTACACAAGCTCACAGGCAGGGCCCACCAAAGGTTACTAGAAAGAGTGTATCCAAACTGTACAAGGCATTGGGTGAGCAACTGTTTTGTGGGTAACGATACCACCCACCAGAAGGGACACCGTCCTCCTGTGAGGCGGCAATTTTGAACATAAAGACAGTAAATCCTCCATGCTGAACAATGCAAATGTATTGTGTACTTGACCCAATCCCCTTTCCTTTTTATTTCTGTACCCTTCCCCCCTCCCCTTATTCAACCTTGCAAAATAAAAACTGTCAAATTGAAAAAAAAATAATAATAATTATGAGGCTCAGCCGACTAACAGGCGAAGTTGATGGGTGTTATAGTCTTATAATCATTTTAGCAAGTGTTGCCTCACTATTCCATTACATCACAAGTATATTTTAACTCCAACCTGCCTTAGCCAAATTCTAGCATGATAGAAGTTCTTGCAAGGACAGGCAACTTCCTGCACTTAATTTGATTGGCCATGAATTCCCAACAAAATGGCTTTTATTTTATGCCCTCACTGACCTATGCACCTAGGAAGAGGTCAAAAACTAGACTCGATTTATGCCTTTTCTCTATCAGGAAGTTTGAGTGTTAAATTACCTGAGAGCCAGCAGCAGGTGCTTTCATACTGTCTGTGTAACTCGCCCAGCCATGGTCAGTTTGTGCAAGGCATCAGAAATCAGCATGCTGTAAGAGCTGAAATCAGATGCAAAAGTAATATTGCCATTCAGGAAGAGAGTGTTCTAGTTGGCTGATTGAAAGGCCAGGAAGGCTGCCATACACACAGGGAAAAAAAGATATTTATCTGTGGAATGGAATATTAAAGAATGTCTTAGTACCATAACTACAAGATGAAGTGGTTATGTTGGTTAAAGTGGCCCTTGAAAGTTAATCTATTAAGTGCCAGTTATATGTGATTAATAATGCAACAACTTACTACTCCCACTGGCATTGGCAGAAGTAATCTATTTTTCAATAACAGTGATTTTGTAGACATTGATGGAAGGAGCCCTGTAGAAGAAATGCTGCATCCAAGACATAGAGATTTATAATAATAATCACAATCACGAAAAGGGTGATGGAGGCAGCAAATAACGAGATGAACAGATAATGTTTTGGGCATTGCCACGTGGCCACGTGGTCACTCTAATCAACAAACCCACTAAATCCCAGTGGGAACATTGCAGAGTACAAACAGACAATCTACCTTCCATAAGTTAAGAAAATTTATTTTAATGTGATTTAATTTAAAAAAATAAAATAAATATACAGTATTCTTTTTTTCCCCATTAGAGATAGCAAATGTAAAAGATGGACGTAACATAAAAGAGAATGGTGTTGAAAGATCATACAAGATCATCTGACTTTTTGACCATATTATCCAAAGAGAGAAAGAAAGAAAGTAAATTCAGTCCCTGAAGTAGAGCACCTGACTTTACCGCAATGTTTTGCGAGATAATCAATCTTAAAAGATGGATGCTCTGCCTTTAGAAATTGATTTTTACCAGAATTGTGCTTTACTACATTAAATGAACTAACTGGTTAGATTCTAGGAATGTAGCTCATCAAATAATGAATGATCTACTGAATTTTTACAAAAGCTCTTCTACTTTGGCAGGCATCTCCTCTTCTGGAAGTTTGCATCCCAGATAAAATTGAAAACTGTAAATCTTATCGCAAGCAATAACTCAAATTGACCCATTAGGACTATGTTTGGTACCAAAACGAGATCTCGCATCGATACAGAGAATTTGAAATTTGATGAACCCCTAAAATTAGTTATTTGTGAGCTTCTGAAATACCTTAAAATTAGACATTGTCCCAGTATATCAACAGGTCAAAATTCCATGTTCGAAAACTAAAATAGGTGCCTCACGAATTTTGCTCTGTGTCTTTCCTGAAACTCAGCAAAACTTTAAATGAGGACACTTGTGTAATCATATGATGTAATTAAAATAAAAATAATCCCAAGGCACACCAAGGTTTTGCACATAAAAAGAGTATTTATTCATGCATAGAAAATACATCAGAATATATTTTAAACAGAGGAAAAGTGCATAGTATAGTGCTAAACCAGTATATAGTACCAAAACCACAATATAAGTAAAGTGCTAAATGCAAAACCCCATTAAAAAGGCATACTGACCAAGAGGAGTATAAATGAAAATCCCAAAGTTTCTGCTGTTTTATACAAATATTCTTTATTTTGTGTTTTATTTCTTATTATGCTTTTATTTGTATTTGTATTTTCATTATTATCTTTATTTAGTTATTTTTCTTATTTTTTATTTATATGTGTTATATATGGGGCCCCCATATGTTCACTGTTTATGGTATGTCTAGCATTTATATATAATTGTATGAATATATTGTTTATTTAATATTTCTTGTTTTGATATACTATGGAAATACGTATGTACATTATACTGCTTGTTAAAATCATGTTTTGTACTATATTGTCTTGCATAGTGATGTCCCGAACGGTTCGCTGGCGAATAGTTCCTGGCGGACATAGCATGATCGCGTTCGCCGAGGACGGCGAACATATGCGATGTTCGGTCCGCCCCCTATTTTTTTTTTTTGTGGCCAAATTTACTAATACTAAGTAAAAATTACTTAGTATTAGTAAATTGTGCCCCTACTCGCAATACCGTGAGTAGGGGCATGTCTATTAAACAGTGAGCAGCCTGTGGCTGCTCACTGTTAAAAAAAAAAAAAGGGTCCCCCCTCCCTGAGCGGGTGGGGGCCCTAAATACCAATAGGGGGGGACCTATTGTCCTCCCCTCCGGCCCCCACCCCTGAGCGGTGGGTGGGGGCCCTAAATACCAATAGAGGGGACCTATTGTCCTCCCCCCGGCCCCCACCCGTGAGCGGTAGGTGGGGGCCCTAAAAATAACAATAAGGGGGTCCTACTGTCCCCCCCGGCCCCACCCCTGAGCGGTGGGTGGGGGCCCTAAAATTAACAATAAGGGGGACCTATTGCCTTCCCCCCTGCCCCCAAACCTGAGCGGTGGGTGGGGGCCTTAAAAATAACAATAAAGGGGGACATACTGTCCCCCCCGGCCCCCACCCCTGAGCGATGGGTGGGGGCCCTAAAAATAACAATAAGGGGGGGACCTAATGTCCCCACCGGCTCCCACCCCTGAGCGGTGGGTGGGGGCCCTAAAATTAACAATATGGGGGGGACCTACTTTCCCCCCGGCCCCCACCCCTGAGAGGTGGGTGGGGGCCCTAAAATTAACAATAAGGGGGGAGCTATTTTCCCCCTCTGTCCCCCACCCCTGAGCGGTGGGTGGGGGCCCTAAAAATAACAATAAGGGGGGACCTATTGTCCTCCCCGGCCCCCACCCCTGAGCGGTGGGTGGGGGCCCTAAATACAAAGGGGGGGACCCTACTCACTGAATGGATTCCCACGCATTTTACACAGCGTGGGAAAGTTCAATTTTCCCACGCTGTGTAAAATGACACAGAGCACTGTGATTGGATGGATTTCAAGCCATCCAATCACAGTGCTCTTTGTCATTTTACACAGCATGGGAAAGTTCAATTTTCCCACGCTGTGTAAAATGACACAGAGCACTGTGATTGGATGGATTTCAAGCCATCCAATCACAGTGCTCTGTGTCATTTTACACAGCGTGGGAAAGATCTTTGGAATTTTCCCACGCTGTGTAAAATGACAAAGAGCACTCTGATTGGCTTAAACCAGTGTTCTTAGCCTAATTGCAGGGCGTGGCAAGGCTTTATAAGCCTTCCCCCGCCCTGCAGAGCTCAGTCGCGCACCGAAAATGTTATGTTCGCGACATCACTAGTCTTGCACTGTACATTATGGATTTATTATAATGTGGGGTATTGTGCATAATAACATTTGCCAGTTATCTGGGGTATTTGTTTTAGACTGTATTAATGTAACATTACCATCTGCATATCCACTATACCCTTAGTGTGCTACAGTAATTATGAGATGTGCCATTTGTCTGTTAAATCCCTAATCAGCTGTTATGCATTGGAAGGACTTTTACTTTTGACATATAACACTTTTGATAACTTCACTCTGCTGTAGTTTCCCTGTACAACCGGATTATGTGGCCACGCCCACACGGTATGACGTCATTGGACGCACGTGTGTCATGACGTCATTAAACCCGGAAGTAACTCCCGGTTTATTGCAGATGTCTTCACACAACATTATATGCTTTGGAAGTACCTCCCTTAATGCACTTTTTCTCTGTTTAAAAGATATTATGATGTATTTTCTATGCATGAATAAATGCTCCTTTTATGTGCAAAACCTTTTTGTGCCTTGGGATTATTTTTATTTTTAGCTGTAAAATATGTATAGATTCTTGGGCTACTAGAGGTGCTTTCTGTGGCAGTGCTGCCATTCAGTGTGTCCCCCCTCTGCATGCAGACACTGAACTTTCCTCATAGAGCTGCATTGATTCAATGCATCTTAATGAGGAAATGCTTATGGGCCAGGGCTCGGTTTGACTTGTGCTGGCTCTGCCCCTGATCTGCCTCCTTGACAGTCTCAGCCAATTCAATACTTTCCTATGTGAAATCATTGTGATTGGCTCAGATCTCCACTTCTGATTATGTCAGCCAAGCAGGCAGATCAGGGGTAGAGCCAGCAGCAGTAGACTGGAATAAAGGTAGGATTTTACTATATTTAGGGGGCAAAGGAGGGATCAGGGGGACTAGGTTTAACACTATAGGGTCAGGAATACATGTTTGTGTGTAGTGTTCCTTTAACTTGTACAAATTTTTATGAATCAAAACTGCCCTGGCATTCAAAGAGTTGAAATTATGCAGTGATACATTATAACTTTTGCAAAGAACAATGAGATCCACAGCAAAGGTGTATCAATCATAATAAAGAGTAGGAATAAAAGTTGAATTGCAAGAACTTTATAGCATCAAAAGAAATTAAGATCAAGGGCTTTGTTTAGCCCCCTCCGGCAAGTCTCTGAAGTTTAGAAATCTTAAACAATGCATTTGGACATAATGATCGAGTCAAAGTGCCATTATTATACAAAACATTTTATGCACTAATTAGTGTAATCACAATAAGGTGTACATTTTAATGGATTTTCTTGAGTCTTAACATAATCAGTCATCTTTAGCTGAAATGCTTTGTCCCTGCTCTTAATATGTGTCCTTTAAAATTGTATTTGTGCATCTGACATACAAATGCACGCATTATTAATTTGTCAGCAAAATTCTTTATGTGAAACAAGGTACTTGTAATGAATGATTACGACATATATTCCTAAAGAACTTCATACCTCATGCAAACACATTTTTTCCTTAAAGAAACACTCCAAACACCTGACACACTTTAGCTTATCATTTTACAAAAACAGCAGATTTCAATTGAACTTTGCACATTCATCAATTAGCCTTCTTACACCACCATGGTTGCCAGTCAGACAACCAGTACTGTTATTTCCTTGTAATTTAGCTCAGTGGAGCTAAACTCAAGAGGCAGCAACTGCCGATAGCACCTGCCTTGCAAAGACTTCTCATTGAGCTGCATTGGGAAGTCCACGATTAGACAGCAAAGATCTCTCAATAATATGCACTGGGAAGTCTGGGCTGGAGAGAAAGGAGAGGACTTGCAAAGGCTGCAAACAAAAGATATGAGCTGTGGTAAGCATACATCCAATGAACAAAATGCATAATCAAATACATGAATGTTTAAATTGGTGGCATACACTGATCAGCCACAACATTAAAGCCATCTTCCCAATATCGGGTAGGTCCCCCTTCTGCTGCCAAAACAGCTCTGATTTGTTGAGGCACATACTCCACAAGACCTTAGATGTGTCCTGTGGTATCTGGCACCAAGACATTAGCAGTAGATCCTTTAACTTGTAGAGCCTGCAAGTTGCAAGATGGGACCTCCATGATTTGGATTTGTTGTTCCAGCACATTGCACAGATGCTCAATTGGATTGAGAAATAGGGAATTTGGAGGCCAATGCAACACCAGTGCAACACCTTGAACTCTTTGTCATGTTCCTCAAAATTTTTTGAAAGGTTACAGGGTGCATTATCCTGCTGTAAGAGTGAGGGGTGCAATGTGTTTGAGGTGCTCTGTGTATGTGAGGGGTGCTCAGTGTGTATTTTAAGGGTGTTGTGTGTGTATGTGAGAGGTGTTTTGTGTGATTGTGTGTAGTGGTGTATTTTGGATCTGTGCTGCCCTAGACATGATGGAACTCGGCACCCCCTAATTAACATTTACCCCACCCCTTCCTGTCAGTGACACAGCTCTTCCTGTTAAAGACTAACACACACTTTGACTGACAGACACAAACTCTCAGATACACTGATATACACATCACACACAGATTTGACACAATCTGAAAGACACACACAATCACTGACATGCACACACAATGACGCAGACACACACTCACCCACTGACACACAAACTCACTCACAGACACACACACTGACAGGCATACACATCGCTTTGTGTATGTGTGTTTGAGGGGTGCCCTGTGTGTGTGTGAGGGGCTCCCTGTGTGGGTGTGAGGGGTGCTGTGTGTGTATGTGGGGGGTGCTGTGTGTATATGTGAGAGGTGCTGTGTGTGTATGTGAGGGGTGCTTTGTGTATATGTGAGGGTTGGTGTGTGTGAGGGGTTGCATAGGGATAAAGTATATTTGTTTTTTATTAAAAATAAATAAATAAAAGCTTCATGTCTCCCCCACCCTTCTTCTTACCTTTCGTAAAAGGAGGGGGGGCACTGTAACCCTTGGTGGTGTGGTGGTAAGTAGTATAGTTGTAGATCCACAGCTCATCTAGCTGCAGGCTGTCTTCACTCCTCCTGGGAGCAGAATGCTGTGTCGGATCATTGCCATGGAAATGCGCAACAACGCTCCGACCAGCATGCTCGCGGGAGGAACACTCTGCCTCCCAGGTCCTATCTCCAGGTTCCCACACCCTCTTACTAATGAAGGCCTTTGGGCCAGTGAGTGAGATCTTTGATCTCCTCACCGGCCTGAGAGGGCCCAAATCAAGTGAGCAAAGCCGGCTCTCCATGGGCTGGCAGGAGAGAACAAAGGATCTCCCCTGTCAGCCTCTGCACATGGGAAACACTGTGGGGCCCCTATGCTTGTGAGGCCATGGCCCCCTCCAAGCAATTCCACTCTATCTCTGTAGTCTACCCACGTCTGTGCATTATATAGATATCTTTGTATTGTGCCAAGCTCTGTGTATTATATCTCTATTTCTTTCTCAGCTCTAGATATATTTATTTTGTGCACAGCTTGTTTTATTGTGTGAGCATCTCTGTATTATGCTCAGCTCTTTGTATTGTACAAGTATCTCTGTACTGTATACAGGGTGTAAAATTATGGGGGAAGAGTCTGGCACAGCATTATCTTAAAATGTTACCAGCTGCCACTGCAGTCCATGGCTGTCCTCTGGTCTTTAGTGCTTTTAGTTAATAACTCATGCTTTGGTTTTAAATAAAAAAAAGAGAAATGCTGTCTGCGTAACTTTAGAAACACAGGATGAAGTCTGAAACATGATACCTGTCTGTGAGTATTTGAATGTTGAGCTGAGGATTCTGGGATAGTTGTGGAAACGTTATTTCTCTGAGTTTCTTTGCCCAGGGTTTTTTATCTGCATTGTGGGGAACTTTATCATGTTTGTTTCATCACAAATTATTTGGCGCATATATTTTAGGTATGCATATACCTTTTGCTTTCTTTTACTCATGTCTTTAGAATTCAAAGATGAAAAAATGATTAAACACAAATTCTACAAGGTGTAAATTTAAATTACAATTTTGTATTAAATTAAATAATTAAATGTTACTATTTTCTTTTGCACTTTTCATCACTGCTCACCGTCTTTGATTCATTGAAATACATTTTAAAGTTTATCTATTCCTTGTAATGTATTTAATGAATCAATATAAATGAATCATTTAGTCAGGAAGTTCTTAAATGTTTGAAAATTGCCCTATTCACATTCTCATGTATAGTTCCATCATTTCCTCTTCAAATGCAACAGCTGAATGCAGCCTTCTTTGCACACCTGGGTACTTGATGTTTTTGTGTGGTTACTCCTGAAAGACCTTCCACATTGCCGTACTCTAATTTTCCTTTAAGTACTACCATACTTTACTAAATAACCTTATTTATTGGCTTGACAGTTGTTGATAATGGAAAATTCGCAAAGCAGCAAATGATGAGCAGTGTAGCAATATAAAACAAATAATCTTCATTAGAAATTCTGTTGAGGAATAAGTCACTTGTTTAGTGTGCAGGGAAAATTACGTCATGTAATCCTGCATAATAAATAATGTGTCTGAATTTATAGATGGTCTCCTGTTATATTCATGATACAATACATCAAAACAGGCAATGTGGCGATTGGATAATATTTTAATTTAAACCAAAAGTTTTATCCATCACTATAACTGCATCATGGTGTATAAAAAGCTTTGTTGGTGGTAAAAACTGATCAAAACACATAAGCAATTAAAGTGCTAAGGTTATTATCGAGAAAAGAGATGCTTCATTAGCTCTTTCATGTTTCCAGAAATGTTTTGCTCATGTTTAAATTAGTTGCAGAAAAAAACCAAAAGGTTTAGGCCTCTCTAACATTAATGGAAAAAAAATCTATATAGGGCATAACATAGAAAATGTGAACACTATTAATGGATGACATCTCGAAATGTGTTATATTTTACAATGGCAAAAAAGTAGATAATTTTTCCTGAATACTGGTGAATAGCATAGTCATCAACAATGTCCTTTTCAAAGGTACAATTCATCCTTTAAAAAAAACCAAAAAAAAAAACACGCCATCCAAATAGCAGCCCCATTCAACAAAAACCTAAAGTACTGCATCAACAGAATGCTTTGAACTTAATAGAATACCACAATGTGTTTACTAATGACAAAATAACCCACTGAGGAATATTGTTTGACACATAAAAAGTAAGGAAAATTACATATTAATGTGCAAACTGTACATTACATTTAAATTACAAATTTAATTTGATCTAATTCTAACAGGGTTAGTCACATGAGAATTCATAATGAATTCCAAATTTTGTAGCCAAACGTGTAGCATAACTTACTTAGAGATTTTATTTTTTCAATTCAACTATTTTGGCATTAAAATGGAAATTCACTTTAAATTTACTTTGAATTCTCACTTTTAGAAAAATACCCCTCTTTGTCTCATTAGAGAATTTTTGCCTAAAGCTGAAGGAAGCAAGGTGAATTGTTAGTGTAGGACATGCATGTTCACACTAGTCAATGATTAAATGGATTCTATAGTGTTAGGAATACAAATCTGTTACCTGTACCTGACTTGGGTACTTTATTTAATAAATGGGGTATGAAGAAAGTGGAAGGTGTGTGTCTAGTAATAAGATTAAATGTTGGCTGCATGCTGTCTGATTATAATAGAGAAGTGTGGGGAGACTATAGAGAAAGGTGAAGGTTTGAGGGCAGATTATGAGAAAAGAGACAAAGGTGTATGGGGGTGAATATGGAGAAAGCTGAAGGTGTGGGGGCGTGGGGGAAGAATATTAGAAAAAGGAAAGCAGAAGTTGGTGGTAGAATATATACAGGAAGACAGAAAGTGGGGGATGGAATGTGGAGAGAAGAATACTAGAGGAGTATTGAAAGAGGGACACCACTGGAGGAAGGGACAATATGGGTAGACGCTCACTATTACAGAGTAATGGGAGGGGGGTGTAGGTAAATGATCATGTGATATGAGAATGTTATTGCCGTTCATACACTAAATATTACATTACCCCTTAAAGGGACACTCCAGGCACCCAGACCACTTCTGCTCATTGGAGTGGTCTGGGTGCCAACTACCCTTAACCCTGCAAGTGTAATTATTGCAGTTTTTCATAAACTGCAATAATTGCATTGCAGGGTTAACTCCACCTCTAGTGGCTGTCTACTAGACAGCCACTAGAGGTCACTTCCTGGTTTCTAGCACAGGAAACCTGTGCTAGAGCGTCGCTGGACGTCCTCACGCTGTGTGAGGACCTCCAGCGTCGCTCAAAACCCCATAGGAAAGCATTGAAATGATTTTGCAATGCTTTCCTATGGGGAGACGTAATGCACATGCGCGGCGTAAGCAGAAGGTGGAGCGGCGGGGGAGGAGCAGGCAGCGACGTGGGACATGTCGCTGCCTCAGGTAAGTCACTGAAGGGGTTTTCACCCCTTCAGCAACTGGGGATTGGGGGGTGGGAGGGAGAGGGACCCTCCAGTGCCAGAAAAACGGATCGTTTTTCTGGCACTGGAGTTTCCCTTTAAGCACTGAGCCAAATGTACACGTTTGATCAAAACAAAACGGAATTGTCTTTGTCTTCTGTAACACTAACCACTGAGCCTGAGCTAAGGAATGCATTATATAAAGAAGCCAAGTGATAAGCAATGAAGCAGGGGGATGGAATGCTCTGTCTAAATGTTAATGGAATAGAAATAATTCTAAACACAGACATTAGTGACAGAGAAGACAAGTAATTAATATTGCTTTCTAAATTTTACAAGGTAAGTGAGGGGTGAAATTTAGTTTACAACTGTCAAGTTTAAAAAATACAACAGGAATTGTCGACACACTGTCTGGAGAAAATCCAAAGAAACGCTTTGAACTGACAGCAAATGTAAGTTATGGTGGTTATTTTAGATAAGCCAAATGACGTCAAAATCGTCATCAGGAAAAGTTAACTCTTTCCTGGATAGGAAGGTTTAGTGAGGCGAGACTGCCCTGTATGGACCAAATACCTAAATTGCCTAAATCTGCAGGTTGACCACACCTTCAGTTTCCTATTGGCCTTATCAACTAATGACGTACAGTGAGTCTGGCCCTTTAAAAGTTAGAACAAAGGGAAGAGAGGGTTGGTTGGAGTTGAAGTTGGAGAAAGTTTGGGCTTTCAGATTCGGACATGCAGAGAGATCCATGACAGATATTCACTCTTGGACCAACTCAAGAAACACTCCTGGACACTTAGAATTTTACTCTTACTTTCTAAGCAACACAATTTTCTTCTATTACTTACATACCTCTATACAACCAATCATACACGCATTCAAGTTCCTGGGACTACCTAAGAGCATCTGATGAGAACATCTACTTAACTGGTAATTATGCTGGTTTTATTTAATTAATCTAAATTAATTAAAAATCTAATAGCATGATATATGACTGGATAAATCACGGTCAGATTTCTATATTTAGAAATCTTAGTTAACTAAAGAATATATAGTTATAAACATTCCATTCTGCAGGTGGAATAAGAATAATTATATATTAATGTGATATTATCACGTGTTAGCATACCAATGTTTTTATCCAGGTGTATTGATTTGCTCTAAATAAGATAAGATATCTTTTTAGTCAAAATTATAATTCAGTTTATAGAATCTGGTAGATTATTCTTATTGGATGGTTCCAGGAAATGATTAATGAGCTGGTTTGAATGTTATTTTAATTGAAAATTACATGAAAATAGGATATATTATGCCTAGGAGGATCTAGCCAGCATTGAAAGGGTTACTTGTTAGCCAAGGTTGTATGGCTTTTCGCTGTGTGAAGTTTTGCTTTCTGTTTGTGAAGTACCCTCATAAATCTAAAGTCTTGACAGTTGATGCTGTAGCTTTGTAATGTGTTAACCATTGGAACGTGTATAGCCATTCCATTGTATTGCATACTTATGTTATACAAAATATTCACTGATTATTACCATGCATGCTACCTAATATTATTATTATTTGTCACAATAAATTATATCTATTTTTATAACAAATTGTGATTTTATTTGTATGGAATACATTTCACTTACATGATAACGATCTCTAAGATCTAAGAGAATTAAAATAGTGGGCAATCATCGACTGTGTAATATTATCATCCCATAAATATCCCCACACCACTTGGTCACAAACACTGGCCAAAGTTAGTGTTAATATTTGTTTGTGTGTGAAAAATGCAAAAAACTAATTTGAACACCCGGCGAGCGGGTAAGTACATAGGACAGCGGGGACGTGCTATGCGCCCGCCGGCATTTAGACCTGGGTCCCCAAGGACGGCATAGCACGCCCACCGTCCTTAAGGGGTTAAGGAGCTCTGCAGAAATGAAAACACACACAGGGTCTTCAATAAACTCTGATTTATAGTAAATTGAAAAGGGTGAATGGCAGGAGAGGAGTACACAGCATAGCGTTTCACTTCCTGCCAGTCAATCCATGTAGCATGGCTGAGCTGGGTAGAAGAAACAGAATATCCTCTACCACTGTCTGCTCTGCCACACTACTTGGAGGAGGGAAAGGTGGTAAGACACGTAGAGGGGCTGTGGATGGGAAATGAGGCACATGAAGGGGCTGAAAGGTGAATGAGACACAAGTAGGGGCTGGGGGGATGAGACATATGAAATGGCTGGGAGGAAAGAGAGACAAACAGAGGGATGAAGAGAGGATCAAGAGACACACGGGCTGAGGAAAGTGAATAAAAAGACACACAAAGTGGCGGGGGGCAGAATTATAAAGGGTATGGGGAAGAAGACAATGACACAGAGAGGGGCTGCAAAGGGGATAACGACACATAGAGGAGCTGGGGAGGGGACAGGGATACACAGAGGAGATGTGACAGGGGGCTGAGGAAGGGGACAATGACACACAGAAGAGCTAGAGAAGGGGACAATGACACAGAGGAGCTGGAGAAGGGGACAATGGTACACAGAGGAGCTGGAGAAGGAGACAATGACACAGGAGCTGGAGAAGGGGACAATGGTACACAGAGGAGCATGAGAAGGGGGCAATAACAAAGAGGAGCTGGAGAAGGGGACAATGACCCAGAGGGGCTGGAAAGGGGATAATGACACAGATGAGTTGGAGAAGAGGAAACTACACAGATGAGCTGGAGAAGGGGACAATGACACACAGAGGAGCTAGAGAAGGGGATAATGACACAGAGGGGCTAGGAAGGGGATCAAGAAACACACAGAGGGTCTGGAGCATGGGATAATAAAACACCGAAGGGATGGAAAGGGTACAGGAACACACAGGATGGCTGGGAATGTGACAATGACACTCATGGAGGGGATGGGATGGGGATCAAAAGACACACAGAGGGTCTTGGGTATGGGACAATGACACACAAAGAGGCTGGGGGGAAGTAAGAGACATATAAAGGGCTGTAGGGAAGTAAGAGACAAACAAGGGGGCTGGGGAAAAGTAAGACACACAAAGGGTAAAGTAAGAGACACACAAGGGGGGTGTAAGACACAAAGGGTAAAAATGGAGGATAAAGTAAACTAAGGGGGTAGATATACTAATAGGGGTAAGACATTCAAAAGATGGGATAAGAAGCACAAAACGGGGGTTATTTTTTTAACATACTCTCTAATGGATGCTGAAATGGCCTCTGTTAGATGGCCCCCCTCCAGGGCCTTTAATATTATTATTATTATTATTATTATTACTGGCATTTATCAGGTATGGTAAGTGTTGTGGGTGCAGTCTGGTACTGTGGGTTCTTTCTGGTGCTGTAGCTAGTACTGTAGTAACTGCTGTGCATGCTAACTAGTGCTGTGGCAGTAGCTTTGTGTGCTGTGGCAAGTGCAATCTGGTGTTATAGTTGGTGCTGTGCATGCCTCCTATTGCTGTGGCCAAATGTAACACCAAATGCAGATTCTACATTTTTATTTTTATAATTCAGTTATGCTGCCTTGATCATGGGTGCATTGAATAGTGTTAACATTAAAACAGTTAAAAAAAATTGCAACACGCGAATCAGACAATGGCAACTTGATTCTCTTATTACATTTTTGCATCAGGTTTCTCAACCCTTTGCATGCCTGTGCATTATGTGATAATGACTATGCCTCTCCCCTTCATGACACCGTCAAAAAGGGGCGGAGCATCGATGCCATTACAATTATGCCCCCCCTGGAATAATTCCTGCGAACGCACATGATTGCAATGTAATTATTGCAGTTTCTTAAAAAGAAAGTTGTCTTGGCGACTATAGTGTCCCTTTAACTCTGTAACTGAGTAACCAGGTGTTTTCATTTCTTCTGGCTGGTTGAAGTTTGTTGGGCTTATCTAAAGTTGCCATTAACTTTCAGTCCTGTTAAACACAACCTAGGAATATAATGGGCTTTGGTGTTTGCTGGAATTAAGTTTCCAATGAGCAGAGGGCAAGCAACATAACCTCTTAAAGTCAGATCCAAAGCTCAGGGTAACCTGATTTCTTAGCAGATTTAAGATCAGTCCTGAGTTTTTTGTTGTTGTTGTTGGTCTGTGCCGATTTTTATGTTGAATTGCAACTTTCTTCTTTAAATGTCAAACTAATAAGAACATATCTACCAGCATTAATAATATGATGCCCTCTTGGACACAATTGTTATATATATTTTTTTATTTACAACTTTTTCATAGTTTGCTATCAGCTTAAGGCATGTAGTGAATTGCATTAATTTTTTTAAGCCAAAACCAAATAAATAACAACAAAAACAACAAATAAAATCAATATACCTAACAATACCTAAGGCGATTTTTTTAAAGGATTTCACATATCTTTCCTTCTCTCATTTTACCATTTTAAGAAATGTTTTGTTTTTTTTTCTCACAGGGAACTTTGTGTAAAAATTGTTACACTAAATGCATTATTAATGTGGACATTTAAAAAAATATTTTTAATGTAAATAAATTATTGCATGGCACACAGGACTGTTTATACCAATGGGAAATCTATTAACTCCTTGAGGACTTTAGGGCTTTCTATGCTGTCCTACATAAAATGGGTTTTTAAAAACCTGAAGGGGCAGCATAGAGCACCCTGCAGATTTTGTGTTAGCAGGGTCAAACCAGACAGCTCAGGTATCAGTTGATACATGGGGCTTTCCTCTGTCTACTGGGGCTATTTTTAGTGGCCCCAGACTTTTAGATGAGCTGTTTGTCTTTACCTACTTGAAGATTTGGGCAGAGTTAAATCCATTGATACCTTGGGCATCTGTTAGTCAGCTGGCACCATTTTTAGTGGCCCCATGCTGACCGATGATGTCTATACATCACTGGAAGTCAGCACTCTTTAAATTCATTCATAAAACTGCGGTTGATGAACCACACACACAACTGAGGTTTTTCCGGGCTGCAGGCAGCATTGGGGAAAACCTGCAGGGTCCGAGTAGACCTTGGCAGGGTCGCCCAGCATGTTCCCAGGGTATTGTTACGGGTGCTGGGCTTTGCCAGCTGCCTCATACCAATCTTTTTATAATGCACTGGAAACCAGGGCACCATTCACACTAAGTGTAATTCTGTGTAATTTAGTGGTAACCTACCACTATCTACTGTGTTAAAATAGTAAAATCCATTTCTAATATCAGACTTCATATGCATTAGGGTACCTTAAGGTCAGAATATTTGGGTTATCAGTGGGGTTAGGGTTAGCTTTAAGGGTAGTAGTGTTGATGTAGGGTTAAGGGAAGGTATGTCTGTTTTAGGGTTAAATATATTGTAGGGTTGAGCTTAAAGGCACACCCTAAGCACTGCTTCTGCTTCATCTCATTAAACTGGTTATAGTGTCTGGAGACCCCTGGTACCATCATTCCTTTCAGAAATAAACCGTTTTCAATGTTTTAATGCGAAACAAGAGTCCCCGGCAGTCCATACCTTCTGTGCTGCTTTGGCTAATAAGGAAGTATTAGCCTGAGCAACAAAGGGCAGCTGTGGTTGGCTGAGAGTGTCAGCTGACCACTTTTAGCCTGTCAGGGCTCCAACTGACGGTATGAATGGATTATGACAACAAGGAAGTGTGTAATCTCTGCCTTAGCTACACATACAGAAGGGGGTGGACTGTGGGTGGCCAGGGACTCTTATTTTGTGGCATACTGCACGAACATTGTGCAACACTGAATGGAGGGACAGTGCCAGGGCACTTCAGGCACTATTACAAATTCAAAGAGATGAAATAGTTATAGTGACTACAGTGTCCCTTTAATGGTAAGAATAGGGTAGCAGTGTTGAGGAACAAAAAGAGGATTGTCAAGAATGAGAATTTGGAGAAATGCTTGTCCTTTATAGTCTTTAAACGTGAGTTCAGTCCAAGCCACAAGCACAAGTACAGAAGGACCTTAAAACGACGATGTGAGGTTTACCATGAGCAGTGCAGAGTTACCAACCAGGCAATCTAAATAAGCAGCGGTACAGTGGGGATTTAGAATTTGCAATGTCTGGATACCACAGAACCAGGGAACCTGCAAAACAGCAAACAAGGTCACTAAGCCTGAAGCAGAAAGGCACAAACGCCATAGATGAGATACACTCAATAAATGAGCAATGGTTAACTGGTGGTCTGTGCTTAAATAGGTAAATAATATGTAGATACTGAGATGATTAATCCTTACTTTTGAGACTTTCTGAAACACACACAGACTCACAGGTACATTCATACACAAAGACTCACACACACAATTTTCATTTTCTTTATTTGTTTTGTTCTTTTTGTGGGGGTGGGGGGATGTTTCACAGAGAGGTCCATACAGCATTGCTTTTCTTAATTTAACATAGAGAGCTGTGGTTTTCCACTGGAATATCTTACCACTGATTGCCCAGCTCCCTGCTGCTCTGTACTGATGTTGAGGTTTGGAGTGACATCACATCCTAGATTTCAGTACAAACGAGAGGGTGTAGTTGGACACCCAGCTGAGGCCCCAACAGCCTCCTTGCTGCCTACAGCACTCCCACCATCTATATGGTGGGAAACTTTGTGTGGCCCTCTGCTGTCTGTCAACAAGGGTGGACCCCTCGGTCCGTCTAGAACATCACTGGGATCCTTGAGGGCCAGGTTGTCATGCATGCATTGACTATCATTGGCCTCTTACAAGTGAAACACATACGTGGCTTTGCTGTAAACAAATAATTTAGTTGAGAATCTTTACAGCATTTAATTTTATTTCCTAGACAACGGATAACTTGTGTAAACATCCTGATTGTCCTTAGGAACCTGAACGGAGGAATATTTTACTTCTACATTGATACATTCTTACATTTCCTTTCAGTAAAGTTATTTTGTCTTACGTCCTTTATGAATTGTAGTTTATATGAAGTTGGCAAAGCATATCATCACATCTCTGGGAACTTGTTTATTTATTTCTTGAGGCTTACAATCTGTATACCTGTCCATTGTTATATATCTGTGTTACCCAAGCCAACCGTAGCAGTGAGAATAGATTTGATAAGATGTGCTTTGAGGTTGATATTTTCTATGCCTTGTACACCGCTCACTCTACATTGTTCCATGCTGTTCTGTCTTCCAGGTCATTTATTTTTGTTTTACAGGGTCATATTTTCCTTTTCAAGTGTAAGAATGTTAGTTTCTTTGTATTTTATTATCTATTTTACTACATTTATATCTATTTCCATTAGCACAAATCTATTCAGTCCAGGTATTTAATCCTTAAATTCTACTATTCTAAATTGTGTTTTATTTTAATTTGTATCATAATACAGTCTGTGCAAAACATTTCTTTAGAAATTCATGAGTGATGGGTTCAGTTCTTTTGCGTCCAACACTGAGCCTTTAGAGAGTTCTTGTCATAAAATACAGTACTAAGTTTGCTCAACATGCAGACATTGTTTTGTGATTATTAGATGCATTAAAATTAGGATTTTATAAAGTAAAAAATTCAGGTTAACTTTTCATTTTTGTAATATCTATATATTTAGTTCTCAATTAGCACTATTTTAGCCTTTATATATTGTGTTACTAATTTTACATTTTCTATTATGCTTTTCTCATTATTTTAAACTTTTGCATTTTCTATTTTTTGTGTTCCTATTGTCTTACCTTTTAATTTTAAATTTCCATTTGGCAAAACCAAATTAACTGTCATGCAGAATATGTAACTGCTTTTCATTCAGTTTGAAAATGGAATTACAGTTTACAAAAATGTCTAGTTAGTCTTTCTCATTATAACACAGGGTTCTGTAAGCATGGCATATGCTCAGTGCAGCAAATCAGAAGAGCAGCTAAACTAATAGTTAAATATCTCCACAATAGTTAGGCATTGTCTAGCATACATCTGGAGTCCTCACATCTTTTATTTTATCCACTTACAATTTCTGGATCTCTAGAATATATGAACCTTCCAGATGACTATTGTTGTCTGTCTGCAGATGTCAATTGTTCATATACTCTTTTCTTTGCTTTAAAGTTAGTTTACTAAGCAATTATCATCCACACTGAAATAATAGGTAAAATCTATATAAGCATATTAGATGGTCAGACCTGGCTCTAGCCAGATCAAAGGTTTTTTTCTGTATATGGAAGCTGTGTTAGTTTAGTTCTGTTATGTTATCCATATCAGTCAGTTACTGCCTAGAATATTTTAAAAAAAGTTTTTAATTTATTGACAGCGGTGTTAGAGTGAATTACTGAAATTGTTCCCTTTGGGAAAGGGTTAACTATTAAGGGAAACAATAGTCATCATAACAACTTTAGCTTAATAAAGCAGTGTTGGTGTGTAGATCGTGCTTCTGCAGTCCTACTGCTCAATTCTCTGCCATTTAGTTATTAAATCACTTTGTTTATGCAGCCATAGCCACACCTCCCTGCATGTGACTTACACAGCCTTCCTGAACACTTTCTGTAAAGAGTAGACATGTGCAATTTGTTTAGTTCCGAATGTACATTCGTACGAATTTCATGCCATTCGGACACTCGGATGCATACGAATGTCTGAAGTCCCAAAGTTCGGAAGTGCCGAAGCACCGAAGTGATTCGGATTTCTGAGAAGTGGCAGAACAAGAGAGAAGGAGGGAGAATTATGTGAATGATGACAGGATTCTTGACGAATAAGCTAATTCCTTTTGTGGAATGTAATGTTTCTTTGCCCACTCCAGTTTCACTATTTCATGTCCAGTGAAATTAGCAAATTTTTATGATTGATGTTAGAGGACAGCCAATTAATGGGGTTTTGTCACTGACTCTTGGCCAATAAAGGCACACAGAGTCATTGAGCTGGGATAGTATATAAATCAGGTGGTCAGGGTGTTGGCGTGTATTCATGTGACCAGTAGACATGTGCAATTCATTTTGTTCCGAATGTACATTCGTACGAATTTCCTTCCATTCGGACATTCGGGTGCTTACAAATGTCAGAAGTGACGACGTTCGGCAGTTCCGAAGTGCCGAACCGAACCAAATGCCATTGGTTCGAATTGCCGAAGCAGACAATCTTTTTTACTTACCGAAATTTCCGAAGCGAACCGAATTTGTTGCACATGCACATCCCTAGTAAACAGTCATCTAATGTTTACACTTCCTTTATGGTAAATTCTGTTTAATTTTGAATTTCTTATCTCCTGCTCTTTTAATTGCTTGCTAGTTCAAATTACAGAGCCGGAGATAACAACTTTTAAAGTAAGTTATTATCTAACTGAAATTGAAACCATTTTTTTCATGCAGGCTGTGTTAGTCACAGCCAGGGGAGGTGTGGAAGGGGCTGCAAAAGCAGAAACAAAAGTGATTTCGCTAAATGTGAGAGAATTGAGCAGTGAGACTTCACAGATACTAAAACTGATTTGTTAAGCTAAAGTTGTTTTGGTGACCATAGTGTTCCTTTAAGTTTCCAATATAAAGGATAAACCTACACCTTACAGTACTGCAGTGCTTTACTTTCCCCTCCCCTGCTCCCACTACAGCACTGACGGATTCACTTTAATGAATGATTGATGTATTGGTAAGCTTTTGAGGGCCACTAGGCATGTGTACAATGTGGGGCATTTTTTTAATCTGTCCAGCAAGAGTGCACTTCAGACGTGCTCTGTATGCCCCTATAGGTGATTTTTTAAGTGCACAATTCAAATCCCAACAAGGCATCTGAATTGGATGCCCAGTTAGTTTAACCCCTTAAGGACACATGACGTGTGAGGCATGTCAAGATTCCCTTTTATTCCAGAAGTTTGGTCCTTAAGGGGTTAAAAGTCCTAAATTCTCTTATAGCATAGGTCAAATTCCCAAACTCTGAGACAAAATATAATCACAAACCAATCATAATGCTCGGCATGTTCGTTTTGATTTATGTATTTTGGATTCTATTTCAGGCACCAAAAAAATAGATGATTGATGTCTAGGAGACAGTCACTAAATACTTAACTTATTCACAGATCAAGTGAGAAGTAAGCAACAGAGAGAAAAAAGGAGAAGCATTTGAAAATGAAATCTTTATTTATATATTTATTAAATATAGATTTTGTTTACTGCTCCTCCTGTTTTCCCTCTATTGGTTACTTTTTCTCTCTTGATCTTGGACCAAGTGGAGGGAACATGCTGCAATCAATGTACTTCAGTATATACATAATGTTATATTATGTATAATTTTTGCAGTACACTGAGTGGCCCATTTTAACTCCCTTTTTGTTTGTCTGATTTGGTTCTTGAATACGTTTTTTGTATCAGAACAGATATATGGCTAAAATCTGGGCATTCCAAAATAGTTCCTATTGTGGGAAAAAATGACTCGCTAATTTAGCAGCTACGGATAAGTGATCCTACAAAATGAAATGTAAAATACAATATTCTTTAGTGTTAAGCAGAGTTTCGATGTTCATGGTGAGTTCTCTTTAAAAGTAGGTGAACGTAGGTGAATCCTACAAAATGAAATGTAAAATACAATATTCTTTAGTGTTAAGCAAAGTTTCGATGTTCATGGTGAGTTCTCTTTAAAAGTAGGTGAACACCAAGCACTTGGAGTTTGTGCATGTGAATATTTAGAATGCAACCTTTTAAGTTATATCCACCATTGTTCCGTCAACATTTAAACTCAAGGTTATCACAAGCGTGGCTTCCAGCCTAATGTCTATTCTGCTTGCAAATCCACATAGACCAGAGTTGAAGGTTTTGTGCTAAAACGATTTTGATAGTCTTATCATTCTATCACTGATTCATAAAAGGGTGAGTTCAGAAGGTGAGAGCAAGGCAAGAAAGGTTTTTAAGAAGCTATTTAAGAGAAACCCAAGGGGAAATTCCAAAGAAAAGGTCTCACTTTGTATAAAAATAGATTTTACCAGAAGGACTGAAGAGTCAGCTTCAGTCAATTAAGAAAGCTTTAGAATCTATGTTTTCATGATTCAAGCTCTGGTAAACTCTCTATAGCTTAACAGTGTGTATATCTGAAAAGTCTTTATCCCTTGGGTCTACAAACCGAGGTAGGATTGAATCTTGCTGTTCACTCGATCAAGCACAATCTCAAAGGAGCAACCATGAAAACAAGGTATATCAGGGAATTTAGTTAGATAACAATCTATAGATGCAGTTTCAATAACCTTCTAAGTATATGTAAAGTGCTATTTGAATTACTCTCCACTCCAAATAGCAATACAATCTGTGAACATTTGTTTTAAATATATGTCTAAGTAAAATACAACGTTTCATAGCACTGTGAACCTAAGGCATGTCTTCATCTTTCTAGTAACTTCTATGGTAAAAATGAATAAATTACAAATATGATAAACTTATCTAAAGAGGACCATCAGTATTATCTCACCGGGCTATTACCTTTTGGGTCCACTGCATTGTTCCATGGACCCGTTGCAGAACTAAAAAAAGATCTTTCATGGCTGGCCCATTGTGAAACATTCCGATGACGTACAGTGTAAGCGTTAAGGGAGTGTGGGGATTAATATTTAGTGATAGTGTAGTGTTGGGGTTAATGTTTAGTGATACTGTATTAGTATAATGTAGGGGGTAAAAAGAGGATGTTACAAGGAAACGGATGTCTCAATTTTCCAAAGATCATGGTCCCCAAGTTGCTTGGAGATGATCAGTTTAAAAACATAATTTGTTGTTGAAATAATGAACAGATCATGTAATATGTAAATATGTGAGCTGTTGACACAGAGGAACTCTGCACATGTAAATAAAGTTTTACAGTCCTTATTTCCCACGATGCAAAGGACATATGACTAATGACTCTCTGCGTCAACTTCAGAAACACATGGTTGGTTATGCCTTTCACTATGTTAATTTAGTTTAATTTTCATTCAATCAATGAATAGTTTGGTAAAAGCATATACTGACTTATATCAGCTGTATATGTATTGTTTGTTTTATAGCCTCTCTTGGATAAATATTATTGAATTGCTGAAAGCAAGGAGTGTAAACTCTGAATTTGCACTCAGTATTAAAACAGCACTTTCATGCCGAACTTACCTTTCCCCAATCGCTTCCTCTTCTTTCCCTCTCTCAGGATCTGATCTTCATTTCTTTCTGTCTGCTCTAGTTTTCTTTAAAACATAAGACAAAGTAGGGACTATTTTGTCTTTTGTATTTTTCCTACGCTTGACCAGCATTGATCCAGGGGAGGAGCAAAGTCTGCTCCATTTCCTGTGGTCAAAGCAATTTTTGCACAATTCTCACATTCCTCCTGCTGCTTCATTCGGCGTTCAAACGCTGGCGAAACTACGAATTTCATCCTAACAGAATGAGAACAGTTCGTCCATTCGTATTATGACGGAATTTGGGAGTTTTTGAATGAAAGAAACTCCGATCGTATTTGTGCCGCAAGTAAATAGCTCCCTAATTCCCACGGTATTAGGTAGCTATCTACTAAAAGGCTGAAAGACCTAAATTGGTCTTCCAGCCACATTTACTAACACTATGTAAATATTACTTAGTATTAGTAATTAATCTACCTCTCCTCGCTATACCGCGAGTAGGGGCGTGTCTACTAAAGAGTGAGCAGACTGCTCACTGTTGTAGAAAAAAAAAAAAACTACTTTAAAGCATACTCGTTTTCCTGGCACTAGAGTGCCCTGAGGGTGCCCCCACCCTCAGGAACCCCCTCCTGCCCGGCTCTGGAAAGGGGAAAAGGGTTAAAACTTACCTTTTTCCAGCGCTGGGCGGGGAGCTCTCCTCCTCCTCTCCGCCTCCGATCCTCCCCGTCGGCTGAATGCGCACGCGCGGCAAGAGCTGCGCGCGCATTCAGCCGATCGCATAGGAAAGCATTCATAATAGGTCGGTTAATTCATAATAGCCGGTCGCATAGGAAAGCACCCACCAATTCGCGGTGGGTGGGGGCTCTTATGTTACAATTGGGGGGGACCTATTGTCCACCCCTCCTGCCCCCACCCATGTGCAGCGGGTGGGAGCCCTTAAGTTACAATAGAGGGGAACCTATTGTCCAACGGGTGGGGTCCCTTAAGTTTCAGTTGGGGGGGACCTATTGTCCCCCCCCCGTCCCCCACCCATACGTGGCGGGCAGATCCAAAAATACAACAGGGGGGACCTATTGTCCACCCCCAGCTCCCACCCATGCGCGGCGCGTGGGGACCCTTAAGTTGTAATGGGGGGACCTATTATTATAGAACTATTGAGCGACGGGTGGGGGCAATAAGTCCGCAAGCCCCTAGTCACACCCTCAAATAAAAGCCTACCTACCCGCGTCACCCAAAAAATAGTGAGGGGGGAACCAATAAACCTAAATATCTGAAGAAAAAAAAAACATGCTTACCATAAGAAGTCTTCTTTCTTCTAAAACCTTATTTTTTCAGCTGCAAAAAAGACAAATCAAAATCCATAATTCCTGTTGAATTTATAAAATAAAAAAACCAGAGCGCAAATAAATAAATAAATAAATAAACGCAGAAAAAAAAATTATCCAGACGCTAAAAAAATAAACCCATCTCCACCCAGCGAAGGCACCGCGCAGGTAAGCAAGGCTTAAGATTTACCAATCAGAGCACTCGTCAAATTGCAGGGTGTGGGAAGGCTTTATAAGCCTTTCTCCGCCGTGCGGAGCTCAGTCTGTGTGCTGCATTAGATTTTTTTCCGTCAGGAAGTTTTTTTTCTGCATTTTTTTTATTTTATAAATTTGACGGGAATTATGGATTTTTATCTGGCCTTTCTTAGGGCCTAAAAAATAAGGCTTTAGAAGAAAGAATACGTCTAATGGTAAGTATGATTTTTTTTTCCTGGTATTTAGGTTTATTGGTTCCCCCTTCATTATTTTTAAGGTGAGGGGGGTAGGTAGGCTTTTATTTAAGGGGGTAACTAGGGGCTTGGGAACACCTAGTCACCTTTGGGTGGGAGGGGGGTACTTTCTACATTTAGCCCCCACCCATCACCCATGGGTGGGGGCTGGGTGGAGAGACAATAGATCCCCCTCATTGTTACTTGGGCTCCTACCCACTGCCCATGGGTGGGGGCTGGGAGGGAAGACAATAGGTCCCTTGCATTGTAACTTATTGTTAGTAAATGTGGCTGGAAGACCTATTTAGGTCTTTCAGCCTTTTAGTAGATAGCTACAGGGCCGGATTAACATAGGGGCTGATGGAGCTGCAGCTCCAGGCCCAGGCCCATGGAATAGGCCCATTGATTTAAAAAAAAAATTTTTTTTTTTTTTTAAATTTTTTTTTTTTTACATTTTTTTTTTTTTACATTTTTTTTTTTACACACTACGCTTAGGGTTGCCAGGTATTTCTCATGTATTTCTTAGGGTTGCCAGGTATTTCTAAGAAGTATTTCTCAGGTATTTGAGGCTGCCTAGCCGGTGCCGGTATTACAGTAATACCGGCAATACAAATGTCTGTCTCAGTATAAACAGAGATTATTCTGCAGTACCAGCGCCGGACAGTAGGGGTCGCTGTTTGTGTGGATAGAGGCAGTGATAAGAAGTTACGGCATCTCCCTCCCTGCCTCTCTCTACTCTCTGATCCGCGGGGGAACAGCTCTGCACAGAGAGTCCAGACAGCAGCTCCGAGACATGGGGATGCTGAGACATTGGGATACTGGGCAACATGGGGACCCTGAGACACTAGGGACACAGTGGCCCCATGTCTCGCAGTGGCCACTAGTCTGTGTCCCCATGTCTCCCAGCCACTGTCCCTAGTGTCTCAGTGGCCCCATGTCTCCCAGTGTTCCCATGTGTCCCCATGTCTCTAAGTGTCCCCTAGTGTCCTAGTGACATTGGGACATTGGGAGACATGGGGACACAGACTCTAAGGGACACTGGAAGACATGGGGATACAAACATTAGGGGACACTGGGTGACATGGGGACACTGAGACACTAGGGGACAATGAGAGACATGGAAACACTGGGGGTCACAGGGAGACATGGGGACACTGGGCGACTTTGAGACCTAGGAGACATGGGGCACTCCCAGTGTCCCCACGTCTCCCAGCCAGTGTCCCTAGTATCTCAGTATCCCCATGTGTCCCTGGTGTCTCTCAGTGTATGTAGTGTGCCAGTGTCCCTAGTGTTTCCTAGTCTCCCAAAGTCCCCTAGTCTCCCAATGTCCCCATGTCTCCCAATGTCCCCATGTCTCCTAGTGTCTCAGTGTCCCCTAGTATAAAATAAAAAAATCTCAGGCACTCACTGTGATAGCTTTAGGCAGGTTTATTGGACACTGCAACATTTTGACCTGTACCCAGGTCTTTATCAAGTCTCCAGTGCCCCCTACATATATCACAGTGTCTCAGTGCCCCATGTCTCCCAGTGTCCCCTCGTGTCTGTCACCCTGTGTCCCCAAGAGTCTCAGTGTCCCCGGGTCTCCCAGTGTTCCCTAGTATCAGTGTCCCCATGTCTCCCAGTGTCCCAATGTCTCTCAATGTCCCCTAGTGTCCTAGTGACAAGGGGACACTGGGAGACATGGGGACACAGACACTAAGGGACTGGGAGACATGGGGACACAGACATGCGCCCTTTTTGTGTATGTTTGCCCTTTCGGCCGTTCTGGTTATGTGATTTGTGTCAGTGGCCCACCCTTTTACCGCATCCATAGACTTCCTGCTTTACTGGACACTGCTGTTAGGGGAACCAAAGAAAAGAAAATGTTACTTGCGCTTTCTCCTTAATCCCTATGTATATTTAGACAAATGGAGGTCATTTAGTTGCTCCAATGGCCATTGGAGGGATGCCCGCCTGCCAACGTCAAGGCAGACCCCCCTAAGCGGGTCCTAACACTGACCCTTCAGCCTGCTTCCTTGAGCTTCTGGCAAAGATATCTCTAATGAGACAGAAAGGGGTATTTTTTATATACACCCCTTTACTTATTAACCCTTAATAGGGAACACATGGGATGGGTAGCAGCATTGTAACCAGGCTGTGTGATACAAAGTAAATACAAATACAAAAAGAGAAGTCCTGCGCTTAAGCAGCAAGGACTACAACACACATCAGCCCCAATATATAGTAAAAACCAAAGAAAAGAAAATGTTACTTGCGCTTAGGGGGGTCTGCCTTGACGTTGGCAGGCGGGCATCCCTCCAATGGCCATTGGAGCAACTAAATGACCTCCATTTGTCTAAATATACATAGGGATTAAGGAGAAAGCGCAAGTAACATTTTCTTTTCTTTGGTTTTTACTATATATTGGGGCTGATGTGTGTTGTAGTCCTTGCTGCTTAAGCGCAGGACTTCTCTTTTTGTATTTGTATTTACTTTGTATCACACAGCCTGGTTACAATGCTGCTACCCATCCCATGTGTTCCCTATTAAGGGTTAATAAGTAAAGGGGTGTATATAAAAAATACCCCTTTCTGTCTCATTAGAGATATCTTTGCCAGAAGCTCAAGGAAGCAGGCTGAAGGGTCAGTGTTAGGACCCGCTTAGGGGGGTCTGCCTTGACGTTGGCAGGCGGGCATCCCTCCAATGGCCATTGGAGCAACTAAATGACCTCCATTTGTCTAAATATACATAGGGATTAAGGAGAAAGCGCAAGTAACATTTTCTTTTCTTTGGTTTTTACCATATATTGGGGCTGATGTGTGTTGTAGTCCTTGCTGCTTAAGCGCAGGACTTCTCTTTTTGTATTTGTATTTACTGCTGTTAGGGGGTATGGGTTTACTTGAAAGATGAAAGCGTGAGATTAGCAAAGGGTTTGTGTTTTCTCATAGTTGCATCCTATGAGTTTTCCTCCAGCACCATCTCCATCAGATACATGACGCTTAGGAGGTAGGACTGTTTTAGTGTTTTTGGTCAATAAGATTTTGTAATTAGGCCCATCATAATTATCAGCACCAGGCCCACTGGGCTCTTAATCCGGCCCTGGATAGCTACCTAATACCATGGGAATTAGGAAGCTATCTACTCGCGGCACGAATAGGATCGGAGTTTCATTTCTTCGATTGACATTCCGATCGGAACAAAAGTCTAGAATTTCATTCTAACACAAATGGATGAACTGTTTACATTCTGTTAGGATGAAATTCGGTAGTTTTGCCGGCATTCGAATGTCGAATGAAGCAGCAGGAGGAAGGTGAGAATTGTGGGAAAATTGCTTTGACCACAGGAAATGGAGCGGACTTTGCTCCTCCCCTTGGTCAAAGCTGGTCAAGGGTAGGAAAATACATAAGACTAAATAGTCCATACTTTGTCTTATGTTCTAAAGAAAACTACAGCAGGCAGGAAGAAATGAAGATCAGATCCTGAGAGAGGGAGAGAAGAGGAAGCGATTGAGGAAAGGTAAGTTCGGCATGACAGTGCCGCTTTAAGGTTATTAATTTAAGTTATTATTGCATAAGTAATTTCAAATAGCAATGTTACAGTTGTACATAATACAATATATATGTCACAATGGGTTCAAATTTAGACTTTTTTGGCATACTGCAAAAACAAACTATTTATTTTGCATACCCAAGCAGGTTAGACCTAAGATGCTTACTTTGCTATCCATAACTAAATCACTTTTATCACATTGGGATACCTTATATGAATATACCTTGGTCAAAGGCCAGATTAATCCATATAGATCCAATTTCTGATAAACTATGCAGTAGATGCTCAAACGCTGGTACTATAGTTTTTATTTGGTATACGTATCCCAATGTAAAGCTGTACTGGTCAACGGTGGCCCATATACTGGATTCAGTAACAAGTACATAAATGAAAACATCCATAGAATTCATTCTTCCCTAACATTTACCCAAATTAATTTTGAAATTGATCTTCTAAATTCTGGTAACGGCTATTTTACTACTCACTAGGAACTGGTCCACCATAGTTATCCCAGCTCGGCAAGGCCTGATTGATTAAATTTTTCTAAATTGCTGATATGATAAAATGGCATTGGACCAGCTCTGCCTGGGTTTGGCTACACAAGAAGCTTGCTGTTTGTGGGATGCATTCCTCTCTAAAGGTAATGGACATTGTATTAGTTAAAGGACCACTAAAGTCACCCAAACCACTTCAACTCAATGAATTTCAGTCCACTACACGGGACTTTCCTCAATATCAACAGTTCTAACAGTTAGAACTGTTGATCTTGAGGAAAGTCCCGTGTAGTGGACTGAAATGTCGATCATTTTAAATATGCTTTAATAAAATTTGGATTTTTTATCTGGACCGTGAGTGCTGCTACCTCTTTGGATCTCTTATATATATATATATATATATATATATATATACACACACACACACATACATACACTGCTGTGTGTGCTGTGTGAGGATGGTGTGAGGGTGCTGGTAGTGTGATTTGTGTGTAATGGTGCTAGTAGTGTGCTATGTGGGTGAAGGTGTTTGTGTGTGTGTGTTTTTGAGGGTGATGTTAGTGTACTGTGTGTGAGGGTGTGTTTGTGTGTGAGGGTGCTGTTTGTGTGCTGTGTGTGAGGGTACTGGTAGAGTGCTGTGTGTGTGTTTGTTAGGGTCCTGTTATTGTGTTGTGTATGGGTGTCGTGTGCTGTGTGAGGGTGCTGTTTGTGTGCTGTGTGTGGGTGTTGTGTGTTTGTGAGGGTACTGTTAGTGTGCTGTGTGTGAGGGTGCTGTTTGTGTGTGAGTGTGCTCTTTGTGTGCTGTGTGTGTGAGGGTGCTGTTAGTGTACTGTGTGTGTGTGTGTGTGTGTGTGTGTGGGTGCTGTTAGTGTACTGTGTGGGCACTGTGTGTGTGTAGGTGCTGTATGTGTGTGTGTGCTGTTTTGTGTGCTGTATGTGTGTGTGGGTGCTGTGTGTGTGAGGGTGCTGTGTGTGTGCTGTGTGTGAGGGTACTGGTAGTGTGCTGTGTGTTTGTTAGGGTCCTGTTAGTGTGCTGTGTGTGGGTGTCGTGTGCTGTGTGAGGGTGCTGTTTGTGTGCTGTGTGTGGGTGTTGTGTGTTTGTGAGGGTACTGTTTGTGTGCTGTGTGTGTTGTGTGTTTGTGAGGGTACTGTTAGTGTGCTGTGTGTGAGGGTGCTGTTTGTGTGTTAGTGTGCTGTTTGTGTGCTGTGTGTGTGAGGGTGCTGTTAGTGTACTGTGTATGTGGGGGTGCTGTGTGTGTGGGAGGGTGCTGTATGTGTGTGGGTGCTGTATGTGTGTGTGTCCGGTTTGCGTGCTGTATGTGTGTGTGGGTGCTGTGTGTGGGGGGGCTGCTGTGTGTGTGAGGGTGCTGTGTGTGTGTGCTGTTTGTGTGATGTATGTGTGTGGGTGCTGTGTGTGTGTTCTGTATGTTTGGGTGATTTGTGGGAGTGGAGGTTGGGAAGATTAGTTAATAAATATCCCCCCTCCCTTCTTACCTTATGTAGGGAGGGGGGACTGTGCTGCTGCCTTCACTGGTGGTCCAGTGGAGGTGGGGGTAGATTACTTAATATCCCCCCTCCCCTCTTACCTTATGTAGGGAGGGGGGATCCTTTCTCCCTTCCCTGGTTGTCCAGTGGTGAGTGAACTCTAGCCTGTGGGGCTAGAGTCTCCTGCCTCCCTCACCGCCTGTGGGTCGGTGAGGGGAGGCTTAGAGCAGAGCCGGTGCTCGGATAGCGCCGGCTCTGCATGAGCCGACAGGGGGGATCCTGAGATCTCCCCTGCCGGTCTCACTCCAGAGGCGTGCGAATGCCTATGTTTAGTAGTTACATCAATGCTTACGTTGCAGGGTTTAATACTGGGAAGGGACCGATTTTTGGTTTGGCCAATAGTATCAGTGGATATCAGTTTAAATTATACCAATATTGCCAATACCTGGGGGGCTCTACACTGGCTGCTACTAATATTGTAGAGGGGCAGCTGAGACCCAGCACAAACAATGTTCTGTTTATGGCAGGTTTTCTCTCCAACTCTCGTGAGCATCCGGCTGTCAAAGCATACGGTATACCAGTCTCCTGAGAGTTGGAGGAGGACCTGCTGCAAATATAGCATGTGTTGGATCCCAGCTACCACCCTTACAATGTGAAAACCCCTAGCAGCCTGTGCAAAGCCACTGGGCCACCAGGAAGTGTAATGACCCCCTCCCTGGCCACAGGTAAAAAAAAATTATTTATCAGATATAATAATTGTATAAAATTATTTTATTTTAAAAAAGCTTTTAGTTCACAGAATGGATTAGTCATTGAAAACACTATGGCTCTTTCCTCTGCAAAAGTAAATTACTTCAACACCTTCATAAGCACACTGACACGCCAACCCAAATTCCTATTTCACACTTTTAATGCTCTCCTTTGCCCTGTTGCTCCCCCTCCTCCTACCACCCTGTCTGCCTCAAACTTTGCAACTCACTTCACTGAGAAGATGTCTACAATCAGGGAAGAGATCTCTAATCTCTCTCCCTCCCCTTTCAATACATCACCCAACCCCACTTACTCCACTGTTCTATGCTAATACCCACCTACTAAAACAGAAGAAGTTTCCACCTTGCTCAGGTCCTCCCGCCCCACCTCCTGTTCCCTCGTTCCTATTCTCTCATATCTAATCCGCACTCTGTCTCCCTCTCTTGCTCTTCCTCTCAGTAAAGTTTTTAACCTCTCCCTTTCCTCCGGCACATTTCCTTCACCCTTCAAGCATGCAAACAAAACTCCAATTCTGAAAAAGCCCAACCTCGACACCAACTCCTCATCGAAATACCGCCCTATATGGCTACTGCCATTTGCCTCCAAGATCCTTGAGAAAGTTGTGTATGCAAGATTGAAAGACTGAAGTGGGTCAAGACCTCGAATCCAACTCTCGGCTTGACCCGGTTAAGTCTGGATTCCGTGCTCGTCACGCTGTTGAAACAGCTGTGACCAAAGTATCCAATGATTTAATCGCTGCTAAATCTCATTGCCATTACTATATCATAATTCTCCTTGATCTTTCTGCTGCCCTTGACACTGTTGATCATCAACAGCTACTTCTCATTCTCCATAATATCGGTCTTCAAGATACTTCTCTGTCCTGGTGCTCCTCCTACCTCCCCCAGCTCTTTTTCAATGTTTCTTTCTCTGGCTCTGCCTCTTCTTCCCAACTCCTCTCTGTTGGTGTCCTTGGTCCCCTACTGTTCTCCATCTATACTGTCTCCCTTGGTAAACTCATCAGCTCATTTGGCTTCCATTATCATTTATATGCAGATGACACGCAAATCTACCTGTCCTCACCTGATCTCTCTCCACCCATCTTGACTCATGTCTCTGACTGCCTCTCCACGATTTCAAATTGGATGGCTGCTCACTTCCTTAACCTCAACCTGTCCAAAACAGAACTTGTGGTCTTTCCTCTCTCAAGTGTTGCTACTCCCGTGTCTGTCTCCCTCCAAGTCAACGGCGCCACCATCACCTCGCAGGCTCACTGTCTAAGTGTTCTCATTTACTCTGACCTCTCCTTCACCCCTCATGTCCAGTCGATCTCCAAATCCTGCCGCTTCCATCTCAAAAACATAGCTCGCATCTGCCCCTATTTAACACCAGACGCGGCTAAGGTGCTGGTCCATGCCGTTGTTCTTTCTCGTCTTGACTACTGCAATCCCCTTCTCAGTGGTCTTACATGTTCCCAGATTGCACTGCTGCAATCTATTATGAACGCGGCGGAAAAGGCTCATGTTCCTATCCGCCTGCACCTCCCATACCTCCCCCCTCTGTCAGTCCCTATATTGGCTTCCAGTTAGATGTAGGGCTCAATTTAAGATACTGGTGCTTGTTTACAAGCCCCTACATAATGCTGCTACAACCTACCTATCCTCCCTAACACAAAAGTATGTCCAGTCATACACACACACTGCATCACACATGCTCACACTGCACTCATACACACACTGCACTCATACAAACACACTGCACTCATACAAACACACTGCACTCATACACACACACTGCACTCACATACACACACTGCACTCATACACACACACACACTGCACTCATACACACACTGCACTCATTCACACACTGCATTCATACACACACACTGCACTCATACACACACACACTGCAATAATACACAAACACACTGCATTCATACACACACTGCACTCATATACACACACTGCATGCATACACACACTGCACTCATATACACACACTGCATTCATTATATACACACACACACTGTAAATAAATATTCAATTAATATCTTTTTTTTAGGATCTAATTTTATTTAGAAATTTACCAGTAGCTGCTGCATTTCCCACCCTAGTCTTATACTCGAGTCACTAATACAGATGTCCCGAATAGTTCGCTGGCGAATAGTTCCTGGCGAACATAGCTTGTTCGCGTTCGCCACGGCGGGCAAACATATGCGATGTTCGGTCCGCCCCTATTCGTCATCATTGAGTAAACTTTGACCCTGTACCTCACAGTCAGCAGACACATTCCAGCCAATCAGCAGCAGACCCTCCCTCCCAGACCCTCCCACCTCCTGGACAGCATCCATTTTAGATTCATTCGGAAGCTGCATTCTTAGTGAGAGGAGGGAAAGTGTAGCTGCTGCTGATTTAATAGGGAAATTGATAGCTAGGCTAGTGTATTCAGTGTCCACTACAGTCCTGAAGGACTCATCTGATCTCTGCTGTAAGAACAGCACCCCAAAAAGCCCTTTTATGGGCTAGAACATCAGTCTGCTTTTTTTTTTTTGTGTAATCTAAATGCAGTTGCCTGCCTGACAGTGTGTGTGTTAGGCTCACAGCATATACTGTGCCCACTTGCCCAGTGCCACCACTCATATATGGTGTCACAATAGCTTGCATTTAAAAAAACAAAAACTTTTTTGACTGTAATATAATAGCAGTCAGTTTCCTTCACACGTGTGCGTTTCAGGGCCTGCCAGGGCACAGTGTAACACCAGTGCAACTCATATCTGGTGTAACAGTAGTGTACATTTAAAAAAAAAACTAGAAATTTGACTGTGAAATAATAGCAGTCAGTTTCCTTCACACGTGTGCGTTTCAGGGCCTGCCAGGGCACAGTGTCACACCAGTGCAACTCATATCTGGTGTAACAGTAGTGTACATTAAAAAGAAACTAGAAATTTGACTGTGAAATAATAGCAGTCAGTTTCCTTCACACGTGTGCGTTTCATGGCCTGCCAGGGCACAGTGTCACACCAGTGCAACTCATATCTGGTGTAACAGTAGTGTATATTTAAAAAAAAAAATTTGACTGTAATAGATTGAATAGCAGCTAGTTGTCTGCAAGCGTGTGTGTCAGGCCTACAGCGTCTACTCTGCCAACTTCTGCCAGTGCACAGTGCCACTCATATCTGTTGTCACAGTAGCTTGCATGCATAGTACCACTAATCGAAAAAAAAAATGACAGGCAGAGGCAGGCCACCCCGCAGGCGCCGTCGTGGTCGTGGTACTGTGATTCCCTTTGGCCCTAGAATAATGCCCAGTGTTCAGAGGCCACGTACCCTGAATTCGAAACGTTCTGAGGACATAGTTGACTGGCTAACACAGGACACCCAATCTTCTACAGCTTCCTCTTGGAACCTTGACGCACCATCCTCCTCCAGCTTAGCTTCGGGCACCTCTCAAGTTACCACTCGCCCGCCTGCCGCCACCACCAACACTAGCACCACAGCCGCTTCACTTGATCTGTCAGAGGAGTTATTTACACATCAGTTGGAATAAATGAGTGATGCGCAACCATTATTGCCAGAGGATGTAGATAACAGGGATATGTCTCAGTCAGGCAGCATTACACACATGGACGTACGTTGTGATGATGATGATGTTGTACCCGCTGCTGCTTCCTTTGCTGAGTTGTCAGATACAAGTGAAGCGGTTCATGATGACGATGCGTCCGTGGATGTCACGTGGGTGCCTGCTAGAAGAGAAGAAGAACAGGGGGAAAGTTCAGATGAGGAGACAGAGAGGAGGAGGAGACGAGTTGGAAGCAGGGGGAGGTCATCGCAAGGAGCTAGTGGCACAGTCAGACAGCATGCATCGGCATCCGGGGTCAGCCAGACAGACAGCACGCCAATCAACGCATGCTGTTGCCCCCACCAGAATGCCGTCATTGCAGAGCTCAGCAGTGTGGCATTTTTTTGTGTGTCTGCCTCTGACAACAGCGATGCCATTTGCAACCTGTGCCAAAAGAAACTGAGTCGTGGGAAGTACAACACCCACCTAGGTACAGCTGCTTTGTGAAGGCACATGATCGCACATCACGAACACCTATTGGATCAACACATGAGTACAAGCAGCACACAAACTCAAAGCCGCCATCCTCCTCCTGGTTCAGCATCTTCAGCCACGTCAACCACTGCTGTCCTCCTTGCCCCCTCTCAACCATCCGCCACTCCGTCTCTCGCCTTGAGCAGTTCCTGCTCATCTGCCCACAGTCAGGTGTCTGTCAAGGACATTGTAACGGACCGTTTCAGCACACAAGGGGTTAAAATCCGTTTAGGCAATATTCCCCTTTCAGAGACAGGCACAGCTACCGTAGAACACCAAACTCGTGAATTGAATACAAGTGAATGCACCAAACTCCCGAACTGCCTACAAGGGAATAAGGTAGCACTCCAAACTCCAGAACTGGAACCTCACGAATAGCTGCTAGCAGACGAACAGGAAAAGCTCCCAAGCGGCTTACACTCCTGGCAATCAGTCTCTATCAGCAAACAGTGAATCCCCCCAAGAACGAGACAAGGCTCCGTGTTGAGGGTCAAACAGTGGTCTGATTTACTCAGGGCTACCCGCCCAGTATTTATGCAGGTCTCCCACCTGGTGGACACTCCCCTAGGGGACCAGATGGAAGACTGTGACAAGGGACAGACATACACCAATTACAGACATACAGCAGTAAAACATCCCCACAATGCATCCTAATCTCCTCCCGCTATCCTGGAGATAATTGGGAAGTAATTCAATTATCTCCCAGGACAGAGGCAAATTGCCATTATACACGTGGGGACACAAAAGACAGCAAACACTTTAATTAAAATATACAAAGTCACATTTTATACATAAAATACAGACATGTCACATATCCCCAGATAGCTGGGATCTGAGCGCACAACCGAACTAACTACCGAATAGCGCTCAGATCCTATTCACACAGTTCAATTGCCATAGAGCCGAACTCTTTAAATACACGAATTGGCTCCATGGCTGTGCTATCTGGGTTAACACATTCACATATACAAACTACCGAATTAACATGTATTCGTTTAAATATGCACGAATAAGAACCAGGGGGCTGGAGGCTCAGCAGTGCCTGCACGTAAAAGTGTCCGCTTTTAGTGCACTGATTCCCGGCTGAGCACCGCTGGCCGTCCGGGGAGCTCCATAACACTGCCACCTAGCGGCCGCTAAGTGTAACTGCGGCCACCCAGTAACAGTCAATTAAGCTGCGGTTAACCGCGGCTTCAGGGAGGTAAATGGAGGGCACACGCCAGCTTCTGGGCGGCCAATTAACAGCGCCTGCTGGCTTCCCACGGCTCTGGGGAGGCTGATAGAATCTACCGAACGGCTGTGCAGAAAGGCATGAATAAATCTTTCTGCACAGTAAAATTAACCGTTTAACTGCCGGTCCATAATCCAAAGGCAGCAGGCGGGCAACCAAGCTCCTCCAATGCAATGTGGCAAGATTGGTCTCGTCACAGACATGTTTGAGCGTAAGAAGCCAATGTTACAAAGTCACCCCCTTGCCCGGCATCTGACAGCTGGCTTGTCTGAACTCTTAGCCCGCCAGCTTTTACCATACAAGCTGGTGGAGTCTGAGGCGTTCCAAAAAGGAAGTAATGGAATGTCTGGCTCACAGTGTTGGGGCAAGGGTCCATCTGACCACTGATACCTGGTCTGCAAAGCATGGTCAGGGCAGGTATATCACCTACACTGCGCATTGGGTAAACCTGCTGATGGCTGCCAAGCATGGAATGCGTGGCTCTGCAGAGGAGTTTGTGACACTGCCACGACTTGCAGGCAGGCCTGCTGCCACCTCCTCTACTCCTCCTACTCCATCCTCTTCCATAACCTCCTCGGCTGAGTCCTCTACTGCTGCTGCGTCTTGCTCTACATAAACGGCACCCCCCCCCAGCTCCCCAGGTAACTATTCCACATCCCGGATACGGCAGTGTCACGCCGTCTTGGGGTTGACTTGCCTGAAAGCAGAGAGTCACACCTGACCAGCACTCCTGTCCGCCCTGAATGCACAGGTGGATCAGTGGCTGACTCCGCACCAACTGGAGATCGGCAAAGTGGTTTGTGACAAAGGAAGAAATTTGTTGGCGGCATTGAATTTGGGCAAGTTGACACATGTGCCGTGCATGGCACATGTGTGTAATCTGATCTTACAACGCTTTGTGCATAAGTACCCAGGCTTACATTACGTCCTGAAGCAGGCCAGGAAGGTGTGTGGCCATTTCAGGCGTTCCTACACGGCCATGGCGCACTTTTCAGATATCCAGCGGCGAAACATGCCAGTGAGGCACTTGATTTGCGACAGCCCAACGCGTTGGAATTCAACACTCCTAATGTTTGACCGCCTGCTCCAAAAAGAAAACGCCATTAACGACTATTTGTATGACCGGGGTGCTAGGACAGCCTCTGCGGAGCTGGGAATTTTTTTGCCACGTTACTGGACGCTCATGCGCAATGCCTGTAGGCTCATGCGTCCTTTTGAGGAGGTGACAAACCTAGTCAGTTGCACCGAAGGCACCATCAGCGACATCATACCATTTGTTTTCTTCCTGGAGCGTGCCCTGCGAAGAGTGCTGGATCAGGCCGTAGATGAGCGTGAAGAGGAAGAGTTGTGGTCACCATCACCACCAGAAACAGCCTTATCAGGCTGGAAGACCTGCGGCAACGCTGGAAGAGGATTGTGAGGAAGAGGAGTCAGAGGAGGAATGTGGCTTTGAGGAGGAGGAGGAAGACCAACCACAACAGGCATCCCAGGGTGCTCGTTGTCACCTATCTGGTACCCGTGGTGTTGTACGTGGCTGGGGGGAAGAACAAACCTTCAGTGAGATCACTGAGGACGAGGAATGGGACATGAGTAGCTCGGCATCCAACCTTGTGCAAATGGGGTCTTTCATGCTGTCGTGCCTGTTGAGGGACTCTTGTATAAAAAGGCTGAAAGAGAATGACCTGTACTGGGTGTCCACACTACTAGACCCCCGGTATAAGCAGAAAGTGCCTGAAATGTTACCGCAAGTCGGAAAGGATGCAGCAGTTCCAAAATAAATGAAAAAGTATGCTTTACACAGCGTATAAGGGTGATGTCACAGCACAACAGGAATCTAACAGGGGAAGAGGTGAAAGTAATCCTCCTCCTCCCACGACCACGCCGGCAAGGACAGGACGCTTTACAGACGTGTTGTTGATGGAGGACATGCAGAGCTTTTTAAGTCCTACGCATTGCCACAGCCCTTCGGGGTCCACCCTCAGAGAATGACTCGACCGACAGGTAGCAGTCTACCTCGCCTTAACTGCAGATATCGACACTCTGAGGAGCGATGAACCCCTTGACTACTGGGTGTGCAGGCTTGACTTGTGGCCTGAGCTATCCCAATTTGCAATAGAATTTCTGGCCTGCCCCACTTCAAGTGTGCTGTCAGAAAGGACCTTCAGTGCAGCAGGAGGTATTGTCACTGAGAAGAGAAGTCGCCTAGGTCAAAAAAGTCTAGATTACCTCACCTTTATTAAGATGAATGAGGGATGGATCCCGAAGGGACTGACAGTGGGCGATATATTCGACTAAAAAAGGCCTGATGAGGGGGACGTAACAGGGATTAAACTGATAAGAATAGTACTACTTAACACACCACTCCTATCTGGTGGCACATTAGATTGCATGCGCAGTGCCCCAAATTTGAAGTATGAGGACCGACCAAGCATCTTTTTCCATCTCCCGGTTCCTAAAATCGATGCCATATACACGTCCCCTGATAGGGGACGTAACAATGATGAAACTGATAAGAATAGTACTACCTAACACACCACTCCTATCTGGTGGCACATTAGATTACACTCGCAGTGCCCCAAATTTGAAGAAGGAGGACCAACCAAGCATCTTTTTCCATCTCCTGGTTCCTAAAATCGATGCCATATACACGTCCCCTGATAGGGGACGTAACAGGGATTAAACTGATAAGAATAGTACTACTTAACACACCACTCCTATCTGGTGGCACATTAGATTACACGCGCAGTGCCCCAAATTTGAAGTAGGAGGACCAACGAAGCATCTTTTTCCGTCTCCCGGTTCCTAAAATCAATGCCATATACACGTCCCCTGATAGGGGACGTAACAGGGATTAAACTGATAAGAATAGTAGTACTTAACACACCACTCCTATCTGGTGGCACATTAGATTACACGCGCAGTGCCCCAAATTTGAAGTAGGAGGACCAACCAAGCATCTTTTTCCATCTTCCGGTTCCTAAAATCGATACCATATATACGTCCCCTGATAGGGGACGTAACAGGGATTAAACTGATAAGAATAGTACTACTTAACACACCACTCCTATCTGGTGGCACATTAGATTGCACGCACAGTGCCCCAAATTTGAAGTAGGAGGACCGACCAAGCATCTTTTTCCATCTCCCGGTTCCTAAAATCGATGCCATATACACGTCCCCTGATAGGGGACGTAACAGGGATTAAACTGATAGGAATAGTACTACTTAACACACCTTATAATAATGCAGAGAGAGGCAACGCAGAGAGAGGAGTCTAAAGAAGAGGAGTCAGAGGAGGAAGGTGGCTTTGAGGAGGTGGAAGACCAAACACAGCAGGCGTCCCAGGGGGCTTGTTGTCACCTTTCAGGGCCCCTTGGTGTTGTACGTGGCTGGGTGGAGGAAGAGACCTTCAATGACATCAGTGAGGACAAGGAACGGGAAATGGCTAGCTTGGTATCCAACCTTGTGCAAATGGGGAGTTTGCGGTAGTGCAAATGGACTGTTTGCGGTTGTTTGCGGTACGTTAAACGGGGAGTTTGGTCTGTCACTGTGAAGCGGGCGTAACCCTTACACTACCTGATCGATACAACATCATACCTGATGTTTTAAAGCATGTTATTCCAAACAATTTAGCAATTTAGGGGATTTATGCCCTTTATGGATTAAAACCAGACTCTGCATCAACTATGTAATTTTCCATGGGAGTTTTGCCATGGATCCCCCTTTTTTGCCACAGTCCAGTTGTTAGTCCCCTTGAAACAACTTTTCCATCACTATTGTGGCCAGAAAGAGTCCCTGTGTGTTTTAAAATTCGCCTGCCTATTGAAGTCTATGGTGGTTCGCCCGGTTCGCCCATTCGCGAACATTTGCGGAAATTCGCGTTCGCCATTCGCAAACGGAAAATTTTATGTTCGCAACATCTCTAGTCAATATGTTTTCCCAGTTTTTTTGGGTAAAATTAGGGGCCTCGGCTTATATGCAGGTCAGCTTATGCTCAACTATATACGGTATACTCTAATAAACTAAAGAAAAAACAAAGTAATTAATTGTAGTGCACATCTGTAATTAAAGACCGTAAATAACCTCTAGACAAGATGGTGACTGATCTGAACATAAAACACCATAGAGTAAAAGTTTTATAAATTGCAGCTAGTAAGAGCTATTGCATAACATTGTTCTTTTACTAATCCAAGATTCACCTTGACAGTGAATTACTTACATAATTACCTGTGCAGAAAACAAAGAATTCAGCTAGAAGAAGCCAATTATATACATAAACCTAGAAAAAAAGTATTCTTAATTGATCTACGCACAAACTCCATTTATTTGTTTTCAAGTTGAGCAAAACAAATTCATTTCACATTTGTAATAGCTTTACCACAAAACTTTCTTTTCCTCATATCTCAGCAAATCAAATCATAGCCTCAGCAATGAAGTAATCATTATTTGCGATTAATGCTATCATTTGTACATAACAGGTTGATTGAAACACCTAGTCCACATCTAAAGGGTATTCACAAGCAAGGAGATGGAGGAGCAGAATAAACTATTTTACAAAATAAATATAAATGCAATCAGCCAACATGCACATTTCTCATTACAATACATTGTCAGGCAGCACGCTAGGACCAAGTGGGCGTAATTCTTCCCAGTAGACCTAGCAGCAGTAAGAAACAAGACAATGACAGTTATCAGAAGTCTCCAATGTGTGTTTAATACAGCCCCACTAGGAAGATATGTGCAGAGTTCCTAAATTACCTGAATTCAGTATTTTATATTTTTATATATACACATGTATCTTTTATTGCATTTTGACACGCGCACACACACACACACTAACACATGCCTTGACACTGACAAACACACAGGGCGACCTTCACGGACGTGCTGTCAATACCCTGGATTAGCTACCGTGTTCGGCCTTACTCCTAGAAAATGAAGAGACCTGGCAGGTAGAACAGAGCAGGTAGGTAACAAAAATATTTGGGGATATAGGATCCACATTTGGGGCTGAAGCTATCCCCTCCGCTGAGTGACCCCTATAGTAACACATTGGAAAGTGAGTTTTACCAAATAATGTATATCCTGTCCTTACAGCTGTCGAGTGAGTATTATTGAGCAACAACCCCCAATGTTACTTTTTAAAGCTCTTGGCACTATGTCTATTCATAGTACAAGTTAATTTAAAAAGAATTACAGGTATCCAAAAAAGAGTAAGAAGTAGCAAAAAAACATAATTTGTGTTCTAAATTTCAAATGCTATTTTTCATTGAAGAAGGTATAACATCCTACATTTTGCTTTTTGGGAAGCTGAACTGATGGTAAATGAAAAGCATAATGTATATTTTTAAAATATTTGTAAAACAATTACTTCAGTTCTCGTGTATTCTATATGCACAAAGGAAATTAGAAGTTTTGGGGATTCTGTCTGGTGACTTTTTTTCAGTATTTGGATTTTTCTGCAAACTAAAGTTATTTAGTAAAATTGCAGATTCTGCCCAAAAAAAAAAACATATAATTCGAGATGACAAGTCATAGAAAATTATTTAATGTGTATATGTGTTTAGAAGCCAAAAACAGACTACAGCAAACAGGAGTAAAATAGTTCAATCTTTAGTGGGTTAATTATAGGAAAAAAATATTGTTAGATAATCTCATATAAAAGTAAAAGAAAGAGGGAATTGATGCACGTGTTAAGAAAAATTAACTAATAAAACCAAAATGATTGCAGCTGGAGACAGAAGGAAGTAGCAAAACACAGGGAGCATGGTTTTGACTGTTGTTTAAGCTGGCCATGTGAGTTCTGGGCTCCTCTGCCTCCGACAAGATAAAGCACTAGCTAAACGCCTGACAAGCACTCGTGCTCATCGATATAGTTCATTAAGGGGTCTCATCATTCGGGCACCCTGAAAATCAGTCAAGCAGACCTCAGAACACTTCTTGATGGCAGATATGATTGCAGAGAGTACAGACAAATGGATCAGCGGTAGAGATGTCCCGAACAGTTCGCTGGCGAATAGTTCCTGGCGAACATAGCTTGTTCGCGTTCGTCACGGATGGCGAACATATGCGATGTTCGGTCCGCCCCCTATTCATCATCATTGAGTAAACTTTGACCCTGTACCTCACAGTCAGCACACACATTCCAGCCAATCAGCAGCAGACACTCCCTCCCAGACCCTCCCACCTCCTGGACAGCATCCATTTTAGATTCATTCGGAAACTGCATTCTTTTTTTTTTGTATTATTATTTTTTTTTTTTAGACAGAAGTGTGCTATATTTGAGCATGCTAGGCTGAACGTGCGTATATCATGGCTAGTTGCACTGAGGGTATGAGTATATAGCAGTACATTGTTGTGAAAGATGGCTGTCATGTTTAGGGTGTAGCTTGCACGTTATCAACTGTGTATTTATATCAGCAGCTCCACCACTAGTTATAAATCAAGTGTGAGTCGCTCCATGAGATGAGACTAGTGAATAACATAATACATGAACGGTTAAGGTAAAGGCATGTAAGGAACTACGACAATAAACTCTTTAGGAGGTGAAATAATGACATGTTTAAACGCTTGCTACTTTACGATTAGTTAAGAGAGCAGTTCATGTGATCAAAGGCATGGTGTGGAGGATCGGCTATAGTGGGACATGCTTGGCATGCTGCTGTTTACTGCTTGTGCTCATCCGATCCCTTCTGGGCACCAGGTGCAGACCCTGGGAGTCCCTGATACCTGGAACAACAAAGGCAAGTCTCTGACTGAGTGCCGGGTTCGCGGCTTGAGGTGGTGGAAGCTTGTTTTTTCGGGTGGTCGGATCTGTCCCGGTGGTGCTTCACGTCTGGTGCGGGATTGTGGTGGCTTAAGGTGGAGGTGAGTGCTTGACGTGGTGCTGGCTCTACATTTCTGTTTGTGCCCCTGGTCCAGTCTTCGACGCCTTTTGCATTGGTGGATTTTAATGGGGACTGCTTCGCTTAGCTGTGGTGGAGCTTGTTGGGGCTGTGGTGGAGCTTGTTGGGGCTTCCTGCTTGTTATTTGCTTCCAAAATTGATTATAGATGAGTATGCCAGCCTTGGCGACTGTGCTCTGTGCGTCCATTAGCTCCAGACAGCCTCTCAGGGGTGGACCGGGATATCCCCCACCGGACCGAGGGGGGAAGGGGGGGTAACGGAGCTCCTGCCGGGAAGTAGCTGCTCCTGGGAATCCCAGGATCGGGAGATCGGCCGCCTCTCCTGTCTGGTGAGCACCAGGCCACACTTGCCACGCGGAGGTAAGTAAGACTCTGTCGAGTTGCTGACCGCTGTTAAGCATGTCGGGTCGGTCAGGTAGGAGCAACATTGCTGGGTCATCCCCTTCTGGGGTGAAATTCGCTTGTTGATAGCTGCGATATTGAGGGAGCTCACACGAAGTGTGTCTTTCCTCCATGACAGCTAGGCCCCGCCCCCCGGAAGCTGCATTCTTAGTGAGAGGAGGGACAGTGTAGCTGCTGCTGATTTAATACGGAAATCAATAGCTAGGCTAGTGTATTCAGTGTCCACTACAGTCCTGAAGGACTCATCTGATCTCTGCTGTAAGGACAGCACCCCAAAAAGCCCTTTTATGGGCTAGAACATCAGTCTGCTTTTTTTTTTTTTTTTTTGTGTAATCTAATTGCAGTTGCCTGCCTGCCTGCCAGCGTGTGTGTCAGGCTCACAGCGTATACTGTGCCCACTTGCCCAGTGCCACCACTCATATCTGGTGTCACAATAGCTTGCATTTAAAAAAAAACAAAAACTTTTTTGACTGTAATATAATAGCAGTCAGTTTCCTTCACACGTGTGAGTTTCAGGGCCTGCCAGGGCACAGTGTCACACCAGTGCAACTCATATCTGGTGTAACAGTAGTGTACATAAAAAAAAATAACTAGAAATTTGACTGTGAAATAATAGCAGTCAGTTTCCTTCACATGTGTGCGTTTCAGGGCCTGCCAGGGCACACAAGTGTCACACCAGTGCAACTCATATCTGGTGTAACAGTAGTGTACATTTAAAAAAAATAATTTTGACTGTAATAGATTGAATAGCAGTTAGTTGTCTGCAAGCGTGTGTGTCAGGCCTACAGCGTCTACTCTGCCAACTTCTGCCCGTGCACAGTGCCACTCATATCTGTTGTCACAGTAGCTTGCACGCATAGTACCACTAATCAAAAAAAAAAAAATGACAGGCAGAGGCAGGCCACCCCGCAGGGGCCGTCGTGGTCGTGGTGCTGTGATTCCCTTTGGCCCTAGAATAATGCCCAGTGTTCAGAGGCCACGTACCCTGAACTCGAAAAGTTCTGAGGACATAGTTGACTTGCTAACACAGGACACCCAGGAGGACAGCAAAAAACAGAAAAATGATAAAAAAGAATGTAGTAAATACATACAAAAGGCAATGAATATCAATATGAAAATTGTCCAATATAGAGTCCAAATATAAAAGCACAGAAAAACTTGTTCGAAGAAACAACCACAATCTTGTCAGGGAGTTTCTTCAGTGGGAATGCCAAGTTAGAATATTTTTGGGATCTGTAAAAACAAATAAAAACTAATAGTGTAACTTATTCTTGAAAAGTGACACTAGGTCTTATATAGTCCTACTCACATTTTTAGAGCTTAAAACCAGCTCTAGTATGAATAGCGTACAGTGGTATAATCCCCATTTATAGGATACATGAAGAGCTTGTTGGTAGGCGGATGTCACAGCAATATGATGACCATAAAATGGAATAAAAGTAACAACAACAAGGAGTGGTCCTCACTGGAACAATAAAATTGGATGCTAGGCAGTAGAAAATAAAAATATAAAATAATATTAGATAAAAAGTAAAATGGCACACTCAAAGTATGAAAGTAGCCAAAATACATTTATTAACAATATTAAAATATCCACAATGTGTTTCACCTACAAGACTTTATCAAGTGGAGATAAAAATGTCTGACCTGGCAAGCAAGGGTTTATATACAGGCATAACAGATTCAGATTTGGTGCCCAAATGACTTCATAACAGTAATTATGGCATTTTTTAAGAATGCCCCATTGGCACTTATTTTAGGTAACTTTATCTTATCCTCCATGGAGCATGCAAGAGGCTCTGTGCTGTGACTGGGATAAGGTGGGGGACCTCTCTGAGCCTACACATTGGGGAACTGTGTTCTTCTAACACTGGAGGTAGGAGGTTTAAAGTGGGACCTCGCAGCCTCAGGAATGCTTTAGTGGATACAGGAGGCCTGGTCTCAGGCTTTGAACCTAGATCTATTCTGCTCAGCACTACCTGACTTGTAGTACCAAGGATCTTCCAGAGAGAGCTTGAGCAGAAGTTCCCCTATAAATATCAGCCAGACACTTGATACAGTGTACACTTTATTTACACTCTCACCAGATTTTTATCCATGTATTTGTTAATGCAGTGAACACAAGTAAGCCAATAGCAATATGGTCTTAAAATAGCAACCAATCACACTACAAAGCTTAATTGAATTACAACAAAAGTGAATAAAGTACTGTGTTTACAAGGAAGGGACTGTTGACCACATGGGAGACTTAAGAGAGTGGCAGGGCAGCCAGTACAAACTGGTCGGGAAGTGTCCCTGGATCAATACCCTGCTGGGAAAACAGGAAGACAGAAAAGGGGGAAGGGGAAGGCACATACTAGCCGGACAATCAATACATTAATTTTAATTCAAACTACATAAAATAGAAAATCCCCACCCTTTTACACCAGATGACAAGTAATTTAAAGTTTGTGAATCATTCGTTACAACTGCAACTCACACTGTCCATTAAATTTCTCCCACGATTGTCTGACCTTTTGCAAGCAATCATGTCTTGGAGCCCCGGTACCCTCAACAGGCGGCACAGTTATATTACATTCCCATTATGTTTTTCGACCAAAGTGGAAATATGTTTGCATTCTATTATTTTTCTTAAAGGGTTACTCCAGCCACCATGAACATTTCTGCCTTTTGAAGTTATCATAGTGGTAGGAGTCTACACCGCACATCCAGAGATATTTGGAACATTGCACATCCAGGGATATTTTTAATTGTGTGTTGAGGACAAGTTGCGACCCCAGCACACGTGACTTAGGCAGCCAAGAAGTCTGTTCTGGGCTGCCTAATGTCAGTTCTTTGCATAATTTACATCTTGTCCGCAGCACGCACTGCATGCTGCCAACAGATATAACAGCTTCTTCCTTGCAGGCAGACCTTTTCCAGTTTATGCAAATACACTATTGTGCTCAGAAAGCAGAACTTCAACAAGGAGTTAAGACCCCTCTCACAATGTTGAAACACTTTGTTCAATTGAATCACCTCAAAAGGGGCGATATTCATATCTAGGGTCAAATTCCCAGGAATGGGAAGAACTGAGATATGTCCAACAGAGGGAGTCTGACTTAGGAGATATGCTGCAGGAAAAAGGGAGTGGGAGGAGATATCAGAGGCATATTCTAAATCTTCCATATGTGTTACTATGTAGGAACAGTCCTTTAAAATCCTTTTCAGGTGGTATACTAATCCGGTGCAGTAGCACCACATGGGAAAGATTTCCTCAGACGTATATATTTTCACATGTGGTGGTTCTTTCAGAAAATCAAACTATTCTGGAGAGAAGTTCAGGGGTTGATAACAAGAGTCTTGGGCAGAAAGATATCCTTGGACGAGATCCCATCATATAAAAAAAAATAGTTAAAACAAGATCTCCCTAGCAGATAGAATGGCTTTAACTCAAGTATGGCTAAAGGCAGATGCCCCAGGATAGAAGAGGTAGAATATAGGGTAGAGGACACATATCTTATAGTTAAACTGATGGCACAAGTCTGCCACACTGTGGCTTAATTTAACAAAACATGGCAGCAATTGGAAACATACAAGGGAATATTACAAGAAGGAAAGAAAAATCTTCCAACACACCCCCATTGCATCTTCTATATGGCGTGGAAACAGAAAAGGTCTGGAAGGGGCAGAAACCGACATGGGCTTGGGGGTACTGAAACAGACATGGGGAACAAAAACAAACAAGGGCTGGGGGAGGCAGAAACAGACATGGAGGGACAGAAACAGACAAAGGCTTGGGGAGAGACAGAAATAGACGAGGGCTGGCTGGGCATAAACAGACAAGGGCTCGGGTGAGACAGCCAGTGAGACTGAGACAAAAGGCCTTGTGAAGGGACACAAAGAGGAGCTGGGTGGAAGAAAGAGTCAATGTGCTGGGGGAAGAAACGCAGAGGTGCTGGGTAGGGGGAAAATAGAAATACAGAGGGGCTGGGGAAGAAAGACACATAGAGGTGTAACGGATCACCTGGCACCCCGACTTGGTACCTCCATTAATGGATGCTCCTAGCGCTTCCCGAGGCCTCCAAGCACTCTAGCCGACACCACATTCACCGAATCAGAGAAGCATATGAATCCTCTCAAGCCTCTGAATGCTGTAGACAGTTGAATAGGAACCATACGAATAGGTTTGCACTCCTAGCAGTCAAACTGGAACAGCATGCAATAAACCCTTCCCCCAATAATGAGACGACACTTCACTTTGAGGGTAAAACAGGAACTCTCGACTGGCTCATCCAGCCTGGCTTTTATTACACTTGTACACTTACAGGCCACACCCAGGGGGAGGCACAAAATGACCAATCACATACATGGTTGTGACCCACACATCCCCTCCCCTCAGATAACAGTAAACCCAATTATACGGTACACATTTTTAGCCAAGTTCTGGATGTACCCCAAAAACAGGGGGTACACCTTTAAATCCAGCATCGCTGGATAGCCCTTATTCAGGGGGACAACATATCCAAAAATCAGTTCATTCGGATAAACGGTTCGGGAGATATGGGGTTCCAAAGATTTGACAGACCGCATGGGTAAAGTATCCGAAAACAGTTCCATGCATTTTGGCCCTGCGGTCGGTCACAGACAAGGGAATGAAAACAGGCGAATTGCCTGTGTTATAGAGCCTGGAGAGGGTTTGAATGAATTCCCTTGTTTGTGGGGTTCTTTCTACCGAACGGCGGCCCATTCGGTAGTTTCTATACGAATTTCTGGAAGTATGGAGGTCTCAGCGGTGTTTGCCTAGTCGAGTGTCCAATTTTAGTTCCAGACACTCGACGGCAAAACACCGCTGTTCGGGAGTTTAAGATGGCCGCCGCCACGTGTTCGTTTCCCGAATGGCGGCCACCCAGAGGACAAAGAAGACATTACACTGATTGCCAATTACCCGTTTGCAACATTGTTGCAAACGGTAATTGGAGGCACACTTATTCCTGGGTGGTCTGGTTGTTCGGTAGTTTCACTCAATATACTGAATGGAGTGATTCTACCGAACAATCAGATGAATGCTGCATACATATAACCCAGGTTAACTGAACACATAAATGCATACATGATATTAAAGGACTAAAGGCAGTATTACTGTAATATGCTCCACAGTCTTAAAGGGACAGTAGTCCCAAAAGTCCCAATATGTCCACCGATGCTTTTAAAAGGGCCAGCAGCAGCAATATAAAGTACAATATGCCCCAAATAACCCAGGGGCCATAGTCAGCAGGTAGGAGGCTAGCAAACAGGCTTCTCCAGGGCCCAGTGGCAAGGTTGGTTTCGCCACAGAGGGGGTGGGGGGAGAAAGAGACACACAAAGGAGAGTGTAAAAAAAAAAAAAAAAAAGAAACACACTCTCTGCATCCACTACACACACGCACTGCATCCACTATACACACACACACTGTATCAACTATACACACACACTGTATCAACTGTACACACACACTGTATCAACTATACACACACATTGCATACACACAAATGCACACTGTGTGCATCCACTATACACACACACTGAATGCAATACATACAGACACACCACATCAATTTGTTTGTCTTTTATATTTCTGGTTAATTAAAACATTTTGAGAGTGACCCGGGGTGTTGGTATATTTGGGGATCATCACTATTTATGTTTGTTTTGGTTTTGCACTATACACATACACACACACATACAATGCATTTACTACACACACTGCATCCACTACACAAACAGGTTGGGTTAAAGTTCTAGAAGAGCCAATCTGTAGTCGTTTGAATAGTCTCGAGTTAGTGGTTTATTATTCTTCGCTTTAAGAACGTCAATGGCAGGATATAAGAAGTTGCCCTGAAAACCTAAAATGCAAAAGCACGCTGTACAATATTTGACTGGATAGACTATTTTGTTTCATGTGAAGTGCCACTTTATTTGCTAAAACCCTTCACTCAACAATTCTCTTGTAATATTCCAATCCTGCTTCACCTGCAATAAAATAAAAAAGGAATTTTGGAGGAATTTATTTATAGCTGAAATTGAAAAATGCTTTTGTTAAAATGACACGTATTAAGAATACAAGACAGTTTACTTCTCTGTGCAACTAACTATTTTCACTAAAATTGAGAGATCCTTGGAATAATAAAAGAAAGAAAAAGATCTTATCGAATCAATTCTTTAAAGGGACACTGTAGGCACCCAGACCACTTCATCTCAATATCTGTGGTCTGGGTGCCAGGTTCCTGTATAACCCTGCAATTGAAAATACTGCCATTCTGCAAGAATGGCAATGTTTACATTATAGAGTTGAAATGCCTTTAGTGGCTATCTATAGAGGCCATATAATTGCTGTAGCGTGGCATGTTGCTGTGCATGCAAACTAGCCTCCCAATGCTTTTCTTATGGGAAAGCATTGGATTGACTGAGATTATCACGATTGAGTATCTGAGCCAAGAAGATGGGGTGACATTGGAGAGTGCAGCAAGGAGTTTAAGAAAAGGTAAGTAAACTACCTTTTTTACCCTTGACCTTAGCAGTGACTGGGACACTATAGTAATAGGAATACACATCTGCAGGGCCGGCGCTTCCTATAAGGCGAACTAGGTCCCTTTAAATGCTGCAGCCGCCTGAGCGATCTATAGAGAGCGCTCAGGTGGCTGCCGCACTGCCTTACCTCCCCTCCCCTGTAGCGTGGCCGAGCTCCTCTCCAGTCCACGGTCCCGGCCGGACTGACAGGAAGTGCAATCTCAGTGTGCACTTCCTGTCAGTCCGGCCGGGTACAGGAAACAGAAACTCCTGTACCATGGACCGGAGAGGAGCTCGGCCACGCTACAGGGGAGGTGAGGTTAGGAGGAGAACTGGGGGAGGGGGGTAAGAAGAACTAGGGGGGGATAAGAAGAACAAGGGGAGGGGGGATAAGAAGAACTAGGGGAGGGGAAGGAGGGGAAGGGGGGGAAGACAAAGAGGGAAGGTGGGGGAGTAAGTAGAAGACAAGTGAGGGGGGTAGTAAGAAGGGGGGAGGGAGAGTAAGAAGAGGGGTGGGGGGAGTAAGAAGAAGAGGGGTGGGGGGAGTAAGAAGTAAGGGGGAAGTAAGAAGAAAGGGGGGTAAGAAGAAAGGGGGGAGTAAGAATAAAGGGGGGAGGGGGAGTAAGAAGAAGAGGGGAGGGGGGAGTAAGAAAAAGAGGGGAGGGGAGTAAGAAGAAGGGGGCATAAGAAGAAGGGGGGAGGGGGAGTAAGAAGAACACAGGGGGGGTGAGTAGAGGGGGAGGTGAGAAGAACACAGGGAGGGGGGAGTGAGAAGAACACAGGGAGAGGGGAGTGAGAAGAACACAGGGAGCGGGGAGAGCACAGGGAGAGAGGAGTGAGAAGAACACAGGGAGCGGGGAGTGAGGAGAAGGGGAGGTGAGGAGAACACGGGGGAGGTGAGAAGAACACAGGAGAGGGGGTGAGGAGAAGGGGAGATGAGGAGAAGGGGAGGTGAGTAAAACACAGGGAAGGTGGGTGTGAGAAGAGACCCCTAGGGGGGGGTGGGGGGAGAGGAGAGACCACTAAGGGGCAGGGGAGAGCTCTAAGGGACAGAAGGGAGAGCTCTTTCACACTATGCGCACACACACAATGCATCCCTATACATACACAGAAACACACAATGCATCCCTTACACACACACACATGCAAACACACACACACACTGCTTCTCTTACATACACACAGAAACACAATGCATTTCTTACACACACTCAATGCACACACTTACCGACACACACCTTGCATCCCTTATGCATACAAACACAGATTCACACAATGGATCCCTTACACACAACCAGAAACACACAATACATCCCTTATACACAAACACACACTGCTTCCACTACACACAAACACACTGCATCACCTACACAAACTGGTATGCCTATACACTACATTCCATAAGCACACACATTAGATCCTCTACAATAACACATAACACATCCCCTACACACTACACTCCCTGTGAGCGAATTTAATGGGTGGAACATATAGGTGGACTTATGGGTGGGCCTTATGGGTATACTCAACGTCAGGCCCTGGGGCCCAGACCTTGAGCTGTGTAAGAGGCCTCAAAAAATGGAGCTGCTTCCTGTTCTCCCAGAACATTGAATTTTGTGACTGCAGTTACAAACAGCCTCCAGAGATCCGGTTCTACACCAGACCAGTGGAGCCAAACTGCAGCCAGTGCCCATCACCATCTTCATCTGGTTGTAAGTAGACAATCTAGTATATTATTAGTGACACTAATCTCTAATTAACCTCACATTAAAGGGACACTATAGTCCCCAGAACCACTGCAGCTTAATGAAGTGGTTCCGGTGTCTATAGCCTGTCCCTGCAGACTTTTTAATGTAAACACAGTGTGCAGCACTGGCGTTAGTTCATATGGCAGATCATATGGGTGGGGCATTGTGATGTCACATGGGGGGCGGCAAATTTTTCTTTTGCCTAGGGCGGCAAAAATTCTTGCACCAGCCCTGCACATCTGTATTCCTAACACTGTAGTGTTCCATTAAACTTCTCCTGTTTTTTTATTTGATATAAAATTACTTATAATAGGACATTACATATGCTATTATCTGTATAGGTAACAAAGAAGAATAACTTATTCCTCTTCCTCCCAGAGCTGGCTGAAAATTATTGCAAGAAATGGAAGAAAGTGTTAATTTCAAGCTATTGAAAACTCTTATAGGTAATGGACGGTTAGTAGTTCCTTGAAAAATATCTTACACGCCACCCCCTTTTGTCTCATTTTATTATTACTATTATTATTACTATTATTATTATTATTATAGACCAGTAAAAAGAACCAGATGAGCTAACATCTAGCATGCATTTCCACCAGTAGAGGGTGTTCCATAGGGGGTAAGTTGCTCAGTGCCCTCGAGATCTGTTGAACTAATAAGTGTGTGCTGGAAAAAGCACGTTGTGTCTGTCATTTTTTTCTTTATTCTTCTTCCTACAGTTAACTGATGGTTGGAAAAGTTGCTGAAAAGAAACTAACTGGGTCAAGATTGTTTTTGGAGAAATGCTCCATTTTCCGAGTATGGTCCTCTTAGACATGCTTGGTCTAATGAGGTTTCTGACATCACCTTGACTTTATATTGTCCATTTTGGATCGTGGACGCTGTGAAAAAAAGGCCTCCATATTGTCCTGTCTCCTAGGACTGTTATAGGGTAACAACATCAGGGAGTGAAGTCATACTTTTTTTTTACAGTGGTTGGGGTTTCAAAAGTATAGGTTTATAATGTAAACGAAAGGGTTTAGCCCAAAGTTGTTACATTGTGGCAACTTAGGTAGGACAATAAAAGAAGGGAAATTCACTTGTGGTCTTATCAGTTGTCAAGGAATAGTTGAGTTAGACTGGTTTCCCACCCACTCTTATCATAAGCATATGTTTATTTTATTGCATTTGTTGTGTTTGTCTAACAGCATCATTACCAAGTTGGGCTTTGGGACTCACAGAGTACAAAATGGCTGATAACGGAATGTAGGCTGCTTCAAACTCATGGAATCATTTGGTTAACTGTCTGTTGGGAGATCCCTGCAACAAGTTGTTTGTTAATTGCTGGCATATTTAAGAAATAAAGCTGTGACCGCCATGTTACTCTGTGAATGAAAGACGTGTTACATGGGATTTTTAGGGGAAATGAGTATAAGAGGGAATGGCTGCAATCAGCAGTCATGCTGTCATGTAATTCTTAGGAAAATTCTGCAATAACAGAAAAAAACAGATGCTATTTTTTGGGAGGTTTGTGTTTTATCTAGCAAGGTCTCTCTGGAGGCTTCAGAATGGTTCAAATACTGTGCCATCCATAGGCGTGCGTGGCCCTGGATGTTTCTGGAACCTAGCAATACCTCTAGTAAGGAGCACATATAATAATATATTTTAAAAAATTCTGTTTCCTGTTGTCTCCCATGCAATACTGAAACCAACAATAATAAAAAGAGAGATTAAATACAATGTGCAGTTACATAAATGCTCTCTCTCCTGTGTTGCTCTAACTTCTGTGTGCTGTAACGTCATAACAGGGGAGTGAGTGGAAATTGCCCCCCTAGATTATGCATGGCCCCATTGTGTGCTACCTAAAGCGTCAGCTAAACTGAGCAGGGCAGGTGCCTACTCTGACAAAATATCTCTGTATCTGGTCTGGGGGAAAGGGAGCGGAGGCAGAGAGCCCTTTACTCTGCTGTACGCTTCCTGCACAGCTCCCTCGCTTGCCCTGCAATGAGCCAGCAGCTGGGATATGACGTCATTTTGGCATTACTAGGGGGCATGCATGAGATATGTGCAGTAAGAGGATAGTGATCCCATGCCAGCGGCAACCACTGGCCACCAGGGAGAAGATCCACTCCAGCCCTTCAAGATCAAGTAAATACATGTGTGTGGAGGTGTTTTTGTGTGTATGGCAGTAATTATGTGTCTGTGATTGTGTGTGTGACTGTGACTGTATGTTTGTGTGTGGTTCTATGATTGTGTGGGTGTGTGTGGGTGTGTCTTGTGATTATGTGTGTGTAGATCTGTGATTGTCTGTGTGTGTATATATATCAGTGATTATGTGTGTGTATCCTTGACTATGTGTGTATAGGTATATATAATGTGTATGTGTTTAGTTGACAACTCCCTAACTTGGTATCCTTAAATATGGCAATGCCTCATAAGGATAACAAATAAAGGAGTTATCTACTAAACAACTGAATTATAAACATTAAGAAAATGGCTTTTTTAATTTAGATGTTTCAGTTGTTTAGTAGATAACTCCCTATATCGGTATCCTCATGATAGAATTTAATTCTATCTTTAGGTAGACTAGGCAGACATTTTTCAGTCTTTGTATAAAAATAAATAAGTAATCTGAAGTATCTATGAAAAGACTCAGTGATTTATTGTCTGTTAGTAAATCCCAGAGCTCCACACCCTTAAAACTCGCTACGATGTGAGGTGTATTTAAATATATCAAAAATCTAAACAGCTACTCTGAACACCAGTTACACATTAATACTTTTCACAGTTATGAGTTGTGTATATAAAGTGTAAACAGAATCCAACAGCAATTAAACACTAATAAAAGATGTAAATGAAGACATCACAGAGGTCCACAGAAATAAAATGTACAGTAAGGTGCTTCGTGTAAGAGTGTATTCCAGTGGTGCACAACTCATACTAAGTAGAAAAGCTGGATGGTTTCTTCATTTCAATTTAAAGCGGCACTGCCATGGCCGAATCCCATTTGTTTTAACCCCCACTCCCGACGCCACTACATCTAATTGGCCCCCTAGTCACCCCCAAATGCCCCTAAAGTCTCCATATTACCTATTTTTGCATCTTTATTTCATACCCGGACACGTTACCTGCCCACGCTAGATAGTGCTTTGAAATTCCAGCTCATGCCCAGTTACACACTTGTATAATAATGTATTCATTAATTCATCAGAAAGACGAATAAATGAATAGAAAGACCTCTTCGTTCGTTTGGTTTATTACAAGGAGGGAGCTAACGGCACGCAGCTCCCTCCTTGTAATATGTTAAAATAGAAGCGGCAGGGAGCAATGCTCCCCGCCACTTACTAAGCCCCCCCTATGTCCTCCCGCACTCTATGGGGGTCAATATGACCCCCATAATAGCAAAAGGGAGATTAACATATCCCGAATGCCCCTACTCGCTATCGCGGTGGGTGCCCCCAGCAAGCCGGCGCCCTAGGCGAATGCCTAGTTCGCCTAATGGTGGAACCGGCACGGAGTGTGTGTAGTGAATAGTGTCTGAGTGTGTGCTGGGGATGAAGTGTGTGTTTAGTCTGTGCAGGGAATGCAGTGTGTTTTACATATTTAAAATGTTTTTAATGTTTTCAAAAATTTTAATTCCACAAATATGTAAACTGTATGTTAATAAGAGTCTGCTCAAGGCCCCATTCGAGACTACAATGGAGTCTAATGGGCCCTGGAGAGTGTTTTCTCTAAAATGCTGGCCCCTATTCACATTATAGTGATATAACAAAGCTCTGTGTTATACAGCTCAAGCTGTCTCTTCTAACCTAATTACTGTTGCTGGCTGGCTGCTGTGACTGGCAGGCTGCTGTGGCCATCTGGCAGGCTGCGGTGGCCGGCTGGCTGCTGTGGCCAGCTGTCAAACTGCTGTGACTGGTTGGCGCTAGACAACTGTGGCCAGCAGGCATCTACTTCTAACCCCTTTGTCTGTCTCTTTTTTCTCCTCCATTTTCTGTGTCTCTCTCCCCAGCCCTTCTGTGTGTCTGTTCATCTCCGCAGTCCTTCTGTGTGCCTTTTTTTTTTACCACAGCCCCTTTGTGTATCTCTTTCTCCTCCAGCCAATTTGTGCATCTGTTTCTCCCCCAACTCCTTTGTGTGTCTCTTTTCCGCCCTTTCGCAGTCCCTCTGTGTCTCTTTACCCCAAGTGCTTCTATGTTCCTCTTTATCCCACCAATCCTTCTGTGTGTCTCTTTGTGCCCCCAGCCCCTCTGTGTGTCTAAGTGCCACCCAGCCCTTCTGTGTGTCTCTGTCCCATCTCAGACCATCTGTGGGCTCTCCTGTGCCCTATTTAGTCCCCTTTCCCTCCTGTCCGCTTATGTTGCCCCCCTCCTGTGCCCACTTTAATCCTCTCCCCTTCTGTGCCCTCTGTATCTTCTCTCCCCTCCTGTCCACTTACGTACCACCTTCCCCTTCCTTCCTGTGCTCTCTTTTGCCTTTCCCCTTCCTGTGCCCTCTTTAGCCACCTCCCCTCCTGTGCCGTATTTTGCCTCCCTCCCCTCCTGTGCCCTTTTGTAGACCCCTTCCCTCCGGTGCCCTCTTTAACCCCTTCTGTGAACTCTTTAGCCCCTCTCCCCTCCTGTAGCTCCCCCCTCCCCTTTCCTGTGCCCTCTTAGCCCCCTCCCCTCCTGTGCCCTCATGTAGCCCTCTCCCCCTCCCCTGTGTGTGCTCACCTTCCAGCCCAGCCAGCCAGCCTTCCAGGAGGTCTGTGGGGCCTTCAGGCAGGAGGGGTGGCTTAAAAAAAAGGGCAGAGCTCATCGAGATGGGCAGAGCCTAACAACCCAATGCGCCTCTACTCACAGAGTGCCTGGGCGCTGTCCACCCCGTGCACCCCGTGCACCCGTGCAGGATCAGCTATGTCTCTCACACACTTACAAATTATTATTTTTTCCTTATTTTTATATAAGTCCACCCAGCCTCCCTACCTTTAAGAGAGCTGGAGTGGATTATTTCCCTGAGGTCAAGTGGGGATTCTTTCCCTGGGTCCTGTATGGCTTCTGTCATCTTCATGGTATTCCTTCTATGCTCCTTTGTGCATTGTTTCGTGATGTTGGGGTTGAAGTGACATCATAATCCTTCTCCCGGCATCACCACAGGACACGCGAGGGAGAAGTGATGGAAGTACACAGAGATTACAACTCCCTTGCTGTCCGGCTACAACATCATCCTGGACACTGTATTTGGGCAAAGTAGGCACCTGCTGTCCAGATAAGAGTGTCTACTCTGGGGGGCGTGGCTTGGCGCCAAACAGGAATGGCCGCCTAATCCCCGAGCTCCGCTCCAAGCTGCATCCACGCACACCTAACCAGCACAAGCCGGCACCCATGGGACGCACTAAAAGAGCCCAAATGACCCCCTCCACGGCGAGAACACAAGGGAACAGCTCGCACCCCTCCATCCACAGCTACCTGAACATGCCGGGAGATTTTCTCTCCCAGGAGGAGGCCTCCAACATGGCGCCCTCCTCCCCAAGCTCCACGTTATCGGAGGAATGGAATGGAATGGAATGGAACGGAGAGTGGCCGACCGGCCCCACAGACACCAGACTGGTACACACTATTTGACTCCCTGCCAAAAAAGGAGGACCTCCAGTCACTACTAGATGAGGTAAAAGCCACCCTACGCACAAAGATCTCGGCCCTGGGCACCTCACTCACAGCACTGGAGACAAGGGTGCAGGCCCTAGAGACACAAGGCCCCAACCCACACTGCCCTGCAATACAAGCCACAGAGGCCCACACCAGACACATACAAGACCTGCGCCTCCACATAGAGTATCTTGACAATCGCAGTCGCAGGCACAACATCAGGGTAAGAGGCTGCAGAGAATCTGACACACCAGAGGACGCCAGGGCCACACAGACCCCGATTTTCAACCGCATACTGGGCAGGCCAACGGACACCCGTATCCACATGGACAGGGCACATAGGGCACTGAGACCCAAGCCTCCCCAGGTGCCCCCCCCCCCCAGGGATTTAATTTGCCACATACAAGACTTCCAATTAAAGGAAGAAATTATGAGAAAAGCCCGCACAGAAAGAACATGGAGAATTGAGGGACCGGCAATAGAGATTTACAATTTACAATGACCTATCCCACCCTGCGCCCCCTCACCGCTGACATGCAGGAAGCCCAGATATGATACAGGTGGCAGTTCCCTTTTGCCCTCTCAGCTAGACAGGGCACCACGGAAGCCATAATAAGAACGCCGCAAGATGTACTGGCCTTCCAGGAAGCCCTAGACCTCCCCGCATTCCTATTCCGGACAGGACTACATGCCCGCTTAATGAACACCTCACAGGGCGGCCAACACGCCGCACCACCCAGCAGGGACCTGACAGAGATGCCCCACATACTCATCACCGACTAATTGACCCCGAAGAATAGAGAAATGGAGAAATCAGCCCCCCCTCCCGCCACCTACCCTGCAACACCAGCCTGAAAACAAAAGAGCTCTACTGCCCATAACCACACTAGGAGATGCGGGAGGGGTAAGACGAACGCAAAGACATCTACCCGGTTAAATAACCTTTTTCTTGACACCCCCTTCTCCTTCCCCCGACAACCAGGAATAAGAAAGATTTGAAGCTCACCTCAAAGGCAAACTACCAGGAGCGGACACCTCCATGGCACAACAGCTGCCCTCACCTCTGGTCTACACCCGCACCTCACTGGCCCACAGACCTATCATCACCAAGTAACCATCTCGCCTCATCAACTCACAGGGCCGATTCCTACAGCCCCCGAGTCCATAACCTGCTCAAAACCACCGCTGCATAACAGAGACAACCCCACAGAGCCTGCTAGCACGCCCATAACCTGGCTAGCGCCACACAAGCTCCCGCTGTTATACAGCCCGAGACACAGGCTCCCACCTGTCAAGCCCCAACCCCCTCACGGGGACACCCGCTGACATGATACCTTGAACTGGCACCTCGGGATCGCACTGGACTGCTTGTAAAGGACTCAAATACCGAAGACTGACTCGAAAGAGCAAGTTTAACGCTTGGGCTCACACCTCTTATAAACCTGTACACCACCATACACACACACACACACACTCAATGCACTCAAAAGGGAACTCACACACGCATCCAAAACGACCATAGACACCCTCACTACCTAACCAACCCGGACACATACACCCAGAACATACCCGCAACACGTGCAGACCCGGTAACACACACTCCTCTGAGGCCCTCGCAAATGAATACACTCCAGACATGACGAATACACTAGAGGGCGGGGAAACACCACTCACCAACTATTGCATACCACATGATGAATGCTACTTATTGTTTACTCAGAATTGACGGTGAGAGTACCCAAACCTCACGCTTTGTTTCACTTTCAGGATGTGTTTGAGTGACGTACACAGGGTGATGGTAGCACCTATACTCACTGGCTCCAACAAAATGTATTGCTCACTGCTAAAAACTGTTTGCTGACTTCGCTATCCCTTTCTTACCCACCCCCCATACTTCTCCTCCAAGCAAAATTATCCCCTCCTTCCTCTTCCCCACTTCTCCCTGCCCCCCCTCTCTGTCCCCCCCCCCTTTTCTAGCTCTTTGTCCTCTTCCTACCCTGCTTAATAAAACATGTAGGGTGAAAGCACACCACAGGGCGCATACTTCATACTATCCCATGATAAGCCCCCTGTGATGCGCGGGCATGGTCAGAATGTTTCTAAATGTTCATAAAAGTTACTGATGTTCTCCCTGATATTGGGGACATAACCTGCGCAACCATGTTAGATATGTTGTTCTTATGTTGTTCTCATGTATGTTGTTCTTACATACGCTCTTAACGCACCTATATACTGAACGCTTTACGGCAAGCACCATGTGGCTACTAATGCGGCCACTCACCTCACTGCAAACTGAACCGCTAGAACGGCCCTAACCCCTCTGGGTGCCAGATACCACAGCTACTCGGCAGCAGGAGACGGACGCTGATAGACAGTGATACACCACCCGACAACAACTAAAAGTAGGTGACCTACCAAACTATCGACGCCACCTGCCCCACGGGTTTACTGCCAACAGACTGGGAGGTGGTTACGACGGACACTGTCCTCGGGCACCCACCTACCAGTGGCACATTACCCCTAACACCAGTCACCTCTGCGACTCAACAACACCGACAAACAATGCACTACTCCGACTACCCTTCCAAACCAGCCTAACCTCACCCCAAACCCCCCTCTTTTCTTTTTGTGCACCACCACCCTCCCCCCTCTCGCCTCTAACACCCCACCCCCCCGCCCACTAACTCCATACCGGAGCCATCTCCGTACAATGGGCCCACCACCCCCCGCCCCCCACGCCTCTGGTCATGCGGGGGAAGGCATTATCCTCTACACGATCAACGCGAAGGGACTAAGCTCTCCACAAAAACGAGCAAGAGCACTGCGAGAAATTCGAGCACTCAAGATATCAATACCCTTCTTTCAGGAAACACACTTTCTAGCAACACAGGCCCCCAAATTCTCAGATAAATTCTTCCCAACCGGCTACTACGTGCATAACCCCTCCACCAAATCCAAAGGAGTGGCCATACTGTTCTCGGCGGACACTCAGTTCCGCCTGGAAGCGGAGGAGAGGGACCGGGAGGGAAGATACCTCTTTCTCAAAGGGCATATATGTGACACCCAAGTCACACTCGCGAACCTATACCTCCCAAACAAAGGCCAAAAAACATTTCTAGCCTCGGCTCTGCGAAACCTGGACGCGTTCAGTGTGGGAACTGTCATAATAGGACCCCAGAATGGACACATCTAAAGGGAGCTCCACAATCCCAGAACACGTTATCAGAGGACTGAGGACCCTTCTCGCAAACCACCAACTCGTAGACTGCTGGCGCATCCTACACCATGCAAAGAAAGACTACACCTACTACTCAACACCACACAAATCCTACTCGAGAATAGACTACTTCTTTACCCAGCACAGAGATTTAGACACACTGCGCTCAGCTTGTATCGCCCCCATGACCTGGTCGGATCACGCGCTAGTGATACCATCGAAAACCCTAGACCCTTCCGATCACATTGGACATGGAAACGTAATGAATCACTCTTAGAGGACCCACTGATACAAACAGAAATTAAAAACACCGTGGACCACTTCTTCCTCACCAACAAGACAACAGACAGCACATCTGGGAAGCGCATAAATGCGTTATCCGAGGGATTCTCAATCAAACACGGCACCCGCCTGAAAAAACAGCGCACACAAGAAATTGCGCACCTCTCCACCCAACTGGCGCATCTGGAAACGCTCCACAAACATGACCTCCAGGATAAAACCTACAAACAACTTCTAGAGACCAGAGCGAAACTCAACTCCTGCCTAACGTCAAAAATACAATTCCAGTTCCAACTCACAAAAAAGACATTCTACGAATACGGAAACAAAAGTGGCAAATTGCTTGCTAGGGCACTGAGGGCCCGGAGACAGAAGAGCTACGTTCCAAAGATATCCCTGGCAGGGAACACACTGCAGACCCCGAAGGCTATAGCAGAGGGCTTCCGGCAATACTACGCCTTACTATACAGCCTACCCCCAAACAACACACGTACACACGACGGAGAGGAGGCATTCAGAGCACGGCAAAAAACATACATAGAACAGAATATCATTACCACGATGACACCCCAGGATATATCTACACTAGAAGAAGATATCACGGAAGCGGAGATACATCTGGCCATCAAACTGGCCAAAGAAGGAAAGAGCCCCGGACCAGATGAATACACGGCAAAGTACTACAAAATGTTCGCAGATAAACTCGCCCCACACCTACTTACACTCTTTAACTCAACACACTGCGGAGGCTCACTGGACCCCAACATGCTCCTAGCACACGTTGTGGTAATCCCAAAAGACCCCTCCTCATGCGCCAGCTACAGACCGATTTCCCTGTTGAACGCAGACCTACCTAACAGGGAACCCAAGACTGTCTCCCTGCTGCCCACAAACCCCCCTCCACCCACCTCCGAACGCAGTGTTCGGCTTGCCAAGACATAACTCGACTAACACACCGCCAACAACACAGAAGCCGCTGAAACCACGACAAGTGGCTGCCTCCTAACACCTACCCCACCCAGCAGGCTACCTGTACTAAGGAAATGCACCACACAGCTGGAAATGCCTACTGTACAACCTACAATGCATACCATGTACATCCATAGTTTACAGCAAAACTGTATACTTTATTGACTTGTCCAATGATGCTATGTGACCTGCTATGTATACCATTATACCGATGTTCAATGCCTATTATATGATAACAATAAAAACCTTGAATAATAAAAAAAAAGAGTGTCTACTCTGCCTTAGCACACAGGGGGGCTGTAAGTTGGCCAGTTTGTCAGCTCTTGGCGTACCCTCTGGTGTACACGTTCCACAGTTTGATAAACCAGACTATTCACAACCAGGGTCTCAGCTACTCGAACTAGCTTGTAGTATGCTAAATTTCTATCTGTTTCTTTTGGGAAGCATTTTCATGGTAACAGATTATATTAAAACATCTGTTTAAAGGAACATTCCATGCACCATTACAGTCTGATGTAAGGGTTAAGGTCCCCCTTGACAAAATCCATAGATACACCAGCTAACACTGAGAAGCATATATAAAGTATATGCAATCCATGTTTAAATATTATATACCTTTTATTGAGATGGTTTAAAAAACAAAAAGACAAAAAAGGGGACATAGCAACCTAATAAAGCACATATCGGGAAAACCGTCTAACTAGTTTCGTTTTACGTATTTACCCAAATTAAGTATTCAAACCATTTGCTAAGAGATTGACGGCTTATCAGAGGTCAACCAGGTCACCTAAAGTATAAGCGCAAGAAGCTGTCTGCATTATTCTAAGACCGGCAACTATTACTGTCACTCAATGAGCTGACCCAGACTGCAAAGTTTAGTCCAGGAGAGTTAACTGAATCTATATGCTGGAGCTTATAGCTCTCCATTAAGGATGTGACCGGTGCTCAGAGGTCCCCAGGTAAGAAGACAAATCATTAACAAATGGTGGCACCTGGGCACTCCTGATTTTACAATCAGTACAGTGCACTTTTGTGGTTATGATGCTTGGAGTGTTACTTTAACAACATTGTGGTCTGACATTTGGCTATGTTGTTCCAAGTCTTGTTAAATATAAGAGAAAGAAATCACAGCAGAGCTCTGCATTTGAATCTTTAAAAATTATACACATTGGCACACTGTATATCTTCACCATTACATTGAACTTCCACTATGACAATATGGTGAAGCATATAGGCAACCACACCACTATAGGCAACCACACCACTTCATGACATTTAAGTGGTCTGGGTACAGTATCCCTGTCCTCTTAACCCTGCAATGTAAAACACTGCAGTTTTAGACAGCCACTCAAGGCACTTCCTGGCCTTTCATGGAGTTTAATTCCATAAAAAGAAGCTGGACATCCTCATGCTTTACATTGAATCAACACTTTCCAATGGGGAAGACCTGATGCACTTGTGGTCAGAGGAAGCAGAGGTAAGTGTTTAAATGGTTATTTAACCCTTTGCTCACTGGGGGGAGGGTTCTGCATATATACTACCAGGGCTGGATTAACATGGGGGCTGATGGAGCTGCAGCTCCAGGCCCAGGCCCATAGAATAGGCCATTGATTTAAAGAAAAACATTTTTTTTATTTTTTTTACACACTACTATTAGGGTTGCCAGGTATTTCTCATGTATTTCTTATGGTTGCCAGGTATTTCTCAGAATTATTTCTCAGGTATTTGAGGCTGCCTAGCTGGTGCCAGTATTGCAGTAATACCGGCAATACAAATGTCTATCTCAGTATAAACAGAGATTATTCTGCAATACCAGCGCCAGCCAGTAGGGGTCGCTGTTTGTGTGGAGAGAGACTAGGGGCCAGTGGCCCCTAGTCTCTCAGTGTCCCCATGTCTCCCAGCCAGTGTCCCCATGTCTCCCAGTGTCCCTGATGTCTCTCAGTGTCCCCATGTCTCTCCATGTCCCCATGTCTCTCCCAGTGTCTCAGTGTCCCATGTCTCTCAGTGTCCCAATGTCTCTAAGTGTCCCCTAGTGTCCTAGTGACATCAGGACACTGGGAGACATAGGGACACAGACTCTAAGAGACACTGGGAGACATGGGGATACAAATACTAGGGGACACTGGGCAACATGGGGACACTGAGACACTAGGGGGCACTGAGAGACATGAGGACATTGGGCGACTTTGAGACCTGGGCAACATGGGGCACTCCCAGTGTCCCAATGTCTTCCAGTCAGTGTCCCTAATATCTCAGTATCCCCTTGTCTCCATGTCCCTGGTGTCTCTCAGTGTCCGCAGTGTGCCAGTGTCCGCAGTGTCTCAGTGTTTCCTAGTCTCCCAAAGTCCCCTAGTCTCCCAGTGTCTCAGTGTCCCAATGTCCCCTAGTGTCCCCATGTCTCCTTAGTGTCACCTAGTATAAAAGAAAACATCTCGGGCACTCACTGTGATAGATTTAAGTCTAGTGCGCAATCAACAGAGAGAAACTGTTAAATTTCTACTCCTGTCTCTATTCTGCATGTGAATACCTTATGAGTTAATAATTACTTAATCATTTCAAGTTCACAGAGAGATTTTTCACTTATTTTTTAATTCAAGTTTATTCAAGACAGGCATTAGATATGAGCAGTAGATAGGGGCTGCAATCTGAAACAAGTTACCAACCCCATACAACCTAGGGTTAAAGCAACAGTAACTAATTAGTATCCTCTTTATGCTCTCTCCGTTTTGCAACAACATTGCAACACTGTGATCAAACAGAAGCCCTAACCTGACAGCTATCTGACTCAGTTTCTTCACTCAAACTATCTCCTATATTGAATTGCAATAAACAAAATTAGGAGAAGAGAGATTGCTACAATTTGTAATTACAAACAACCTTCTACTAGTTCTATATTACGATATTGTAGAATCAATTGCATCAGCCATCTGCTCCCTGTATCCTAGACACCTACTCAGTGTGATATAAGAAAATCCAACTCCGGATAAAGACCTCACTCAATAAAGTCAGAGATTAGGACAATTGGAGGAATTTATATTCTTTATCTATTTCGGCATATATCATCTATTTTTCTGAGTAGGTAGAGGTATAGCCAGTTGGCTTTGGATTTGCTATCTGACCATTAATATAAGTGGTGTGCAGCGTTCTATCAAAGAGCATACATTTCCACATCTTGTGTTCCTTTCCAGCTAACACCGACATTCAGAGTCTTTTAGCTCTGGAAATAGGCAGTTATTATTACGCTGTGATAGATTTAAGCAGATTTATTGGACACCGCAACGTTTCAACCTGTAACCAGGTCTTTATCAAGTCTCCAGTGTGCCCTATGTATCACAGTGTCCCCTGTGTCCCATGTCTCCCAGTATCCCTGGTGTGTTTCAATGTCCTTAGTGTCTCACTGTCCCCTAGTCTCCCAGTGTCCCCATGTCTCACAGCGCCCCCAAGTGTCTCAGTGTCCCCTAGTATAAAAGAAAAAAATCTCAGGCACTCACTGTGATAGATTTAAGCAGGTTTATTGGACACCGCAACATTTTGACCTGTACCCAGGTCTTTATCAAGTCTCCAGTGTCCCCTATATATCAGTGACCCCTAGGTATCACAGTGTCCCAGTGCCCCATGTCTCCCAGTGTCCTCTCATGTGTCAAAGTTACCCAGTGTCCCCATGTCTCCCAGTTTCCCCAAGAGTCAGTGTCCCCAGGTCTCTCAGTGTCCCAATGTCTCTCAATGTCCCCTAGTGTCCTAGTGACATAGGGACACTGGGAGACATGGGGACACAGACACTAAGGGACTGGGAGACATGGGGACACAGACATGCCCCCTATTTGTGTATGTTCGCCCCTTTCGGCAGTTCTGGTTATGTGATTTGTGTCAGTGGCCCACCCTTTTGCCCCGTCCATAGACTTCCTGCTTTACTGGACACTGCTGTTAAGGGGTATGGGTTTACTTGAAAGATGAAAGCGTGGGTGTTTGTTTTCTCATAGCTGCATCCTATGAGTTTGCCTCCAGCACTATCTCCATCAGATTCATGACGATTAGGAGGTAGGACTGTTTTAGCATTTTTGGTCAATAACATTTTGTAACTAGGCCCATCATAATTGTCAGCACCAGGCCCACTAGTCTGGCCCTGTATACTAAATATAATAATAATATCAATATATGTAACATCAAGCTAGACATATTTAGCAAAGAATTGTTGCACATGTAAACACACAGATATAATTAAACTTGAAAGAGATCCACAATGTGTTATTGATTTGAAAGAGTCTTCCTCACTAAACCGTTAGGAACAGTGCTTGGCATACTGCATGTAGGGGCACTTGGTTGTGCCATGTTCATGTATGTTATAAATACAGCTCTGTCACAGACAAGCTGACCCACGAGTAAATACAACAATACCATCTGTATGTAGTTTATACTGCATGGAACTCCTCTGTAGCACTGAGTTCAAAATGTATACAGATCACCAGTCTAATCATGCCACTTTTCAATTATGCACTTAAAAAAACTTCAATCATAATAACTCCCCAAATGACTGGCACACCTTTAACTGAAGAGAGGTATCCTGAATATGAATGTGTTACTGTAATGGAATAGGTCTACATTTGGTAGGTCAGTATGAATATAGTACAGGGAGTGCAGAATTATTAGGCAAGTTGTATTTTTGAGGATTAATTTTATTATTGAACAACAACCATGTTCTCAATGAACCCAAAAAACTCATTAATATCAAAGCTGAATATTTTTGGAAGTAGTTTTTAGTTTGTTTTTAGTTTTAGCTATTTTAGGGGGATATCTGTGTGTGCAGGTGACTATTACTGTGCATAATTATTAGGCAACTTAACAACAAACAAATATATACCCATTTCAATTATTTATTTTTACCAGTGAAACCAATATAACATCTCAACATTCACAAATATACATTTCTGACATTCAAAAACAAAACAAAAACAAATCAGTGACCAATATAGCCACCTTTCTTTGCAAGGACACTCAAAAGCCTGCCATCCATGGATTCTGTCAGTGTTTTGATCTGTTCACCATCAACATTGCGTGCAGCAGCAACCACAACCTCCCAGACACTGTTCAGAGAGGTGTACTGTATTCCCTCCTTGTAAATCTCACATTTGATGATGGACCACAGGTTCTCAATGGGGTTCAGATCAGGTGAACAAGGAGGCCATGTCATTAGATTTTCTTCTTTTATACCCTTTCTTGCCAGCCACGCTGTGGAGTACTTGGACGCGTGTGATGGAGCATTGTCCTGCATGAAAATCATGTTTTTCTTGAAGGATGCAGACTTCTTCCTGTACCACTGCTTGAAGAAGGTGTCTTCCAGAAACTGGCAGTAGGACTGGGAGTTGAGCTTGACTCCATCCTCAACCCGAAAAGGCCCCACAAGCTCATCTTTGATGATACCAGCCCAAACCAGTACTCCACCTCCACCTTGCTGGCGTCTGAGTCGGACTGGAGCTCTCTGCCCTTTACCAATCCAGCCACGGGCCCATCCATCTGGCCCATCAAGACTCACTCTCATTTCATCAGTCCATAAAACCTTAGAAAAATCAGTCTTGAGATATTTCTTGGCCCAGTCTTGACGTTTCAGCTTGTGTGTCTTGTTCAGTGGTGGTCGTCTTTCAGCCTTTCTTACCTTGGCCAAGTCTCTGAGTATTGCACACCTTGTGCTTCTGGGCACTCCAGTGATGTTGCAGCTCTGAAATATGGCCAAACTGGTGGCAAGTGGCATCTTGGCAGCTGCACGCTTGACTTTTCTCAGTTCATGGGCAGTTATTTTGCGCTTTGGTTTTTCCACACGCTTCTTGCAACCCTGTTGACTATTTTGAATGAAACGCTTGATTGTTCGATGATCACGCTTCAGAAGCTTTGCAATTTTAAGAGTGCTGCATCCCTCTGCAAGATATCTCACTATTTTTGACTTTTCTGAGCCTGTCAAGTCCTTCTTTTGACCCATTTTGCCAAAGGAAAGGAAGTTGCCTAATAATTATGCACACCTGATATAGGGTGTTGATGTCATTAGACCACACCCTTTCTCATTACAGAGATGCACATCACCTAATATGCTTAATTGGTAGTAGGCTTTCGAGCCTATACAGCTTGGAGTAAGACAACATGCATAAAGAGGATGATGTGGTCAAAATACTCATTTGCCTAATAATTCTGCACTCCCTGTATTATGTTATATAAATACTTTTTTTACTCAAATGCAAAAAAAAAAAAATCTAGCAAACAAAGTTAGCAGTACATTAAATGTAACTTATTTTCCATTTATTAATGTTATCTCTGCAGGTATTGTACATTATACCAGATCAGACTGATACCAAATGCATTTTGCAGTACGTTAATAGTTCTATGTTTTAGATAGTTATATGGCTAACAGGATATGACAGCAAAGAGAGCAACTTGTTCCATATCCACTTAATTGCAATTCTTCGACAATTAAAAGCTCCTGCAACATCCGTAGAATTGGTTCTTACAAGGAATTAGAAAGCAGCTCTATACTGCCACCAGCAGGCACACAGTCATCAACACAAATAAAATGCAAGCAACTTTGTGGAAATATCATAGATTTTGCTTTAACCAGACTCATGTCAACTAATTTAAGATTAAGAGAAAAAGAAGAGAAAATGACAACGATAATGAAATCTTTTAGCCAATAAAAGCTCCTGATGGTGAAATTTCTAATGGCATGGCTTCATAGCTTTGCTTTGATATCATTTCCAGAGCTCAGTGACTTGTATTGCAAATGTTAATATATAGCCTGTGGCAAGCAATGATATATGCCCATGAATCAATGTAATAAAGATTAAAAGGTGCCTTTAGAAATCAAGAAATTAGGTCCAGGAAAGCATCCCTAAACAGGAGAGGCTATTGAATCTATAATTGAGTTTTTAGACATTGCCTACTCTTAGACATGGCCCTGAGCATACCTAGCCTGCAACATCTTACATAATGATGAAATCTTTTGCTAACAAACCTGAGAATTAATTCTACTCCTTACAAGAAATCAATTTGCAATTTCCTGTTTGATTTTACAGGACAATGTAATTAATAAAAATACACCTATTTTAGTGACATTAAAGTTTCCCTAGTTAAAATAATCGACTAACGAAGTTAATTACCCATATGCCTGAAGTCTAAGACATATATTAATGATTTACCCATAGATCATACTTCTTGTATTATTTTTATATAGAATGCTATGAAATGCACATTAATTTGGTTGACATTTAATGAGGGCAGTTATAGCACAGGGTGGATTAACGATAATCTGCCATTAGACGATTATTTACTACAATTAGTTTTTTTATTCAATAGCTCTTTTTATTACTTTTATTTACAAATTAAATGCTCATACACAGATCATAGTACAAATACTATGTTGCGACAATGTATTCTAATTATTATTATTATTTTTTTAATTCACATAAGTACATGGAGTATTTACTACAATTTTTTTATTGTCCCATTTGGACAGTAGCCCTATGTATGTGGGTGTCTATTGATTAATTTTTTAATAGTTTATGTATGTAGTATGAAGAAAGATCTGATTAGTACACTGCATCACTCAAAGACGATAAAAAAATTGGCACTCACGACAATACTTCTCTAAATATGCAAAATCTGTCTTTCTGTCTGTTTGTCTGTGTTACATCAACATGGTTTTACTGCGTTTTAGTAGAAAAATGAAAAAAAGAAGTGTCAGATCATGCAAGGCATAAAGAATTCAAGGGTGAATTTCAGACATCAAGGATTTTGTAATCAGAAATGATAATAAATAACGTGCCGTGTAGTATTGTGCTAATGAGAAAGGAACAGGAGTGTGCAGAGATGTCAAACAGGGTATGATAATAAGACAAATGTTAACTAATTGGAATAGACAGTTATTACAAATACACAGTCTTTCGCTTTCAAGTCTGAGAGATGATGTTTCCTTGACTTGAATGTTGTAATCCCAATATAAAAAGATTTTGTCTCGCTTCCTAGGGTTCATCCATTTGTACAATTTACAGAGAAAATGGCAAATCCTAAAACAAACTGCTCCGAGCAATCTAAAGGCATTGGTGGGCAATAAGGGTCTTTTGGTTCTTTCTTCTACGAATTACATGTCTCACTGTGTCAGGGTCAAACTGGAGAATGTATCATCAGAACCTTGGCTGTGTTCTTATTATGGAGAAGTGACGATTTATCCCTTGCTATGATGACTGATGTGCCCGCTTTTATCCCAGTAAAAACAGAGCACAGCAAGTAGTTTAAATAGCATATTATAAATTAAAGATCATTGTTATTAAAAGCTCTCCGGTTAATATAATGAAAGATTATGCCTCATTGCTGTCAATACTCTGGGCTTGTTTATATCCCGCAAGGCTGGATTTGAACATTACAGGCCTGAGATTGTCTGCAGATGGAGCTAGACACCACCATTTTTCATGGTGGTGTCTATTCATTAAACAGCTAGTTTTGGAATACAGAATTATGAAATTTAGACAAAACTGTTCTGCAGGTTTCTTCCCTATCAATTTGTTTTGTCCTGAATTGTTCAAGTTAGTTGTGACATCACCAAAGCTCTCTATTTAGTAAAGAGACACTAATTAGGGATTATTCTAGCTTTAGTGACTGAATAATCTAAATTTTATTAAGGACAGGAGGCGAATATTTGCTTTATCTTTCTTTACTGAACCTCCCAGCAGCAAAGGAACAGTTAACAGTAATGTAAAAAGTTCAACCAATGAGATAGTATAACAGTATTATATGATGTCATCAAACTCCTCCCATATCCTCTTTCTTGCTGTGGTCGATGATATGTCTGTGTCAACCGTGTAAACTGTAACGATGAACTGCGGACTTAGTTGGAGTCCTGAAGTAGTCAACATGTGGAATCTTCAGCGTGCTTGAAGGAGCCGTATATACAAAGGTAGGTATTTTTCACACTAAGGGAATAGAGAAAAGACGTGAGAGTATAGGTTCTCATACTAGGTGAATGCAATTTATGGCATGTATGTTAAGAACAAATTGTAGTTACTCTTTGAATATAATATTGAATATTCCAAACACTAGATTAGAAGTGTTATGGCGTGAACCTATGGCAGATGGTGTATAAAGTGTGTGTAACCAGTAGACTGGAATGCATAGTAACTTACCTGGGCGGGTGTTAGAAAGTGAAAATAAAGAAGGGGGGGAAAATATTCGCCTCCTGTCGTTAATAAAATTTAGATTACTCAGTCACTAAAGCTAGAATAATCCCTAATTTTATGGCAAGACAGGAGGCTTCATATTTGCTGTTTTAACGCTCCTATATGATAGAAGATGCAGCATGTGTCATAGGTTTGAAATAAAATGTACGGAATGTGGACTCTCTGGACCAATCTGCAGATGACAAAATGTCTGAGAGGGAGCTCCCCGCGCGAAAGACTGAGGATGCGGCTGCTCCTTTGACTGAATGTGCGCCAAAATTTGAGTCAATGCCTGCTTGCGCTAGTATCCATCTGATCCACCGTGCGACGGTGGGTGTGGATACTGGTTTGTGTGGTTTTACACAAGACACGAGGAGGGGTCCCATAGGGGGGCGTAGAGTGGTGGTGGCATCTAAATAATGCCTTACGCAGAGTGCCACGCAGAGTGACTGTCTATTAGGAAAGTAAGGTAGAATACGGAGGAAGAATTAGTTTTGTTCGTCTGGTGATGTGAAACTTAACGCCTTCAGGCGAGAAGACTACTGCATGGGGATCAAATGCTCGGATATTCGAGACCCTACGGAAGGATACCAGGCATAGGAGTAAGGCCAGTTTGGCCGAAAGTTGAAGTAGCGACAAATTTTCATTAGCGGTCCAGGATTCTAAAAGGGAAAAGACTTGAGTGATATCCCAGAAACAGGAGTATTTAGGAAGAGGGGGTCTGGCTAACCTGATCCCTCGTAAAAGTCTACAGACTGAAGGATGTTTCCCTATTGACGCATTGTCAATGGGATTATGGGCCGCAGAGATAGTGGATCTATAGACATTAATTGATCGATAGGATTTACCTTGATCAAATAGGGTAGACAGAAAATTTAGGATGATCGTCAGAGGTGCTGAAAAGGGATCGGTGTCCCTTTCCAAACACCAGCTGACCCATGTCTTCCATGCAGCGATGTAAGCTCGACTAGTGCCTGGGGCCCAGGAGTCCCATAGGAGAGCCTGAGTTGTCTCCGAAAGTCCTGAGACGTTCCAAGATCCCCTGAAATGGTCCAAGCTACAAGCTGGAGCCGTTCCTGAAGGGCAAGTGGGTGAAAGTGCCCTGTTGGGTTCCTGAGGATGTCGGGTGATCGAGGTAGAAGAATTGGATAGTTCACTGATAATTCTAACAGGGTTGGAAACCAAGTCTGGGTTCTCCTTAGTGGAGTGACAATGACTATCGTCACTATTAGGGCTTTGACCCGGTAGAGGGTGCGTTGGATCATGGAGAAAGGTGGGAACGCATAGGCTCCTGTCTCCGGCCAAGGATGTAGAAAGGCGTTGACTGCCCATGACTGGGGTCTGGGAGCCAGCTGATAAAGGCTTCCGTCTGGTGGTTCAGACGGGATGCAAACAGGTCCAGTGTAAGGGGCCCGCAAAGGCAATGAATTTGGTGGAACACGCGGGGGTCTAATTGCCAGTCGCTTACATCCCTCCAATGGCGAGAGAACCAATCCGCGACTAGGTTGTCCGTGCCCGGAAGATATTCCGCTCTGATAGATAAGTTCCGTTCTAGACAGAATTAGTAAAGATCTTTGGTCAGATCGGATAGTAGCTTGGATCGGGAGCCTCCTAACCGATTCACATAGCGCACTGCAGAGACGTTGTCCATGCGCAGTACTAGTGAACAGTTGAAACAGTCTTTTGCGAAACTGCGAATTGCGAAAGATCCTGTAATCAATTCCAAACAATTGATGTGCAGTGCTTGTTTGGATGTGGACCAAAGTCCCCCTGTGGACCCTTGGGCGCATGTGGCGCCCCATCCCAGGAGACTGGCATCGGATTCCAGAATGAAATCTGGTTGTGATCCGAAGATGGCTTTGCCATTCCAGGCTTCCATATTGTGAAGCCACCAGTGAAGTTCTATACAAACTTCGTCTGTCAGTTGGATGTACTGATCGTAGGAGGTGGAACGGTGTAGGTAGTATGTCTTGAGCCGTTGCATGGCTCGGTAGTGTAAAGGTCCTGGGTAAATGGCTTGGATAGAGGCGGACAGTAGGCCTAGTATGGGCCAGATCGCGTAAGCAAATCTGATGGGTTGATAACAATTTGCGAATGACTTGTGCCATTATCAGGATGTCATCCAAATATATGATGGATCGAATCCCCTGTGATCGGAGTAGCGCCCTCACTGGTTTCTGACCAGGCGGTATTTGACATCAAAGGTGCGAAGATAAATGTTCCATAGTATTGTGTACAATAATGGCTTTCACCCAACAGGTACAAAATAATTCACTTATTTTTAGTGCAGTTGCTGATTAAGTCAGACTATACGTTTACACTTGCAGTTAATACCTCCAATGTGACATGTGCATTTTATATTACTTAGGTCAACAGTGGAATAAACCAGCAAACAAAGTTGTCAAGAACTCTCCTTAATCAAGATGGATCAAGATGGATGTTGTGATACCTGCTCAGAGGGTCATAAGTATAAAAGGTCACAAGTATATTTAAGTTTTCAACTCCTGGAAATAATCCATTGTCAGTAATACCAGTCTAATAAACTGCAGAGAGATGTTTATTGCCAAAGTAAAGAAAACATAGAACCAATAGTGGTCAGTTAATTAATTGATTTATTGCGCTATATATATATATGTATGTATCTATCTATCTATATATATATATATATATAGAATGCCAAATAATAGCTGCTCACCGGTCTTGTTAAAATCCAAAAGTTTTATTCAATCATATTTAAAATCTGTGACCAACGTTTCAGTCCCCGCCCGAGACTTTCCTCAGGGTCAGACAAAAAATGATAGGACAACACATAGTACTTGCAATGTATGTCAATATATAGCCATAACAATAATTAAGAGTGACTCACCCAGGTGCATGGTGTCCTCGGCGTTTCCGCCATGTGTACTTCCGGGTGTGCGCATTAGGTATCAGCCCAGCTCCGCCCCTTTCCCTACGTGTCAGGGAACCTGTAAATCAATGAAGAGGGGGTGCGGCATATCAACCACGCGTGTAGCGTTGGCTATGCTTCCGGGTGTGCGCGAGCACTCAACCCGTTGCTCCACCCTCAGAAATGCACGTGACTCGTATCGTCACGTGACGCGTGCCGTGTTGATAACCGGCAAGTGGGGCGTTGCTAAGCAACGTAATGCGGACAATCCGCCGATAGTGTATTAAAGAAACACCATGTGTGAGTTATATGAGTGAATCTGTGTGGATGAAAAAATAAGATATTATAAATGTAATGTGACATGAGCAAATAGAATATAATACAAAAATGATACTGCACTCCAAATAAGGCAAAAATTAGTACGTATTTAATCATAGATAGTGAAACAATTTCATATATATACACAAAAAAGATGAAAAAGATGGATACTATAAATGACAAGTATCCTATGGCAACCAATGTGATGTCATGTAAAAAACACAATATCCTTACAAGAGTTGAATTCATATAGGTATTCAAAAGTTAAATTCATATAGATATAATAAACGTTGTAGTGGTGTGAGAAATTCTCAATCTGGGATATAGACCAGTATGGACAGGTAAGTATATACAGTATATACAATATATACAATAATGGTAAAAAATGAAAAAATTGAAAAAATTGAAAAAAAGAAAAAAGAGAAAAATTGAAAAATGAAAAAAAGAGAAAAATAATTGAAAAAAAGTATGAAAAAATGTATATACAGTCACCAGTGTGTACACACTATTGTATATGGATCGATCTCACCAGTATGTTCTGCTGAAAAAGGAAAACATCCAGTCCCAAATATGACTATCTTCGTTATAGATTGCAAACTGTTCCTCCTCTGTTGCTGTTGCTTGGTAATGATGATTTTAGTGGATACTTGGTAGGTACTTGGTAAGTTTTGGTGAGTCTTTAACCGGTCCGGGTCAGGTATATCCAGAAAGTAGGCTCTTGCGTCGGATAAATGGGCTGCGCGCTCGGGACCCTTCAGCCCCTTCAATGGCCCTGTGTTAGTAAAACAAAGTAGTAAGTCCCTTATTTATGTCCCTTATTCGGCGCGCCCGCTTGTTCGCGCGGGTCGCGTCCGAATGACGTAATGACGCACATGACGTCATTACGTGCTCCCCTCTGTGTGCGCATGCGTGGATTGTTTTCGTCTGCGCATGCGTCTTCCTGCTGACTGCGGTCTACCTGAGGTAGATTACTCCAAACAGAGTATATTATACCAAGATCATGGTATTGGGTATTATACAGTAATAACAAGATATTAACAGAATATAATATATACAGAAAAGTGTAAACTAAGGGGACTATGGACACAAATACATGCACTTAATATATTTATAAAAAACACAGAAAGAATACATGACAAAACCTGCAAATATTTTGCAGGATATATAGAGGGGTATTTCTTTGAGTATGAGAGGAATTTATATATAATTAATAGTAAAGGCACTTATAAAAGATTAAATCCATTGAAACAACCCTGTACCCATGTCTAAAAGTGTTTTTATATTTATAGGATGTAATATTGCAACAGATAATAGAAAGGTCAATGATTAGCATAAGTAAATTCATTTGTAAAAAATAAAAAATGAAAAAAAAAAATTTTAAAAAAGAAAAAAGAAAAAAATATTTTAGCAAAAAGGCATACTCACCAGCAGTGTAGCGTGTGAAGGATGCCCATGGGTTCTCTAATGTTGGACCCCGCTTTCTGACGGGTTGCGGACCAAACTTGGTCAACTGTTATAGAGATCCTTAAGGGATAATCAAGACCAGCGTGCCAGGTATAGACCACAGTGCATACTGTAAGATAGAGTGAAAGTACAATATTTAGTCTAGTAGACAGGAACAAATGTTCTCGAAGATATACACTCCCCGTGGATAACTTCACAAGAAGTGTTTGAGGTCATAGTCCTCATTCAGACCATCCGGGTATAGTGTCTCCAAGATGCTAATCCACCTTGTTTCCTTACGTAATAGTGCTTTTTGTCTATCTCCCCCTCTCCGTAGGGGTTTAATACCATCTATAACTTGGAAACCTAACTGATTGACATTATGTCCTTGTTGTAAGAAATGCCTCGGTACAGGTTTCTCACCGGTCCCTCTCTGAATAGCTGCTCTGATATCCCTCTTATGTTCTCCAATGCGTTCTTTTACTGGTCTAATTGTTTCTCCAACAAAGAGAAATCCACATGGACACTTCAAAATATATACCACATAATCGGAGTTGCATGTGTAGTAATCAAGTATCTTATATAACTTACCCGATCGTGGGTGAACAAAGCATTCACCCTTGATTATGCTGTTGCAATGTATGCAATTTAGACATGGGTGTGTGCCCCTCTTGGGTTCTGAAAAAAAACTAAATCATCATTACCAAGCAACAGCAACAGAGGAGGAACAGTTTGCAATCTATAACGAAGATAGTCATATTTGGGACTGGATGTTTTCCTTTTTCAGCAGAACATACTGGTGAGATCGATCCATATACAATAGTGTGTACACACTGGTGACTGTATATACATTTTTTCATACTTTTTTCAATTATTTTTCTCTTTTTTTCATTTTTAAATTTTTCTCTTTTTTCTTTTTTTAAATTTTTTCAATTTTTTCATTTTTTACCATTATTGTATATATTGTATATACTGTATATACGTACCTGTCCATACTGGTCTATATCCCAGATTGAGAATTTCTCACACCACTACAACGTTTATTATATCTATATGAATTTAACTTTTGAATACCTATATGAATTCAACTCTTGTAAGGATATTGTGTTTTTTACATGACATCACATTGGTTGCCATAGGATACTTGTCATTTATAGTATCCATCTTTTTCATCTTTTTTGTGTATATATATGAAATTGTTTCACTATCTATGATTAAATACGTACTAATTTTTGCCTTATTTGGAGTGCAGTATCATTTTTGTATTATATTATATTATATTATTTGAAGGTTAATGGGCCACCTTGATATTTTGCACCAATACAGATATAAGAGTGCCTGTACATTGAGATTTTTTGAGCAAATAGAAACCCTATGAAGGTTTATCTTGTAAAGACATATAGCATTGTTGTATGGTGCCACTAGAAACACATACCAATAATGTAACTAGTGTGTATAATGTTAAAGTGCTATAGAAGGTACTACACCAGGTAGTATTTAAAGTGGTGACGTGCAATAAATAAAGTGCAAAAAATGATGCAAAAAACATGCAAAAAACTGTTGTGCAATACATATGTGAGGGAAATATCACTACACTTGACGTCATAGCCATTAAACAACATATCAATTAAGACTTCAAGAAGTAAATATATGTCTACAAACCCCTGTAAGGGGTAATAGCCTATATGTCTAAAATCAAAAATAATAAAATCAAACTGGTACTGTTTAAGGGAGCTAAATAAAGTAGTAATAAGGAATGTTTTCATTCAGTCTTAATTGATATGTTGTTTAATGGCTATGACGTCAAGTGTAGTGATATTTCCCTCACATATGTATTGCACAACAGTTTTTTGCATGTTTTTTGCATCATTTTTTGCACTTTATTTATTGCACGTCACCACTTTAAATACTACCTGGTGTAGTACCTTCTATAGCACTTTAACGTTATACACACTAGTTACATTATTGGTATGTGTTTCTAGTGGCACCATACAACAATGCTATATGTCTTTACAAGATAAACCTTCATAGGGTTTCTATTTGCTCATGTCACATTACATTTATAATATCTTATTTTTTCATCCACACAGATTCACTCATATAACTCACACATGGTGTTTCTTTAATACACTATCGGCGGATTGTCCGCATTACGTTGCTTAGCAACGCCCCACTTGCCGGTTATCAACACGGCACGCGTCACGTGACGATACGAGTCACGTGCATTTCTGAGGGTGGAGCAACGGGTTGAGAGCTCGCGCACACCCGGAAGCATAGCCGACGCTACACGCGCGGTTGATATGCCGCACCCCCTCTCCATTGATTTACAGGTTCCCTGACACGTAGGGAAAGGGGCGGAGCTGGGCTGATACCTAATGCGCACACCCAGAAGTACACATGGCGGAAACGCCGAGGACACCATGCACCTGGGTGAGTCACTCTTAATTATTGTTATGGCTATATATTGACATACATTGCAAGTACTATGTGTTGTCCTATCATTTTTTGTCTGACCCTGAGGAAAGTCCCGAGCGGGGACTGAAATGTTGGTCACAGATTTTAAATATGATTGAATAAAACTTTTGGATTTTAACAAGACCGGTGAGCAGCTATCATTTGGCATTCTATGTATCTTTGGAGTCCAGGCTTTGGCACCCGGCACATGAGGAACATTAAAGCGTGAGTGCATGGGATTTTTTCTATATTTTATATATATATATATATATATATATATATATCAATAAATCAATTAATTAACTGACCACTATTGGTTCTACGTTTTCTTTACTTTGGCAATAAACATTTCTCTGCAGTTTATTAGACTGGTATTACTGACAATCTCTATCTATCTATCTATATCTATATATATATATATATATATATATATATATATGTGTGTATATAGTCCCTGAAGGAGATGGCCATACAAACAACAACAACAAGTAAGTAAGGAAGGAAAATTCGATTCACATTGCTCGTAAAGGGAATGAATACTGAATAAAATATTTAATGGAGACATTTGAGTGGATATTAACAGTTTAATGACCAGTGATCTACTAGCTCCCTTCATTTTTCATTAAATCAAAAAATAAAATGTCTTTCCTAACCTCAAAAAGCTAAGCTTGTAGAACTAATTCACAACAATCTCAAAACAATGTATACTTCTTAAAGATCCAATGTCACTGGCACTGGCTGTATATCCAGTGAAACTCCTCACACTGACCTGTATACAGGGAGTGCAGAATTATTAGGCAAGTTGTATTTTTGAGGATTCATTTTATTATTGAACAACAACCATGTTCTCAATGAACCCAAAAAACTCATTAATATCAAAGCTGAATATTTTTGGAAGTAGTTTTTAGTTTGGTTTTAGTTTTAGCTATTTTAGGGGGATATCTGTGTGTGCAGGTGACTATTACTGTGCATAATTATTAGGCAACTTAACAAAAAACAAATATATACCCATTTCAATTATTTATTTTTACCAGTGAAACCAATATAACATCTCAACATTCACAAATATACATTTCTGACATTCAAAAACAAAACAAAAACAAATCAGTGACCAATATAGCCACCTTTCTTTGCAAGGACACTTAAAAGCCTGCCATCCATGGATTCTGTCAGTGTTTTGATCTGTTCACCATCAACATTGCATGCAGAAGCAACCACAGCCTCCCAGACACTGTTCAGAGAGGTGTACTGTTTTCCCTCCTTGTAAATCTCACATTTGATGATGGACCACAGGTTCTCAATGGGGTTCAGATCAGGTGAACAAGGAGGCCATGTCATTAGATTTTCTTCTTTTATACCCTTTCTTGCCAGCCACGCTGTGGAGTACTTGGACGCGTGTGATGGAGCATTGTCCTGCATGAAAATCATGTTTTTCTTGAAGGATGCAGACTTCTTCCTGTACCACTGCTTGAAGAAGGTGTCTTCCAGAAACTGGCAGTAGGACTGGGAGTTGAGCTTGACTCCATCCTCAACCCGAAAAGGCCCCACAAGCTCATCTTTGATGATACCAGCCCAAACCAGTACTCCACCTCCACCTTGCTGGCGTCTGAGTCGGACTGGAGCTCTCTGCCCTTTACCAATCCAGCCATGGGCCCATCCATCTGGCCCATCAAGACTCACTCTCATTTCATCAGTCCATAAAACCTTAGAAAAAATCAGTCTTGAGATATTTCTTGGCCCAGTCTTGACGTTTCAGCTTGTGTGTCTTGTTCAGTGGTGGTCGTCTTTCAGCCTTTCTTACCTTGGCCATGTCTCTGAGTATTGCACACCTTTTGGGCACTCCAGTGATGTTGCAGCTCTGAAATATGGCCAAACTGGTGGCAAGTGGCATCTTGGCAGCTGCACGCTTGACTTTTCTCAGTTCATGGGCAGTTATTTTGCGCCTTGGTGTTTCCACACGCTTCTTGCGACCCTGTTGACTATTTTGAATGAAACGCTTGATTGTTCGATGATCACGCTTCAGAAGCTTTGCAATTTTAAGAGTGCTGCATCCCTCTGCAAGATATCTCACTATTTTTTACTTTTCTGAGCCTGTCAATTCCTTCTTTTGACCGATTTTGCCAAAGGAAAGGAAGTTGCCTAATAATTATGCACACCTGATAAAGGGTGTTGATGTCATTAGACCACACCCCTTCTCATTACAGAGATGCACATCACCTAATATGCTTAATTGGTAGTAGGCTTTCGAGCCTATACAGCTTGGAGTAAGACAACATGCATAAAGAGGATGATGTGGTCAAAATACTAATGTGCCTAATAATCCTGCACTCCCTGTAGCTTGGGTGCAATGTAGCTGGGGTTCCTCCATTCCCAAACAAGAAACTAAAGTAGATACCCAGTTAGCTGTGTGTACACTTCTGGAATAAAATTGTCCTCATGTTGCGTGTCTATATCTACTTTATATTTATATTCAGGGGAGCCTGGTCCATAGGGGTAGGTGGAAGAGAACTACCACCATACATATCTAGTACATGATACACTTGGAGATTCATTTCATTCTGAACTGCAATTTGTACGAATTTGGGTCGACAGAGTGATCGATCAAATTTCCTAATGCTTATATTTAATAAATATATCATATATAAATGTATAAAGGTTATTTTACTGCTCCTCCTCTATTGGTTACTTTTCTCATTTCATCTGTGAACCAAATGGTGGTAAAATGATCTTTACTTATATTTGAATATATTTTGCAGTACGCTCATTGGCCCAATTTTAAGCCCTTTTGGTTCGTCTACCGAATTAGGTTTTCATTACTGAAATTCTGCCGAGCTGAACCGACATATTACCAAAATGTGTCTCTCCAGAAAAATTTGTCCAAGGTGACGTGTGTCGCATATGGGCAGTAACCCCTAATCTTTCAGCACACACAACAGCACACACAAAACATCCCAAAGGTAGAGATCACATAAAAATCCTACAAGAGCAATGTATTGCTCAAATTAACCTTATATCCAAATCGTAACGCAAAATTGCAACTATATAGCTATAGCATAGCAATGTGTTGTTAAAACTAGGATACATGTGTGAAGTGATACATTTTAAGTTAAAGTAATAAAGATTATTTTTTAACAGTCTATTGAACTCTTTCAGCATTTCTGTGTGACCTCCTGTTTGTGGTTTTTGAGGGTGTTTGTTGCCAGCATAGTAGCCATTAGGATTCCAAATCATTTTCCTAAAGGACTCACCTGTTGGACAGAACTGATCAGCATCTGCATGCTACGTAGGGATCCAGAGGACATATTACAATGTTGTGTGACCTTTTTAGTATGTAGATAAAACTGTTGCCATCTGCTTTCAGCTGTTTTTATTTTTTGGTTGGTTTTTGCTTAATTTTTTTTTTACCATAAATGCTTTATTGCTACGAATTGTTTGACTTTACTATATAGGAAGTAGAACATAAAAAAATAGTTGCATGTGTCACAAACGCACCTTACTTCAAGAGTGTGGGTGACGTAGTTGTGGTGGTGAAAGGGTTAAAGTTTACTATTTGTCTGCACTAGACCGGAAATAATGATAAAATCCCCCTTTTCCTCTCCCACACCTAACCATAATAATCTAAATATTATTATTTTAATGCTGCCACCACCAAGACAATTTATAAATGGGGTGCTTTGGTCCCCCAGGTAACTTAATAATAAAAACCCACCAAGTACAACCTAGCACAATATTTAAGCAATTACAAAACACTAATTAGTCTCTTCAGGTAACGTGATTCTTTACCAGACAAAGGCAGAACTTAATAAAGGAATATTTATTATGAGCAAAAAATAGTCACAGTGCATACAAAAATATAGATGGCCGGGGGGCACGGCCGGTCCGCCGGTCCGACCATACGCCATCTACATGGGCTCCAGCATTAAACCTACAGAAACAACGCTTTTACGGCTCCAGACAGATTAAAACTTGAACTCCAAGTCGTCCCTGAAAGAGGAGAGGCTCTGGTGTCCACCCGATACCCGCATGTACCCTACTGTGTGTGAGCAGGCAGAGAGAGCTGGGTCCGGCCTACATGCGGCTCCTGAACACCGGCGTCCATTGCCTGCTGCATGGCGCCGCAAAACTGCGCAACACTGAGGCACCCCGCCACAAGATGAGCACTACAGGCGAGGGAGGACCCTCGGCCCGGGGCGCGGCCCTGCCCCCCCCTTTGGCCGGCGGGGGATATCCCGGCCACATGGCGGAGACACGGGTCACAGCGGGAGCCCCCGCATGGACTTCGTGCCGACTGCCTAGACTGACAATAGCTGAGTAATGGACAGCCTGCCAGCTGAACTGAACACTAAAACTGGGAACACTAAAACTGTACTCGTATGTGAAAGCACCCTGACAGGGACTAAGACACTTTTGAAAAGCAACAGCAGTCACAGCCGCGGTGGGGAAGATACAATCTCCCAAGGAGGCACCCTGATTGGGATTAAAGAACCAAGAGCCCCCACAGAGGTTACAGAGGCTAAAAACAGGACGAGGCTGCGCCCCATTACACTTCTTAATGGCACCTTTGCAACACCAGAGAAGGAGTAGCAGAGAGGAACCCTAACCATGGGGAGCTGGTCTGGACGACCCGAGCGGACTTGGGTGCAGCAGAGCGCCGAACGGATCCCCCGCGGTGACTGCTTGCCCATTGGAAAAGTGAGTGACCAGGCCTCAGGGTCTGTGGGGTCCCCGGAGAGCCATGTCCCCGATGCCGTGAGCCCGGTGGGGCAGGACTGCGCGGCCCCTCCGGCGGACCGGTGGCCGGGGGCGCGTGCCGGCTCCAAGCATGTGGCCGGCACCGGGAGAGACATTGGGTTGTTCGCTCCCCCGAGTCTTGGGTGGTGATGGGGAGGTGCAGGGAGAGGGAGGCCCATGGACTCAAGGTGTGGGAGTCGTATGGACTGCCTCTGCTCCTGAGTGCCCACAAAGCCATGGAGGACTTTGGCAATGGGCGGGGGTCGTTGCGGGGAGGACAGACCGGGACTCAGCAGCCCGGGAAATGCACAGCAGTTGAGCTATGAGCGGCTCTTACCGAACTGATCTTGCTAAAAGTTTCAAACTTAAATTTGTTGGGTTTTTTTTGTTGTTGTTTTGTTTTTTTGTTTACATATTCAGTTATATTGTAAGCCTCTTCCACAACTCACTAGACGCAGTCATAGCGCTAATAGATATGATTTCTTATAGTCACACAATGCCTGAATACTTCACTACATTACCCTAAGGGTTCGCAAACGTTACCTGCCTTACTTAAATTTGACTAGTCGGGGGCGGAGCCAAGCTGCCATGCGGATAGGTCGCACATGAGACAAGCTCCGTGCCAAAACGCTCTTATTCGACCCGAAAGTGGGCAAAAACCTACCAAAGCGACAAATAGACGACTTAGAGAAGTGAACACTTATATGCAGAAGCCATGCTCCAACATTCCCGACCAAAATCGGTGGAATCTAACCAGGGTTAGACCCGAGGCCTACTCGGACGAAGCGAGGAAGGCGCCCGACACCCACGCCTTCTGTAGCTACTCGCTCGGAGGTCTCCCAGGTACACTTCCTCCCCCCCCCACCGGTGAGGGATATCCCGGTACCCTAAGCTTGAGACACAAAGGCAAAACCAAAACGGGGACCGTCCCACACGGCTGGAACAGCTCCGGCAACAACCAGGCAGCCGGAACGCAGCTAAGATGGCCGCCCAGCGAGAACCCCAAACGCGGAGTACACAAGCCCGACCATACACGCACCCCCTGGGGGAATTTGACCGGCTTTGCAAGAGCCTCTGGAACATGCTGCGTGAACGCGGACTGTCTTACCGCCGGGCAGCAAAGCTAGTGGCTACATGGATCCGTCCTGTAACCCGCCGGCGCCATTATAGGCACCCACCGCAGGCATCCGGGAAGGCTGCCAGGCTGCGCAAACACCGCCACTCTCAAGGGCAGGAAGCCACACCGTGTTACATGGATGACCACGCTGGCCCCCACATTAAGGAAACAAAGACCACCAAACCAGCCTCCCACGCCAGCTACTCACCTGACCCGAAGACCGGCACCCGGAGGAGCTTGACCCTGTCCCCCCAAGCTACAACCGCAAACCGGGGAGATGCACGGCTACACACTCCACGGAATGCTGCTGGAACGGAGCCCCAGCCCAGTGACACCCTTGATGGCAAGAACCACGTCCAGGCAATGGGCATCGGCTAAAGGGCCTACCTCAATGCCCCTCAAGTGGACATATCTCACCTGCATATAGAGGGCACACTTACAGCCAACGCTATGCGGTCTACTCGCATCAAGTGACCACAATATTTTTCTTTAAGTTACTACTGTTGAGACAGAACGTTACCAGTGACTCTTTATCTTAATAACTATATCACAAAGTCCAAATGCATATATGTTCCACCTGTTATCAGTTTACTTAGTTTGCTTTTTCTACAGTCTAGAGTCGGCAGAAAATGTTTGTATATAATCGCTGGATCAGGCTAACTACAACCGTACATCTTGCATACTATGAATCACAAGCGCCTGAATTCTCTTGTTTACTTAAATATGCTACACATAGGCAATCTTGAGCACACACCCACATAATTCCTAACCTCTCTGCTTAAATGCTAGAAAATTAGGCAGTTCATTTTCATAACGCGATTTCAGGCTAACGTAACCAAGCGGCCTTGAAAGCGCCACTCTTGACGACACAGCAAAAGGTGTGCAATTATGCTAATATGCCTAAAGTATAAATCTTAACTAGTCAGGCACTGTTTACCTGACCTTAATCGCCGCTGAGCAGGGTAAAAACATACTTTGTCTACTATTTAGTATTATGCTACCTAATACTTAAACTAAGCAAAAGGATGGTCCCCTAGGGATCAAGCATGTACCTTAACACCCTTAGACAAACAACTGTAACACTCTTATATAGCATAACCTGCAGATAAGCCTGCTTAATCTTTTATATACACGTAAAGATCAGCATCATACTGTTGTCTACTCTTCTATAATATAAAAATGTGCACAGTCTATCCATGCCATATGATTGTCCATCTATGCTTATGAAAACTCTGGCATTTGCTGTTGTGGCATTGCTAGTATAAAATGTACCTTGTCTAATAAATGCACAACAAAATAAAGAATTAAAAAAAAAAAAAAATTTGACTAGTCAAAGCAACAGCACACACACATGAAGCCAACCAGCTAACACAAACCAAAGGCATACACCAGCTAACATAAGGTAACGGCTCGAACAGCTAACACAAAGCAACTACGTAACCAGCAAACACACAGCACTTGCACGCACCAGTTAACACAAAACACTTACTAACCGCTCTAACCAAAATAAAAGGGCAACACAGTTCGTAAAAGTACAAAGCACAAAGCAATGAACTGTGAACAAAGATGTTAAGCTAAACAGGCCTCTGCGCAGGCAACCAAGTGTTTATACTGTTTTAAACCGATGCTTAAGCCCCTGCGTGGGCAATCACTTGCTTTTTCTTCTACAAATCAGTTTGAAACATGCATTTATATTGTGAAAACAATAAAAATATTCAAACAAAAATATAGATGGCAATCAAATTAGTTACACCAACAACAGATAAAACCAAAAGGGATAAAATAACAGAAGTCCTAATCACTTACTCAGGTTTTCAAAGTAAACCTTCTGTCCAGGGGGTCTCGGGTAAGAAAGATGGTGACTCACTCAGAATTAGATTCTGATCCCCAAGCAAGTCCAATGTACACTTCAGTATCATTAGAGATGTACCCTGTGGATTACCAAGCCTCACCCAGAGGTGGAGATAAGGCATACCTATAGTAACTATAAGCGACCATCCCCTTCTGTTCCAGACCAACTTCAATCCAAATGGAAACATTTGGTTCTATCTCGTCTAATGTACTTGCCACAGAAATAATTGCATCTATGAATTTTTTACAATTTTTCCAATCCATAGATATGTCACACTCCTTACTTGTGACCCAATATTGCGGATATCACATCCCATCCCCTATGGTTAAGTTACTCAAATCATGTTTAGCCTTGATTAGAAGATTGTGCTCGTCCCAATCCAAATATAACAAAAATGAAAGAAAAACATGTTACTTGCGCTCTATCCTTTATCCCTATGTATTTTTAAAACAAATGGAGGTCTTTTAGTTACCTCCAATGGCCATGAGAGGATTGAGCCCACCTGCCACATCAAGGCAGACCCCCCTAGGTGGGTCCTAACTCTAATCATTGCAGCCGCCCAGTAGTGATGGGAGTTGAGCGCAGGACTTTTCTTTCTGCATTTGTATCCAATTTTTGTATTACTCAGCCTTGTTACAATGCAGCCGCCCATCCCATGTGTTCCCTATTAAGGGTTAATAATGTATAGGGGTGTATATAAAAAAATACCCCTTTCTGTCTCATTAGAGATTTTTGCCAGAGGCTCAAGGAAGCAAGGTGAATGGTTAGAGTTAGGACCCACCTAGGGGGGTCTGCCTTGATGTGGCAGGTGGGCTCAATCCTCTCATGGCCATTGGAGGTAACTAAAAGACCTCCATTTGTTTTAAAAATACATAGGGATAAAGGATAGAGCGCAAGTAACATGTTTTTCTTTGGTTTTTACTATGTATTGGGGCTGATGTGTACTGTAGTCATTGCAGCCGCCCAGTAGTGATGGGAGTTGAGCGCAGGACTTTTCTTTCTGCATTTGTATAACAAAAATGAGGCTCAATTATTATTTCGTGAGTAAGTATTAATGTTTCTTTTGGATATGATACTGGAACACAAGGCTTGTTTTTTTTTCTTGAAAGCTAATGATCATTAACATATCAAAGAAATCAACTCATCAATTAAAGGATACAGGCCATATGGCTTAAGCCTGCTAGTTTACAGTGGAACTAGACATCCAGGCATCGCAAGTGTAGAATCTCACACCCTGCAGAGCTTTTGATTAATCAAAGGATCAATGCAGGTTGTAAACCATCCCCTTTCACATTCCTACACATTTACATTACCCCTTCTGTCATCTGACCTTGCAACCAAGTGGCCAATTCATATATGCACTAAACAAATTACATTAAATGGCAATATTCTATTGTGCAACAATGAATTATACACCATTGGAGTGATAGCATGAACTTGTAAAAATTAAATAGGCCAAATTCAGTACGAGATACAAATGCAGAAATGAAAAAAAAAAAACAAGTTTGTCTGAAATAAATGTATTGGGATAAATTAACAATGAGGATAAACCTTCATGAATCATGTACTGAAATAAATAGAAGGAGGAAGTATTAAAATATCAAAAGATGAACAAACACATGAATGGTAGCCTCAATGCCTAAAAATAGGATGTGGCATATGCTAAAAAAACAATTACTCTCCCCTAACTACTGAAATTGAATTGCTATTTAAAAGTCACCAAATAGATATACTTTCAATGTTAAAACTAAATGCTTTTGTATCTATCTCCCAAGTCCACCTTCTTGAGTGTTTTCAGAGTCAGACAAATATTGTGTCAGTGGTATAAAAAAAAAAACTTTTTATTTACTGATTTTTTTATTTTCTCTAAAATATATTTTTGCATATTTTTAATATGGTACAAGACATTTTTGAAAGGTGTATAGTTAAACAATACTGTTATTATGCATGGTGGTGCCTAAGCTTTAAAAGGATTTGATATTGTGAGAGAGCCATCTAGTGGTAGTAAACCAAATAGCCTGTTAATCGTTCACCATATAAACTGATAAATAACGTGCCACTTTATCATGAATGATGTGTTTAGCTTAGAAAGTTATTAAGTATATCCCAGAGACCTTGGAAAACTGTTCTAAAATGATTAATTTTAGTCTGTACAGTGACGAAACCTCAAAATTATACAGCGGATAAACCCGTAAGAAAATGTAATGAGATCTAGGTGAATCTTAATTCGAATTTATGTGGAAAATGCTATCTCTACGAATTTGTTAAATAAATCATAAAGTTCAAAAGGTTTATTGGATAGGAATAGTTTCATCCTACAGCTTTAGAAAGAGGTACTCAATGCAAGAAAAATCTCATGCCACCAGAACTGTTCAAATATTGAAGATTTTGAAAGAAAAGCAAAAATATTAAAGGAAAAATGCTTAGGCATCCAGGCCACTTCATGTCAAATAAGTATCTGGGTGTAGTAACTGTGTAGTTCTAGTCCTGCAATGTAAAACATTTATAATTTAGTAGATATGGCAATGTTTTAATAGTGTCTTCCTGGTAGACACTATAGACACTTCCACTATGAGAACTGAGCCAGACTTGGTTCTCACACGTCAACTCCTCTGATGTTTTTTACAAAGAGCATTAGATTGGATTAGCACAGCGCTCTCTGTGTATGTGCTTCTCAACCCCAGTGCTTCTTAATGAGAAGCATTGGATTGGACAAGAAGATTGGAGACATCAGCATGCTTGTTGATGAAAAAAAGAGGTGGAGCAGGTTGACTGTGTATCAGCCCTGGAAACGAGATAACTAGAATATATTTAACTTGCATTTTCTCTGCAGACGAGGGGTGGACAGAGCTTTCCGTAATAGCAGGGAATTTATAATCCTAAAATAAACCTAATATTTTTTTCAGGACTATAGGTTCTCTTTACGACACATTTTCAGAGTACGAGGATATCCAAAATAAGCATCAGCACTTTGATCCAGCATAATTCCATGTGGACAAAATCTTACGAAAATATTAGCCAGTTCTAGAATCAACATACATAATGTATATAATAACCCATAGCTGTGGATTACAGTACATATATAAAACATACCCATACATAACATTCTCTTGTCAATGCCTTGTTTTATGATTGGTGGAATCCATTTATCTGCCTTCAGTAGTTTGAAATCCATACTTCAGATGTCTTACAAACATTAACATAGCAAGTAACAGTCCAGTTGTGGCATGTGGTGTGTTCCAATAATCAAATTTAAAAAATTGTGCATTTGGATTAAATGTGTTTTTGTGAGTCAGCTAAATAACATTTCAAAGTTCTTAAAGATGCAGTAACCTCAACTCGTTAGATTGTTTTATTACTGTTATTATTGTAACCAACACATCATATCCAACACATTAGATTGTTTCATTATTGTTTTGTATTATAACAGAAGTTCATCAGAAAGCAAGACAGGAGGAAAACGGCAATGACAATCCTTTCTCTTCCTTCTCCTGACAGGATGCACAAGCTCATTCATACAAATGCAGATAGTTCCAGAGAGTCTGTAGGGAGATGAATACAAGTAAATCAGAAATTCTAATTCTTGCAGCAAAGAGAGTCTGCAACTTGTTGTAGTTGGAGTGCTCTTGCCTTCTCTTGCTTTCATTACAATGTCCCACCAAGAGTAGGTCACTAGACTGGGGAGGGATAAACTTTTCCTTGGAAGAGAGCATGGATACTCTCTTTGGCTTCACCTTCTTGGTTCCTCAGTCCCATCTCCTCACATGACAGATAAAAAGGACAACGTTCAAAGTATCAGCAAAATATAACAGTTTGCTACATTATTATTTATTATAAAGAGACCTTTTAGCTACTTTATTAAGCTTTAACCCCCTATTAAGGTGATCATTCATAGGTACAAAGATATGGAGTCAAAAGTAAGGTTTTCATTCACACACATACATGACTAATAAAGCTGCATTTTAGTGCTGCAATAAAATGTTACTCCAAGTACCATTACAGCCTGCTAGGTGTATCCTGGCCTGGTTCCCCGGTAATGGGGAACACTATTTAGCAAAGGTTTGCCCTCTTACTTGTCTTCCTACCAGGCTCATAGACTTCTATTATGCTGGGTGACGTGTTCCAAGCTTCTGCAGATCTGCAGAAGTCAGAAGGCGGTCTAGTAATCCAGCTGAACACTCTTAGCCAACCAATAGCATTCAGTGCAAGAAAATGTGCATAGAATCATCCAATACCTAATATGTCCCTTTCTTTATAACATTTTCCTACTCCCCAGGCCCCCCAGATTTAATTACTAGTGTAAGGTATACATACACTTTTGGCATACCATCTGAAGCGTAATAGTTTGACATGTGTCTTTTATAAGCATTATTTTATTTTTCCCATAATACATTTGTGGGTAGAGCAACATTACATTTTTGTCTTTACTGATTGTACTAGAAGAATACTGGCTGTATTCTTGCATTTTTTTCTGCCCCGTACCTCCTTGTATATTTTTCACTCAAATCCATAAAACTTAATTTAGAAAAAAAATGCTTTTAGAACAATGAGTCTCATGACTGCATATTTGAAACAACACAAAAATATAATAGTTAGATATGAACAGGTTTAAAAAATATTAAGTAACATTGATGTTTAATATGCTGAGAAGAGGTATTGTCCTTTTTCATTTATTTGAAAACATTATCCAAAAATATTAAATTGAGGACTTTAATGACAAACAGTTTTTTTTAGCTTTTGCATTATAATTCGGTTACGTAAAAGCCTATAGACATTCACATGACGTATCGGACACAAAGCTGGGTGGAGTTTGGCAAAGGTAAAATTGGAATGGAAATTAAGAATTTGGATTTATTTATATGGGTTGTTTACTCCTTGGTGGATCTTACTTTTCTCTTCCTCTCCCCATATTTTTTTCCTTCTTCTTTCTCTCTCTCTCTATTTTGAGTAATTTTTGTACAATAACACACGTTATTTTATAACATTTACTAATGCACTATGATTAGGAATTTCTTTATCTATTAGTATGGATCTATCTTAAAGAGTCACTCCAGGACAGGCATGATGTTGTTAATCCGTGTAGAGCAAAATTAATACGGATTATCAACTATCTTGGAGTAACCCTTAATAATACTGGTTTAATAACAAAACATTTGTTAACATGTGTTAATAAAAGTTTGCTGTAATGTAATAAAAATTCTATAAATATATGTTTTACAGGGCAGAGCCTGACCTCCGAGCAGTGCAGACAGGGTACAATCTGAGACTCACAAGCCAAAATACTTACCGCAGTACTCTACCCTCGTCGGGGGTGCACTCCTGAATTGACTGACACCTTACTCGAGTACGCCACGGCCAGGAGACCGGACCGCTGAACTGCAGCGTCCTGGAGCTGGGGAGAGGCGGACGTTCTTCCCGACACTAAACTCACCAAGCGACTCAGTCGAATTCCTACCCCCCTTTGGACCAGCGGGGGTCATCCCAGTCTCCATGGGGTGCCCAGCGGTGCACAACCCAGGATAATGCTCTTACAGGGACCAAGCAACAGGGCCACATGCTCCAAGTCAAGATGGCAGCTACACAGAGTCCAGATGGCGGGACAACCCACGAGGACCGCATAGCGAAAGCCTTTGACCACTTTTGGGCACAGCTGTGGGCCAAACTGGCACAGACCCAAGCAGCAACATACGTCTCTCAACAGCCCAATGCACCACTTACACCAAAACCAGCTCCAAAGAGCACCATCAAATCACTGACTGCAATGAAGCAGGAAAGGAGGGTGAAGAGAACACCCTGACCCACGGGACACAGAACCACCATCATTTTCTGCATGTCTGGGCCTCGGCACAACCGGAGATCTCCCACACACAGCCCTAAGCATCTCTAGCCATACCAGCACTCTTGGAAGGTTCCCGCTAGGCAAGGCCAGTGGCGTGTACATGGACAAGGCGGATGGCAGCTGACATTATGCAGCCACAACACAGGGGAATGCCATTGCACGGAATGACTATTGACTATTGACTATTTCATGAACTACGCCGAACGCCTGCTAACATCTGTTATCGGGTGAATGGGGACACTTGCATCATGATGACATAATAGGACTGATTGGATACTACACCTAATAATCCTGACTCTGCGTTAATAGTTAATGGGTTTTAAGACCTGCTGTTCCTTCTCTCTCTCCAAACCCCCGCAACACTCATAGTGCTTAACTACCCTTGACTGATTACCCAGTACCAGGGGAAAAGTCTCACTCGTGTGTGCATCACCATATTGTAGTACATTATATATTAATTTAGAGTTACTTAGTTAATCTGCACTATGTATGACTCACTCATTTATCTTTTCACTATTATTTTCTCATACACCTTTTTTCTTTTCTGCAAATGTTTTCCTATGCTTGTTTTCGAACTGTGTGTAACTGCTGTCGTGGAATTGCAAGCCTGTTTCTGTTATCTCATGCACAGCAAAAAATAAAGAATGTTTTAAAAATATATATATGTTTTACAAAAAAAAATCAAATAATGCATTGACGGTTACTGCACTTGAATTTATTTTTAAAATAATACGATTATTCACTAAAGTGAGAATTCAAGGTGAATTCAAAGTGGATTTCAAATTTAAGATTAAAATAGCCAAACTGGCAAAATTCTATAAGTTGCACTTTAGCGAATAAACCTGTAAATAGTGATGTCCCGAACGGTTCGCTGGCAAATAGTTCCTGGCGAACATAGCGTGTTCGCGTTCGCCACGGATGGCGAACATATGCGATGTTCGGTCCGCCCCCTATTCATCATCATTGAGTAAACTTTGACCCTGTACCTCACAGTCAGCAGACACATTCCAGCCCATCAGCAGCAGACCCTACCTCTCAGACCCTCCCACCTCCTGGACAGCATCCAGTTTAGATTCATTTGGAAGCTGCATACATTTTTTTGAATTTTTTTTATTATTAATTTTTTTATTCTTTATTTTTGTACTGCTTGGAGGTATAAGAAATGAGCATGTGGTACCCCAACGGCATTCCTCATGCTTTTCAAGTAACAATTGTAACAATAGGGTATATGTTAATACGTGCACATTTTATATGTTAAATTATTATGAGGTTTGTCAGTCAGATTCAACAACTTGGTAGTGTTTAGACAGGCTTAGACAATTTAAGAACATCTTTGAATTTAAACAGGCTTAAGCTTACGTCATAGTGAATACGTTATATTAAGCAGTGCGTGAGTATATATATCTACATTTAGATAATTTAAGAACATCTTTGAATTTAAAGCGGCACTGTAATGCCGAATCCCGTTTTTTTTTATCCCCCCTCCCGCCTCCACTACATCCAATTGACCCCTTAGTCACCCCCAAATGCCCCTAAGCCCCCAGATTACCTATTTATTAAGTGTTCTTGCATAGCAAAACCACTTAATGTTATCTCACATATATATTATTATTATTATTATTAAGTGTTCTTGCATAGCAAGACCACTTAATGTTATCTCACATTTATATTATTATTATTATTATTAAGTGTTCTTGCATAGCAAGACCACTTAATGTTATCTCACATTTATATTATTATTATTATTAAGTGTTCTTGCATAGCAAGACCACTTACTGTTATCTCACATATATATTATTATTATTATTATTATAGCCAAATTTACCATCCTAACTCCTCCCACAGTTTTTACCCTACATAGACAGTAATATACCGAAACGTGCGGATTGTTCCCGATTGGTGTGCTATTACTTTGTGGAACGTTTCGCCGAATGTTTCTCGAGATATCGTCGTTCTTGTGGCGAAATTGGTCCCATAGGAATGAATGGCAAAATGTTCAAAACTAGAGTGGGAGCTGGCAAAGGCTGAAAAATCAGGACATGGTTTCTAAACTGCCACCAAGCCCTCATTTTCTTCGCTGTAGGATGTATAGTTTTTAAAATACGACCGTTTGAAGATGGCAACCGCCAAAATACTCTGACCTGTGCCAGGCTGGAGCAGCAAGTGATGTCATAGACAGGGCCTTTTGTACACCTGCTAATGTTTTTATAAAATGTTTTATGTAACTGTGAAGCACTTTGGGCAACAACGCTGCAATTAAATGTGCTATATAAATAAATAAAATTTGAAATGCATTTCTCACTCTATCAAGCTTGCCATGTGCACTTTTTAAATTTGATCAATCGGTTAGTGTAATTTTTACTATATTTACTCACTCCAAACACTTCACACAGTTACTCTGCCCACTCCATAAAGTTACTCTGCCCAGTCCAACCACACAACAGTTACTCAAGCCACTCCACCCAGTTACTCCGCCCACTCCAGTTGTAGACTACTGGTGGATGCAAGAACACTTCACACAATTTCCCCAGAAATTATAGCTTTTCTAGTTAAGTGTTCTTGCATAGCAAGACCACTTAAGTTATCTCACATATATATTATTATTCTTATTATAGCCAAATTTACCACCCTAACTCCTCCCACAGTTTTTACACTACATAGACAGTAATTTATCGAAACGTGCGGATTTTATAAATGTATGTTTTAATGTAACTGTGAAGCACTTTGGGCAACAACGTTGCAATTAAATGTGCTATATAAATAAATAATAACAGTTACTCCACCCACTCCAGTTGTAGACTACTGGTGGAGGCAAGAACACTTCACACAATTTCCCCAGAAATTGCAGCTTTTCTAGTTAATCTGTATTTTCTGCCCCGATCTATATTCAGGGCGCCGCCATCTTTGTGTGGGTAGGTGAAGTCCCTGTGGCCTTCCCCCGCCCTGCAGAGCTCAGTCTGCGCGGAGCCCTCCATGGGTGAAGATGGATTAATTTTTTGAGCGTCGGGTTTTTTCTTTTTCGTCGGGAATTTTTTTTGCGCTTGGGTTTTTTTATTTTATTTTTAAGTTCGACGGGTATGATGGCTTTTTATTTGGTCTTTTTTGGGGCTGAAAAATGAAGATTTTAGAAAAAAGAAGACATTGAATGGTAAGTAGAATTTTACTTTACAGGGTAGTAATTTTATTCCCCCTCACTATTTTTTAGGGTGAGGGGGTCAGTAGGGTCTTTTTTATTTGGGTTGAGGGGTGGGTGACTAGGGGCTTGGGGACCCCTAGTCACCTTTGATGGGGAGGGGGGATTTTCATTTAGGGCCCCCACCTGCCACTCAGGGGTGGGAGCCGGAGGGGACAGTAGGTCCCCCCCTTACTGTTTTTTAGGGCCCCCAACCACCGCACAGGGGTGGGGGCTAGGGGGAGGACAGTAGGTCCCCCCCCCTTATTGTAACTTAGGGCCCCCACCCGCCGCGCATGGGTGGGTGCCGGGGGGGGAGGACAATAGGTCCTCCCTCCCTTTATTCTTTTATAGGGCCGCCACCCGCAGCTCAGGGGTGGGAGCCGGGGGGAGGACAGTAGGTCCCCCCCTCTTATTGTAACTTAGGGCCCCCACCCGCTGCGCAGGGGTGGGGGGTGGGGGGAGGACAGTGGGTCCCACCCCATTATTCTTTTATAGGGCCCCCACCCACAGCTCAGGAGCCATGTTACTCTGTATATAGAGAGGAGCTATGTTTACACTGTATATAGAGAGAGCCATGTTACTCTGTAAATAGAGAGGAGCCATGTTTACACTGTATATAGAGGGGAGCCATTGTCACTCTGTATATAGAGGGGAGCCATGTTACACTGTATATAGAGGGAGACATATTACTCTGTATATAGAGGGGAGCCATGTTACTCTGTATATAGAGGGAGCCATGTTACTCTGTATATAGAGAGGAGCCATGTTTACACTGTATATAGAGGGGAGCCATGTTACTCTGTATATAGAAAGGATCCATGTTTACACTGTATATAGAGGGGAGCCATGTTACTCTGTATATAGAGAGGAGCCATGTTTACACGGTATATAGAGGGAACCCATGTTACTCTGTATATAGAGAGGAGCCATGTTTACACTGTATATAGAGGGGAGCCATGTTACTCTGTATATAGAGGGGAGCCATGTTACTCTGTATATAGAGGAAGCCATGTTTACACGGTATTTAGAGGGGAGCCTTGTTACACTGTATATAGAGGGAGCCCTGTTTACACGGTATATAGAGGGGAGCCATGTTACTCTGTATATAGAGGGGAGCCATGTTACTCTGTATATAGAGGGAGCCATGTTTACACAGTATATAGAGGGAGCCATGTTTACACAGTATATAGAGGGGAGCCATGTTACTCTGTATATAGAGAGGAGCCATGTTTACACGGTATATAGAGGGGCGCCATGTTACTCTGTATATAGAGGGGAGCCATGTTACTCTGTATATAGAGGGAGCCATGTTTACACAGTATATAGAGGGAAGCCATGTTACTCTGTATATAGAGGGAGCCATGTTACTCTGTATATAGAGGGAGCCATGTTACTCTGTATATAGAGGGAGCCATGTTACTCTGTATATAGAGGGAGCCATGTTTACACGGTATATAGAGGGGTGCCATGTTACTCTGTATATAGAGAGGAGCCATGTTTACACTGTATATAGAGGGAGCCATGTTACTCTGTAAATAGAGAGGAGCCATGTTTACACTGTATATAGAGGGGAGTCATGTTACTCTGTATATAGAGGGGAGCCATGTTACACTGTATATAGCGGGAGCCATGTTACTCTGTGTAACGGACCGTTTCAGCATATGAGGGGTTAAAATCCGTTTAGGCGATAATCCCCTTTTCTCAGAAAGGCACAGCTACTGCAGAACATCAAAACTCACGAATTGGCTATAGGCGAATGCATCAAACTCCCAAACTGCATACCAGGGAATAAGATAGCACTCCAAGCTGGAACCTCACGAATAGCTGCTAGCAGATGAATAGGAAAAGCAGACATCAGCTTACACTCCTAGCAGTCAATCTCCAACAGCATACAGTGAATCCCCCCCAAGAACGAGACAAGGCTCCGTGTTGAAGGTCAAGCAGTGGTCTGAGGTGCTGGGGCACCCAGCCTGGTTTTTATTATATGAGTACACATACAGGCCACACCCAGGGGGAGGCATAAAATAACCAATCACATACATGGTTCAGCCCACACATCCCCTCCCCTCAGATAACATTAAACCCAATTATCCGGTACACCTTTTCAGCCAAGTTCTGGATGTACCCCCTTATTCAGGGGGACAACATATTCAAAATTCAAGTCATTCGGATGAACGGTTCGGGAGATATGGGGTTCCAAAGATTTGACCGACCGCATGGGCAAAGTATCCGAAAACAGTTCCATGCATTTTGGCCCTGCGGTCGGTCACAAACAAGGGAATGAAAACAGACGAATTGCCTGTGTTATAGAGCCTGGAGAGGGTTTGAATGAATTCCCTTGTTTGTGGGGTTCTTTCTACCGAACGGCGGGTCATTCGGTAGTTTCTATACGAATTTCTGGAAGTATGGAGGTCTCAGCGGTGTTTGCCTAGTCAAGTGTCCGATTTTAGTTCCAGACACTCGACGGCAAAACACCGCTGTTCGGTAGTTTAAGATGGCCGCCGCCACGTGTTCGGCTCCCGAATGGCGGCCACCCAGAGGACACAGACCACACTGCACTGATTGCCAATTACCCATTTGCAACATTGTTGCAAACGGTAATTGGAGGCACACTTATTCCTGGGTGGTCTGGTTGTTCGGTAGTTTCACTCAATATACTGAATGGAGTGATTCTACCGAACAATCAGATTAATGCTGCATACAAATCACCCAGGATAAACTTAACACATATATAAATACATATATAATATTACAGGCAGTACACTAGAATATGCTTCACAGTCTTAAAGGGACAGTAGTCCCAAAAGTCCCAATGTGTCCATAGATGCTGTTAAAAGGGCCAGTAGCAGCAATATACAGTACAATATGCCCCAAATAACCCAGGGGCCATAGTCAGTAGGTAGGAGGCTAGCAAACAGGCTTCTCCAGGGCCCAGTGGCGAGGTTGGTTTCGTCACACTCTGTATATAGAGGGGAGCCATGATACTCTGTATATAGAGGGAGCCATGTTACTCTGTATATAGAGAGGAGCCATGTTTACACTGTATATAGAGGGGAGCCATGTTACTCTGCATATAGAGAGGAGCCATGTTTACACTGTATATAGAGGGGAGCCATGTTACTCTGTATATAGAGAGGAGCCATGTTTACACTGTATATAGAGGGAGCCATGTTACTCTGTATTTAGAGAGGAGACATGTTTACACTGTATATAGAGGGGAGCCATGTTACTCTGTATATAGAGGGGAGCCATGTTACACTGTATATAGAGAGGAGCCATGTTTACACGGTATATAGAGGGGAGCCATGTTACTCTGTATATAGAGAGGAGCCATGTTTACACTGTATATAGAGGGGAGCCATGTTACTCTGTATATAGAGAGGAGCCATGTTTACACTCTATATAGAGGGGAGCCATGTTACTCTGTATATAGAGGGAGCCATGTTACTCTGTATATAGAGGGAGCCATGTTTACACTGTATATAGAGGGAAGCCATGTTACTCTGTATATAGAGAGGAGCCATGTTTACACTGTATATAGAGGGGATCCATGTTACACTGTATATAGAGGTAGCCATGTTACTCTGTATATAGAGAGGAGCCATGTTTACACTGTATATAGAGGGGAGCCGTGTTACTCTGTATATAGAGGGGAGCCATGTTACTCTGTATATAGAGAGGAGCCATGTTTACACTGTAAATAGAGGGAGCCATGTTACTCTGTATATAGAGAGGAGCAGGGCCGGACTGGGGATACAAAGCAGCCCTGGAAAAAAAATCTATGCCAGCCCCATAAGTCATTGCGCCATATATTGTCGCAATATATATATATATATATATATATATATATATATATATATATATATATATATTGCTTTTTCTAATATAATATATTGGTCCTTTCAGAGTAAAACATTTAATTATACAGTAAGCATACTCACATGCAGACACAGACAATCTCACTGACACCCACAAGCTCATTGATACACAGCCTCATAGACAAACAATTTCACTAATATACATAAGCTCATTGACATAAAAACACAAGCTCACTCACTAGCAGGCGCACACACACACACATTGTTGCAAACGGTAATTGGAGGCACACTTATTCCTGGGTGGTCTGGTTGTTCGGTAGTTTCACTCAATATACTGAATGGAGTGATTCTACCGAACAATCAGATTAATGCTGCATACAAATCACCCAGGATAAACTTAACACATATATAAATACATATATAATATTACAGGCAGTACACTAGAATATGCTTCACAGTCTTAAAGGGACAGTAGTCCCAAAAGTCCCAATGTGTCCATAGATGCTGTTAAAAGGGCCAGTAGCAGCAATATACAGTACAATATGCCCCAAATAACCCAGGGGCCATAGTCAGTAGGTAGGAGGCTAGCAAACAGGCTTCTCCAGGGCCCAGTGGCGAGGTTGGTTTCGTCACACTCTGTATATAGAGGGGAGCCATGATACTCTGTATATAGAGGGAGCCATGTTACTCTGTATATAGAGGGAGCCATGTTACTCTGTATATAGAGAGGAGCCATGTTTACACTGTATATAGAGGGAAGCCATGTTACTCTGTATATAGAGAGGAGCCATGTTTACACTGTATATAGAGGGGAGCCATGTTACTCTGTATATAGAGGGAGCCATGTTACTCTGTATATAGAGGGGAGCCATGTTACTCTGTATATAGAGGGAGCCATGTTTACACTGTATATAGAGAGGAGCCATGTTTACACTGTATATAGAGGGAGCCATGTTACTCTGTATATAGAGAGGAGCCATGTTTACATTGTATATAGAGGGGAGCCATGTTACACTGTATATAGAGGGAGCCATGTTACTCTGTATATAGAGGGGAGCCATGTTACTCTGTATATAGAGGGAGCCATGTTACTCTGTATAGAGAGAGGAGCCATGTTTACACTGTATATAGAGGGGAGCCATGTTACTCTGTATATAGAGGGGAGCCATGTTTTTCTGTATATAGAGAGGAGCCATGTTTACACTGTATATAGAGGGGAGCCGTGTTACTCTGTATATAGAGGGGAGCCATGTTACTCTGTATATAGAGAGGAGCCATGTTTACACTGTAAATAGAGGGAGCCATGTTACTCTGTATATAGAGAGGAGCAGGGCCGTACTGGGGATACAAAGCAGCCCTGGAAAAAAAATCTATGCCAGCCCCATAAGTCATTGCGCCATATATTGTCGCAATATATATATATATATATATATATATATATATATATATATATTGCTTTTTCTAATATAATATATTGGTCCTTTCAGAGTAAAACATTTAATTATACAGTAAGCATACTCACATGCAGACACAGACAATCTCACTGACACACACAAGCTCATTGATACACAGCCTCATAGACAAACAATTTCACTAATATACATAAGCTCATTGACATAAAAACACAAGCTCACTCACTAGCAGGCGCACACACACACACATTGTTGCAAACGGTAATTGGAGGCACACTTATTCCTGGGTGGTCTGGTTGTTCGGTAGTTTCACTCAATATACTGAATGGAGTGATTCTACCGAACAATCAGATTAATGCTGCATACAAATCACCCAGGATAAACTTAACACATATATAAATACATATATAATATTACAGGCAGTACACTAGAATATGCTTCACAGTCTTAAAGGGACAGTAGTCCCAAAAGTCCCAATGTGTCCATAGATGCTGTTAAAAGGACCAGTAGCAGCAATATACAGTACAATATGCCCCAAATAACCCAGGGGCCATAGTCAGTAGGTAGGAGGCTAGCAAACAGGCTTCTCCAGGGCCCAGTGGCGAGGTTGGTTTCGTCACACTCTGTATATAGAGGGGAGCCATGATACTCTGTATATAGAGGGAGCCATGTTACTCTGTATATAGAGAGGAGCCATGTTTACACTGTATATAGAGGGAAGCCATGTTACTCTGTATATAGAGAGGAGCCATGTTTACACTGTATATAGAGGGGAGCCATGTTACTCTGTATATAGAGGGAAGCCATGTTACACTGTATATAGAGGTAGCCATGTTACTCTGTATATAGAGAGGAGCCATGTTTACACTGTATATAGAGGGGAGCCGTGTTACTCTGTATATAGAGGGGAGCCATGTTACTCTGTATATAGAGAGGAGCCATGTTTACACTGTAAATAGAGGGAGCCATGTTACTCTGTATATAGAGAGGAGCAGGGCCGGACTGGGGATACAAAGCAGCCCTGGAAAAAAAATCTATGCCAGCCCCATAAGTCATTGCGCCATATATTGTCGCAATATATATATATATATATATATTGCTTTTTCTAATATAATATATTGGTCCTTTCAGAGTAAAACATTTAATTATACAGTAAGCATACTCACATGCAGACACAGACAATCTCACTGACACACACAAGCTCATTGATACACAGCCTCATAGACAAACAATTTCACTAATATACATAAGCTCATTGACATAAAAACACAAGCTCACTCACTAGCAGGCGCACACACACACACATTGTTGCAAACGGTAATTGGAGGCACACTTATTCCTGGGTGGTCTGGTTGTTCGGTAGTTTCACTCAATATACTGAATGGAGTGATTCTACCGAACAATCAGATTAATGCTGCATACAAATCACCCAGGATAAACTTAACACATATATAAATACATATATAATATTACAGGCAGTACACTAGAATATGCTTCACAGTCTTAAAGGGACAGTAGTCCCAAAAGTCCCAATGTGTCCATAGATGCTGTTAAAAGGACCAGTAGCAGCAATATACAGTACAATATGCCCCAAATAACCCAGGGGCCATAGTCAGTAGGTAGGAGGCTAGCAAACAGGCTTCTCCAGGGCCCAGTGGCGAGGTTGGTTTCGTCACACTCTGTATATAGAGGGGAGCCATGATACTCTGTATATAGAGGGAGCCATGTTACTCTGTATATAGAGAGGAGCCATGTTTACACTGTATATAGAGGGAAGCCATGTTACTCTGTATATAGAGAGGAGCCATGTTTACACTGTATATAGAGGGGAGCCATGTTACTCTGTATATAGAGGGAAGCCATGTTACACTGTATATAGAGGTAGCCATGTTACTCTGTATATAGAGAGGAGCCATGTTTACACTGTATATAGAGGGGAGCCGTGTTACTCTGTATATAGAGGGGAGCCATGTTACTCTGTATATAGAGAGGAGCCATGTTTACACTGTAAATAGAGGGAGCCATGTTACTCTGTATATAGAGAGGAGCAGGGCCGGACTGGGGATACAAAGCAGCCCTGGAAAAAAAATCTATGCCAGCCCCATAAGTCATTGCGCCATATATTGTCGCAATATATATATATATATATATATTGCTTTTTCTAATATAATATATTGGTCCTTTCAGAGTAAAACATTTAATTATACAGTAAGCATACTCACATGCAGACACAGACAATCTCACTGACACACACAAGCTCATTGATACACAGCCTCATAGACAAACAATTTCACTAATATACATAAGCTCATTGACATAAAAACACAAGCTCACTCACTAGCAGGCGCACACACACACACATTGTTGCAAACGGTAATTGGAGGCACACTTATTCCTGGGTGGTCTGGTTGTTCGGTAGTTTCACTCAATATACTGAATGGAGTGATTCTACCGAACAATCAGATGAATGCTGCATACAAATCACACACACACACATACACATGCAAGCAAGCTCACTAGCAGGCACACACACACACAGCTTAATGTAGTGGTTCTGGTGTCTATAGCCTGTCCCTGCAGGCTTTTGAATGTAAACACTGACTTTGCAGAGAAAAGGCAGTGTTTACATTGCTTCCTAGTGACACCTCTAGTGACAGACACTCAGACGGTCACTAGAGGCGCTTCCTGTGTCAGTGCGGATTGGCTGAGATCATCAAGCTTGATGATCTCAGTCATAGAGGCAGAGACCAGCACGACGTTGGAAAAAAAAAAAGGTGAGTAAAACACTATTTTTAAAAACACACACAGACACCACGACTGACACACACACACACACACCATGACAGACAAAGACACACACACACACACCATGACAGACACACACCATGATACAGACACACCGTGACACAGACAGACACACAGCATGACACATACAGACACACACACACAGCGTAACACAGACAGACACACACACAGCGTAACACAGACACACACACAGCATAACACAGACACACACACAGCGTAACACAGACAGACAGACACACAGCATGACACAGACAGACACACAGCATGACACAGACAGACACACAGCATGACACAGACAGACACACACACACTGCATGACACAGACATACACACACACACTGCATGACACAGACAGATACACAGCATGACACAGACACAGACAGACACACACACACACCGCATGACACAGACACACACACACACACCGCATGACACAGACACACACACACACACCATGACAGACACACACACACACACCATGACAGACACACACCATGATACAGACACAGCATGACACAGACAGACACACAGCATGATACAGACACACACACACCGCATGACACAGACACACAAACAGCATGACACAGACAGACACACACACACCATGACAGACATACACACACACCATGACAGACACACACCATGATACAGACACAGCATGACACAGACAGACACACAGCATGATACAGACACACACACACAGCATGACACAGACAGATACACAGCATGGCACAGACATAAACACAGCATGATACAGACACACACAGCATGACACAGACACACACACACAGCATGACGCAGACACACACACACAGCATGACGCAGACACACACAGCATGACACAGACACACACACACACACAGCGTGACACAGACACACACACACAGCATGACGCAGACACACACACACAGCATGACGCAGACACACACATCATGACACAGACAGACAGACAGACACACACACACAGCATGATACAGACACACACACACACAGCATGACACAGACACATACACACACACCATGACACAGACACATACACACACACCATGACAGACAGACACAAACACACACACCATGACACACACACACACTTCCACTGACATACATATTTTTTAGTACCTGTGGGCAGGGGCGTACCTAGAGCATTTGGCACCCGGGGCGGACCCTGAGTGTGGCAACCCCCCCCATAATAAAAATGTAAGAAAACACCCACATATTTTTTCAATGTTTTCAATAATATTTATTGCACAAATTTGTAAACTGCTTGTAAAATTTGTAAAATGCGCCAGTTTTGTAGAAGGGGGAAGACCATTGCATTTGTAGAAAGGGGCTGGTGAGAACCTTCTAGAAAACTCCTGCCCTGCCCCTTTCTACAAAGCCCCTTGTCTCGCCCTTCATATAAAAACCCTGCACCCCGATCACATAAATTTCAGACACTCCCTACACATAAAAACCCTGCACCCCGATCGCATAAATTTAATTCACTCCCTACACATAAAAATCCTGCACACCCCCTTAATAAAAAACCCTGCACACCCCCTTAATAAAAACAAAAACGTGCACAACCCCTCTTAATAACAAAAAACCTGCACACCCCCTTATAAAAACCCTGCACACCCCCTTAACAAAAAAACAAAAATCTGCAGTGCACATCCTCCCTTAATAAATAGAATACTGCAACCCCCTTAAACCTCCCCCTTTAATTCTTTAATCCACAGCCCCCTTTAATTAATCCACACACCCCTTAATTAATACACCCCCTTAATAAATCCTCACCCCCCTTAATTAATACACCCCCCTTAATTAATCCTCACTCCCCCTTAATTAATACACCCCCTTAATTAATCAACACACCCCTTAATTAATACACCCCCCTTAATTAATCCACACACCCCTTAATTATTACACCCCCTTAATGTTTACACTGTATATAGAGGGGAACCATGTTACTCTGTATATAGAGGGAACCATGTTACACTGTATATAGAGAGGAGCCATGTTTACACTGTATATAGAGGGGAGCCATGTTACTCTGTATATAGAGGCAGCCGTGTTACTCTGTATATAGAGGGAGCCATGTTTACATGGTATATAGAGGGAAGCCATGTTACTCTGTATATAGAGGGGAGCCATGTTACATTGTATATAGAGGGAGCCATGTTACTCTGTATATAGAGAGGAGCCATGTTTACACTGTATATAGAGGGGAGCCCTGTTACTCTGTATATAGAGGGGAGCCATGTTACATTGTATATAGAGGGAGCCATGTTACTCTGTATATAGAGAGGAGCCATGTTTACACTGTATATAGAGGGGAGCCCTGTTACTCTGTATATAGAGGGGAGCCATGTTACTCTGTTTATAGAGGGGAGCCATGTTACTCTGTATATAGAGAGGAGCCATGTTTACACTGTATATAGAGGGAGCCATGTTACTCTGTATATAGAGAGGAGCCATGTTTACACTGTATATAGAGGGGAGCCATGTTACTCTGTATATAGAGGGAGCCATGTTACTTTTGCGGTTGTTTGCGGTGCGTTAAACAAGGAGTTTGGTCTGTCACTGTGAAGCGGGCATAACCCTTACACTACCTGATCGATACAACATCATACCTGTTTTAAAGCACGTTATTCCAAACAATTTAGGAATGTTAGGTGATTTATGCCCTTTATGGATTAAAACCAGACTCTGCATCAACTATGTAATTTTCCATGGGAGTTTTGCCATGGATCCCCCTCCGGCATGCCACAGTCCAGGTGTTAGTCCCCTTGAAACAACTTTTCCATCACTATTGTGGCCAGAAAGAGTCCCTGTGGGTTTTAAAATGCGCCTGCCTATTGAAGTCTATGGCGGTTCGCCCGGTTCGCCCGTTCGCGAACATTTGCGGAAGTTCGCGTTCGCTGTTCGCGAACAGAAAATTTCATGTTCACGACATCACTACCTGTAAATAAAAAAATCTACAGATCCCTGCTCACGAAATGTGATTTGGTACCGTTAACTACACATATGAACTTTTGGAGAAAAAAAAATTAAACCTCTATTCTCTCTTATAAATTGTATTCTTTCTTTTCTTGTTTTATCCATTTTATTTGTATTTCTTCAAAATATTTACTGGTGGATGCCCCCTTCATGCAGAATAGTGGGGTAATGAAAGTAGAAAAGGTCACAACAAACAAGACCCAGTGGAGCGCTAATGTAATGTATAAACTCACCCTTTTAAAAAAAGGGATATGAAATTCAAGGGAATCTGGAGAGAGAATATAATGGAGACAATAGTGTAGTATGTATGGACTTGAGGTACATAAAGAGAGGAATCTATATGTAACACACTCACATGGTGCAGAGCCTGAAAACGATAGGCTCAAATCACAAGCGCAGGGGTGTTTTAAGGCAAACACCAAGCCTCTTCAATGGTTTAGTAGCAATCCTCAAAGAAAGGGAGAGATAAAGGGACATGGACCAAAGTCCTAGTGTGTTATCCTCAACCCAGAGTGGTATCAAAACAAATAAAATGCTTGCTCACCTTTTTGAGAGCCAATACAAACTGGGCTCTCAGTGTGATAGGTAGTGTGCCTTTAAGAGGGCACTGCTCTTCTTTGTAGCAGGAAAGTAGATGCAGGTCGTAGGCTCAAATATATAAAAAAACTTTTTATTTAAACACTTACATAAAATATAAATAAAAAAGTTCCCATAAAATTATGGTGTAAAAATGAGTCCTCTTCCGAGACGCGTTTCGCCTTATACAAAGGCTTTTTCAATCGGTATCCTGCTGGTGTCTTCCTGCTGTTTAAATATCCAGAGAGTCCTTCCTATTGGTTCTTACCGCCTTCCGGATGACCAAATATGGTAAGGGGTGTTCCGATCAGCTGTTCGTGAGTTCTCGTAATTCCGGAAGTGACGTATCGCCCTTGCCGCGACGTCACTTCCGTTTCGACCGTAGCCGCCATTTTGGTTAGTGGCAAGCTTCAGGCTCATTCACATAGCATTAGTGTTGTGGAATACAACGTAAAATGAAAGGGAAAAAGGGATCAGTTTAACATCTTAATTGCATAGGTGTATTAGTAAGACAATAAACCCAATAAGAGTATGTTTGGAAGGAGATAGACTTCATATTCAACAACTGCCTATATTCGGCAGTGTAAATAGATAGTCATTTCGATCTTATATCAAGGTCCTTAAATATATAGGAAAATCTACAATGATACTGCTTTAAAGGGATACGGCAATCTCTATTAGGTTGTGTAAATAAATTGTCTTTTAAATCTTTAGACTGTTGATTACATAGGTGAATTTTCGATAGCAATGCTGTCTTAAAGGGATATATACCCAATTGATGTTTAGTAGAATAGAAATGTCAATTGCAGACGTGTGTCACCCATATAAAGTATCCTATTCTGATAAATATATACATACATTACTCAAATGTATATATAAATCTTAAGTGGTGTTATTGTCTTAAAGAGATACAATATCAATTCAATTATTATAAAAAAGGAAAAAAAAGAGAAAAATTGTGTTGATAAATAAAATTACATCTTATATATTTCATCATAGTGAGGAACATATGAAGACTGAGATGAAGAGGAAGAAAAAGGAAAAAAAAAAAAAAAAGTTTTTTATAAAAAATGACAAAGTTCAAAATCAAGATTAAGACCTCTAGGGTGTAGAGTGTCCAATTCGAATATCCACTTCATCTCAGCCTTCCCCATTTTCCTCACCAAGTCATCACCTCTCCAATCTGTGACTACCTTTTGGATACCCTTAAATTGTATCCCTTTTGGGTCGCTATTATGCATATTTTTAAAGTGAAGTGATACGCTGTGTTTCATAAATCCATTTTTCACATTTCTGACGTGTTCCTGTATTCTCACCTGCAGAGGGCGTATTGTCCGCCCAATGTATAGGAGGCCACATGGGCACGTCAGCATGTAAATTACCCTTTTGGTGTGGCAGGTGATAATGTCCTTTATTTTATAGTTCTTATTAGGATCATTCGGATTCGCAAATTCCTTAATTGTTCTTTTAGGGTTATTGGTGTGCCTACAGGCCCCACAGACACCACAACCATAGAACCCTTTAGATTCATTAAAGGGGTTTGACACTTCTTTAACTCTGGTCGAATTATTATTGGAAAGACTATTTCTTAAATTAGATACTCCCCTATAGATGATTTTGGGTTTCTCCGGTAGGAGAGTGTTTAGTAGCTCATCATTTTTAAGGATAGGCCAATGTTTATGGATTTATTTATTATTTGTTTTGATACCACTCTGGGTTGAGGATAACACACTAGGACTTTGGTCCATGTCCCTTTATCTCTCCCTTTCTTTGAGGATTGCTACTAAACCATTGAAGAGGCTTGGTGTTTGCCTTAAAACACCCCTGCGCTTGTGATTTGAGCCTATCGTTTTCAGGCTCTGCACCATGTGAGTGTGTTACATATAGATTCCTCTCTTTATGTACCTCAAGTCCATACATACTACACTATTGTCTCCATTATATTCTCTCTCCAGATTCCCTTGAATTTCATATCCCTTTTTTTAAAAGGGTGAGTTTATACATTACATTAGCGCTCCACTGGGTCTTGTTTGTTGTGACCTTTTCTACTTTCATTACCCCACTATTCTGCATGTTATTGTGTTAAGGTTGGAGGTACCTTCACGTGTGTCGAGCTGCTTAGCGGAACCAGGTTCTTCACCAAATTACAAATTTGAGCGCCTAGGAAAGCACGGTTTATTTGTTATGATGCCCCCTTCATGCCTGGAACATAAATTATTTACATCTCAATTCAATCAATATAAATCAATAATAAAAAAAAAAATTAAATGTAGGATGTATAACATAATCACTCACTGTTTAAAGTATTTCCTCTGCAAGTTACCTCTTCTAGTTTTAAAAATGTTAATAAATGTCTAGGGAATGTAATTTATTTTCAAATAGTTTTTAATGAAGCATAATTAAGTTCTTTCAGCAAAGATAAAGCTGGTATCTATTACACTAAGGTTCACAGAAAAGGCCAGTAAATATAGTTTTATTATATAATTACAGGGATGTGCTCTTTCTATCTCATTCATGGTGACATTATTTAAAAATGTAGCAAACATGACCTTTCTGCTCCCATTATTGTCCGTCTGTGCTCTTTTGAATCATAAGTTGTCACTGCACAAAAACTAAGCAGCCACGACGACAGAGATATTTCTGACTTACCTTGGTCCCGGTGGTCAGCTGCCCGGTCTCCCTCTGTTCTGATCCCCAGCGGGTGTGACGTTCTTAGGAACATTGGCAGATGCGGTTTGTGTCAGAGGTCAGACACAGCCAATAACAGCCTAATAGAAAGGTGAACAGCGCTAAAGATCAGAAATTGTACATACGTTTAGTAGAAATACTGGCCAGCGGAGTAACTTAAAAAAAAGGAGAAACAAAGATACAAATAATGGTACAGTATGTATGAACGATATAATTCCACAAGAACAAAGGTGTTATATTCACACTCACACTTTGAGGAGCTATATCAGCTCGGTGTTAAGTGCTTGGACGGAATAATCCCCGTCTATGGATTTCTTGAGGTTCCAGATCGTTGGTGAGTTTATAGGTGTAAGTATTCATTATATGAAAAACAAGAGTAAAATACGCCACATGGTCTAGTACGTAAATATAAAATATTGTAGTAAGAGTAGATGATCCTACTTTGTGTCATGATTTTGGAGAGCATTTAACAAACAGTTGGGTATAGAATTATAATTTTCTTCATCATACCGTCCTCAAACCAAGTGGGGGGTACTGTCCAAGATCCTCTGCCGGTGTGGCTGCCCAAAAACTAAGCAGCCACGCCGACAGACATATTTCTGACTTACCTTGGTCCCGGCTGGCAGCTGTCCAGTCTCCCTCTGTTCCGGTCTCCAGCAGGTGCAACGTTAGGAACACCGGCCGCTGCGGTTCAGATTTTTATAGGAAACTTACCTTCGCCCACATCAAAGATGGTGCCAACGTGCGTGCGACGTCACGTCATAGACGCGCATGCACGTTTTGGAGTCAGAGGTCAGAGACAGGCAATCACAGCTTAAGGAGGGTTATTTAAACCCGAATTACCTTTTTGTCAGTGTTCTGTTGTGGTTTCCACTAGCTGGTTATCCGAGAGTGTGTTCCTGATTGTGTTTTTTTCTGGTATTTGACTTTGGCTTCGTTTTGATTTCCCTGATTTCTGGTATCCTTGACTTCTGGCTTTCCCCATCGTTGTGTCTAATTTTGTGTCCCTGACCTCGGCAAGTATTTTGACTATTCTCAGGTACGTTATGTCCGGCCATTCTAAGATCCAGTTAGACGTTATCCTTAGTCCTAGGTATGATACTATTCTGCTTGCTGGATCAACTATAATCCTGACATAAGTAGGGTATAGGCATTATTAAACTCTTTGAGTGCCAGCCATGTAACTTTCACATTCAATTTTAAACTTGACTAGAAAGGCCAAACATGTGACAGTTATGTAATATAGTTTCAAGATACATTGTAAATTTATGTAGTACATTTTGAAAACGTCAATGCACATGTGCAAAAGGCAGTCCTCCAACCTCAAAAAATATTAGAAACCTATGTTTACAAAGCACTGGCATCCTTAGAGGAAGAACACAGGTTTGGCCAATTTCTGCATTCTTATATGATCTTTGTGCACAAAATCCAAAGACTTATGGGGACCATCAGTAGTGTATGTATATGTAAATGTGAAGTTGGTCCACTGTTGAATAACGGAGGATCTACATCATGTAGGATCCCACTACTGCTGTATGTAGACGGTAGCCTGGATACAAATTTGCTAATGGTTGGTCCCTGCAGCAGTGGACAGACCATCACCACCTAACAAGGCAGCAGTGAAACACACACTGATCCCAACCTCCTTGCAAATAAACAAAGAAAAGAAGAATGAAAAAGGTGTAAATGTGTCTTTACATAAGTGTAAATTCATTGTATACATATGTAGATAATCCTCACAAATGAAAAAGTATTGCTTATAAAAATACAAAAATAAAAAGACCACCATAGCATAATAACATAAAACAGATACACAGAAATATGTTAGAAAATGCCAAATGCGCACTCACACTAACATGAGCTATAAAAGACTCCAAAACTTCAGCACTGGGTGGTATAATACCTGCCTAGGGATTTAAAGGCAAGTCATTCTGTCAGGTATCTACACTGGCAGACATTTTGTGTTAAGATAGAAATTAAAAATGTATACTATAAGTCACTATTAAAACAGAGGTGACTCTATTTTGTATCACAATCCAAAGACAGACACATTTTTACTTCTCTGTAACTCTATTCATTCAAGCAAAGGAATATGTCTAATATATATATATATATATATAATACACAATCCAGCGCACTCGTTTATTTAGTAAACAATGATTTCAAATATTAGAGATTGTAATAGTTTTATTTAAAAACACCTCACCTAGGCAAAAAATAATGGGGGTTTAGTTACATTATATGATCATATAATATTATTTAATCCACCAATCAGAGAGTTATGAGTCAAATTACACAGCGTGGGAAAATTCCAAAGAACTTTCCCACGCTGTGTAAAATGACACAGAGCACTCTGATTGGTGGATTTCAAACCAACCAATCAGAGTGCTGTGACAGGTAAATGTAGAGACCTACCTGTCAGTCTCGTCATTTATCTGTCAGAGCACTCTGATTGGATGGCTTAAATTCACCAATCAGAGTGCTCTGAGCCTAATTGCAGGGCTGGGCAAGGCTTTATAAGCCCAAGGCTTTATAAACCCAGGGGTGGGGGCAAGAGGGGGGGACCTTTTTTTTTTTTTTAACAGTGAGCAGCCATAGGCTGCTCACTGTTTAATAGACATGCCCCTGCTCGCGGTATAGCGAGTAGGGGCATAATTTACTAATACTAAGTAATTTTTAATTAGTATTAGTAAATTTGGCTGAAAGACCAATTTAGGTCTTTCAGCCTTTTAGTAGATAGCTCCCTAATACCGTGGGAATTAGGGAGTTATCTACTTATTCATTCCTGTCATTACATTGACTGGCTAAGTAACTTACATTTTATATGAATGTATGTTACTTGATTGTTGTAAGTGTTGCAAATGCTTACAGCTGAATCCTGGCTATGTTTGTATACTTTTTATTTAAAATTGTATACAGTGTAACATTCTTCTTCTTTCACTGGGTAAGTATATTAGTACTTAGGCAATACTGTGCTTCGGAACTTCGAAACTTCGGCACTTTGACACTTTGACACTTCGGCAACTTTGGAACTTCGGCAACTTTGGAACTTCGGCACTTCGGAACTTCGACACTTCGGAAATTTGGTAATTTCGGAACTTCGGGAGCTCGGCAATTTGGCACTTTGGCAATTTGGCACGAAGTCCAATTCGAACATTCGGAAGTACTCGAATGTCCGAATTGCCCGAAATTCGTCCGAATTCATATTTGGACCGAAACGAATTGCACGTCTATTACATTATATGATCATACATTGCATAAGCCTGCCACAACATCAATGTACCCCATCTTTGGTAGGTCCTACACTAACAGCCTAATGTCTGCTCTTATGAGATTAACCCACTACATGAGGAAAAAATTCCATCTGGGGCTCTCTGCAGTACAAGGCTAAATAGGGCCCTGGGATGAGGCCCTATTTAGCCTATTTGATCAATGTATGATCATATAATGTAACTAAACCCCCATTATTTTTCCCTAGATTAGGTGTTTTTAAAAAAAAAACTAAGAAAATCTTTCAACATTGAAGTTGCTGTTTAGTGGATAGGTGAGTGCGCTGGATCTTGTGTATTGTATAATTTGGCCCCCAGCAGCACCCCCATTTATGAATGTGCAGGTGAGTGCAGCCAGCCCCCCCTTGTTTCATATATATATATATATATATATATATACACACACACACACATTACCCATATACCCTAACTATATTATGTTGATCATATATAAATAGTCCCTAAGTTAATAATATTAGAATATTCATGGATAGAATATAAAAAAAGAAATGTCATAATATTAAACTAATACAACTGAATGTGTACGAGACAAGTATATATCACATGCTGTCACATTACTAACTATGTAGCTTCACACAAGAAAACCAGACACAGGATTACCAATGACAGATTAACACTAAAGTAATTAATTTAACTTTTTAAATATTAAGGATCTGAGATAAAGTTCCATTGTAAGGAAGGGTGAAATTAAGGCTACACGCGTCAGAAACTAATTTAATAGCACAAAACCAGACAGTAAGTCTGGTAAAAACGAACCAAAGCGTTTTGAAGTCTTACAGATTTTTGACGAATAGGCATCATAAAGAAAGCCAAGATGACGTCAAACGCATCATGAAATCAGTTAACCCATTATACAAAGTGATTATTGGACTTCCTCACAAGATGTTTGGTGATGTAATTGGGCCACCTACTGACTACAATCTAGATGATAGTCTGTAGGAAAGACACGCCCGCCTTACTCTATTGGTCACAGTAACTTGTGACATAAAGAGAACTTCTCCTTTAAAAATTAAGGACAAAGGAGAGAGAGGGAATCTTGGGTCTTAGATCTAATATCTGGAGCCAAAGCTGGACACACCTAACTCTATGTATCTTTTCCAACTAACACTTAACTTTGAAATTCTTTAAAATTCAGAACTCTGAAAACTTTTCTATTTCCCACAATGCTCATGCATACTTGCATTCACCATTTGATGGAATACATCTCCAAGACTAAAAGAAATTCTACAAAAAGAAGCTGGTAATTATACTGGTTTTATTTAATTTAATTTAATTTAATTTAATTAATTTTACTAAAACATAAATATATATGAATAAAAGGCTGGTCAGATTTCAACTATTATGAAATCATAGTTAGCTAATGAAATATAGTGTTCCAAATTCTCAACTGCAGAAAGAATAAGCGAATAGTATATTTACTGGTAATTTGCCAAAAATAGAACATCAGCTTTAAACCAGAGATATTGACTTATCTGGAGTAGGGATAGTCACCTTTAATTAGAAAAGTAAAAATTCTGCAAACGTAAAATCTGGTTAGAATTATTCTTATTTGTCATTGGATGAGAAGGAATACAAACACAGCAAAGAAATGGTGGATTGGCGCTTTTATAAGATATAAGCAACTACCCCCAGTGCCTAAAATCACTAAATGGCACTCAAGATATAGTGAAAGAAAGAAGTATATGGCGGGTGCAGAGAGAATATACACAAATATGGTATACTTAGTACGATGAGTGGGACAGCTCTTGATTTTCCTACAATAAAAACATATATATATAGTATAACACTGTTTTAAAGGAACATCGATCAAAAGAGGGTAATGGGTCACTCACAGTATGCAGAGCCACATAGAACTGGCTCTGACTTCAATGGCAGGTGAATAATACGCTTATTCAGGCTTTCAGACTTTTCAAAACTGAATAATGAAATAAACAAAGTTAGGGGTTTAGATAGGACTTCCCTTCTGAAATATAAACCAACTAAAGCGAAAGATAAAGCAGATTATATTATACCACTCATTTTCAATTATAGTAAGGATCAGAAGCAATTAAAACGAATTTTAAATAAGAATTGGCACATTCTCCAACAGGATCTAGAAATTCAACCATTTATAGATAATAGACCAAAAGTTGTATTTAGGGGAGCCAAAAGTCTTAAAAATATACTTACCTCAAGCTATATAGACGTTACCAATACTAATTTTCTAGAATCCTTTAACCCCTTAAGGACCGCTGACGGTTCAGGACCGTCAGCGGTAAAATGTGCGTTTGGACCGCTGACGGTCCTGAACCGTCATAGCGGTCAGGGGCTACTTACCTGATCGCCGTCGGTCCCACGGCGGCGATCAGTGCTCCTCCCGGTCCAGGGGGACTGCCTGTCTGCCCGGGCAGTCCCCCCTCGGCAGATCAGGACCTCACGGCCATGTGATCACTCGATCACATGACCGCAATAGGGGTCCATGTGTCTGCCTGCAGGGGGACTGTCTGTGCTGACAGGCAGTCTCCCTGCAAGTGTAAAATTCAAAATAAAGTGTAAAAAAAAAACAATCAGTGTAAAAAAAAAAATAATATGTGTATATATATATATATGATATATATACATGTATTATATCTATATATACCTATATATAATATATGTATATATATCATATATATAATGTCATACTAAGTGTATTTTTATATTTATATATACGTATATTAATATAAAAATACACTTATATTTAAATTACACACGAATATATACAATATATATAATAACTATATATATGGTATATATATATTATTATAAAATACAAATAATATGTTAATAAAAATAAATAACAAAAAATAAAAATAATTTTTAATAATTAAAAAAAAATTATATATATATATATATATATATATGCAATTTTATTCTAACAGTATTTTGATATTGATATATATATATTTATATCAAAATACACTTAGAATGTAATGATATATATATGTATAAATAAATAAATAAAAATAATACGAAATATACATATGTCCACATACATAATTACATAAATAATTTCATAAATATACACGTAGACGTCAAATATATAAATATGTATATATATTAAAATTCTACGTGCATATTTATGTAATATTTTTACCTAATTAAGTAATTTTAATGATTGCAATTTGAGGGACCTGCCTGCCAACCCAGGCCAAAAGTCCAGATAATTTAATTTGCTAGCACTGTGTTTAACCCTGTAACTTTCTATGACACCCTAAATCCTGTACATGGGGGGTACTGTTTTACTCGGGAGACTTCGCTGAACACAAATATTAGTGTTTCAAAACAGTAAAACATATCACAGCGATGATATTGTCAGTGAAAGTGACGTTTTTTGCATTTTTCACACACAAACAGCTCTTTCACTGAGGATATTATTGCTGTGATATATTTTACTGTTCTGATACACTAATATTTGTGTTCAGCGAAGTCTCCTGAGTATAACAGTACCCCACATGTAGAGGTTTTATAGTGTTTGTGAAAGTTACAGGGTCAAATATAAGGCTTGATTTTACTTTTTTTTATTGAAATTTATCAGATTGGTTAGGTTGCCTTTGAGAGCGTATGGTAGCCAAGGAATGAGAATTAGCCCCATGATGGCATACCATTTGCAAAAGAAGACAACCCAAGGTATTGCAAATGAGGTATGTTCAGCCTTTTTTAGTAGCCACTTAGTCACAAACACCGGCCAAAGTTAGCGTTTTTTGCATTTTTAACACACAAACAAATATAAATGCTAACTTTGGCCAGTGTTTGTGACTAGGTGGCTACTAAAAAAGACTGGACATACCCCATTTTGAATACACTGGGTTGTCTACTTTAAAAAATATGTACATGTTAGGTGTGTTTCGGGGATTTATGACAGATAACGGTGTAACAATGTCACTATTGATACATTTAAAATATATATATATATTGAAACCGCAATTTCCTACTTGTATTTATAGGCCTATAACTTGCAAAAAAAAGCAATAAAGCATGTAAACACTGGGTGTTTTTAAACTCGGGACAACATTTTGAATCTATTTAGCAGTTTTTTTCATTAGCTTTTGTAGATAAGTAAAAGATTTTTCAAGTAAAAGTCCAAAAACATGTTTTTTTTTTTATTTTTCACCATATTTTATTATTTTTTTTAAATACAATATATGACATAATATAAATACTGGTATGTAAAGAAAGCCCTTCTTGTCGTGAAAAAAACAATATATAACTTGTATGGGAACCGTAAATGAGAGAGCGGAAAATTACAACTAAACACAAACACCACAAAAGTGTTAAAACTGCTCTGGTCCTTAACGTACAAACATCGCAAAAACAGGCTGGTCCTTAAGGGGTTAAAGATGGAAAAAAGGGATTCTTTTATTGTGGTGAGTGTATGGGCTGCAGAAATTGCAAGCACCACAATCGAAAAGTCGAGAATTTTAAGTCAAGGGTAGGCAACCCTATGTATAAGATAGATTTGTTTATGTCTTGCCATTCAAAAAGTGTTGTTTATCTGCTCACGTGTCCTTGCGGGCTCCAATATGTTGGAAAAACATCCAGGTGTCTTAAGACAAAGATACGTGAGCATATTTATAATATTAGGAGGGGTTTTTTAAAACACAACGTATCACTACATTTTTTAAAATGCCATTGAGGAGACCCCTCCGGACTCAATTTTTTGGCATACAAAAGATGGAAGCCCATTGGAGAGGAGGGGGTCTGGAATCGACGTTGAGCCGCTGAGAGATGAAGTGGATATTTAATTTGGACACTTTATCTCCCGGCGGACTCAACGTCGATTTTGAGATTACAGCACTTATCTGACTTTGTTTGTAAATTCTATTTTTTTATTTCCATTTAAGGATTTTTTATATATTATCTTAAATAAAACTTTTTTAATAATATATTTTTATTAACATTAATTTTTATCAATGTTTGCCCATTTACTAACAATCTTTATCTCCTTTTTTTACAGATGTAGTAAACATTTTCCCTTTGTGAGAAGTCTCTTTTATAATTATACATTTATTATTATTATTCCCCTGTATAAGTGTGTTCTACTTTAAGGGGATTGTCCTCCTCATATTATGGATATGTTATTCTCATGCAATGTGCTATATGGATGGAACATTGTTTTATGCATAAATATGTTTTTTAATTGTATTTTGTATTGTGAAGTAGTAAAGGTATTTAATGTGTATAAATAATATGTATTTGATATTTTATATTGAAATTTTCTGTATGTAGTGGTTCTTTTCCCACTTCCAATATGGCGAAATCGACAGCACTGCCGATCAGTGAACAAAGCACAAAGCTGTGACCGAAAAACCGGAAGTGACGTCAATGTGTATGACGTCAGAATCATGCGACCGGGCGGAAGGTCACATGACACGGATGCACAACGAACCCGGAAGTGAAGAAAGGCGCCGGGAAACGGCGCCAAATTCAAAGGATAATAAATAAATTCAAAGGACCACTACTTAAGTGATAGAAAGGCAACTGCAGCCACACACTTTGACAAAGACCTGGAGGTCGAAACGCGTTAGTGCTGTGGACACTTTTTCTACTTATGTTATTTTAGCTTATTTTATATCTGTATTGTATACAGTAAAGCTTTCATTTACCTTTACACAATTGGATATCCTGAATTATTGAGAGGCTGGAAAAGGAGCCATCCTGATACCGGAGAAACTGACGGAAGCGAAGCACAGAGAGATGGACACAGGTTTCTTCAGGAAGGAAGAGATTCTTTATTGGATCACCGATCGGGACTCAGAGGGACTAGCGTCACCAAAATACCACAAGTTCTGAGCCCCGGACAATGGTGCAGGCTCCTTATATAGGCACATAACTCCTCCCATATTAAGCTCCACCCGCACATTCTCTTGACCAATCAATACAAATAAGAATTAACTTCCTGCTTGACCGCATGGCTTGTCCAGCACAATGGAGGAGGGGGAATACTACATCCTGTATTCTTGCACATGCTCCGTACACTACTGATCGTATCTTGCCTCGTGCAACCAACTGATCGATACGTCAGCATATGCACGTACACATGCCACGTGGTAATCTCGGCCTACTAAATTTATTTTTACCGAGATTCCACCACATTCCCCCCTTTGATGCCTCTTGATATTTCACAATTACTTGAGGCATCACTTAACCTTAGTTTGCATACACCGCAAGTTACCTTGAACCAGACCAGACTTATCTTATGATGTGAATCTTTTAACACTCATCTTCCTGCATTGGTTCTCCCTGTTCTAGAGCCTTATATTTATAAATTGCCATTATCTGTGCAGCAGCCTTCCTCTCTGCTATATTTTCTATCAGGCTTTGCACAGACCTAACTACTAAGGGTATAAGACACGGCAGGAGTAGACACAACATTAAAATCAGTAGGACTCCACCTACCACTGCCTTAAGCCCTCCAAACCACTCATACCAGCTACCAAACCAACTACTTGGATTATACCCTTTCCATACCTGAGTAGGCACATGCGCTAGTTTAACCATATGGCTAGTAAGCTCAGCTATTGCTTGCCCTTCGTCATCTATTTGAAGACAGCAATTGCTCAGGTTAAACTTCCCACATACACCTCCCTCTACTGCCAAAAGGTAATCCAAGGCTAATCTATTTTGGTAGACTGCCGTCCTCATCCTGGTGTTATGCTTCGCTAGAAGATTGAGCGCTTGTGATGTTTCGTTAGTAATAATCTCAACCACCGCCTGTAATCTTATAATGCGGTTGAGCATATAAATAGGGGTTCTATAACCAAATGTACCATCCTCTGCCCACGTGGCTGGCCCATAATAATCTATAATACGCTGGGGAGGCCATTCATCATCTTCCCAGGCGCCTATCTCTATGGGTCCCCTTTTCTTCTTATGATTCACATCATACACTTTAACACCTAAAGTCTCACCTGTTTCAATCGGTAACAAGAAGAAGGATGGTTTGAGCATACCCAACACACATGCCCCTTCCCAGTCCTGTGGCAACTCCGAATAGGCTTTCTTACCACAGATCCAGTACAAATTTGCTGGGGCTCTCCAGGTAGATGTGATGGATAAATCAAGCCACACATCCTTTAAATTGGCGTATCTAGCAAACGGGTTAGGTGGTTCTGAGACATTTGAAGCCGACCACCAAGTTGTATTCTTTGTATCATCATCATAAGCTTTTTGCCCTAGACAAGTTAATTCTCCTACAGAAGTGTTATACATTATTCCTTTCCTTGCTATGCAAACATAACCTATGATGGAGGTCTTTAATCTCCACTCAGATTTACCTCTAACACTCATATGATAATCGGCTTGTGAAGATATTAATTGTTCAACTGCCTCAGAACCGGACATTACCTCCTTTGCTTCCCAAGGCCATTGGTCTCCCATGTTAGTACCTCCACACACATAGCAGTTGGTAACATTAAGACTACCGGCAATACTTTCAGCTAAATCGATGAACAGGTTTTTAGCATTATGGGGGATCTTATTATCTATACTCATCTCTTCATAAAAGGAATGGTATACTTGATGAGTCTGGGAGGATACCGTATCAGTCTCTATCCCTATAAACAATACTGTCCCAGGATCTAAACCCGTCCCGTATATTTGAAACCCAAATAAATTGCCATATTTGTCTAAGAACTTATCGGGGTTATTTATAAGTATATGGATGGGATTACATTCCATAGACCTACAATATGGGCTAGTCGGCAACTTAGTCACTATCATGTCTTTGTCTACTGTCTGTCCCCAAGTCGCCCACCCCACACAAGACCAATATGGGCAGAAGTTATAGTCTTTATTTGGGCATCTAGGACTCACATATTTATTTTTACTACTGGGACAAATATATTTATCATTAGACCCATACGTCCTCTCCCATCTAAGATCCCCACATACATTCCACGGCTTTCTACCACTCGATATTGCTTTACACGCATCAAATAGCAGAACACCCGAAGAATGTACGGATTCTAACACCGTCTTATTAATTAGGGTCCCCTGAGGATCTCCATTCCTGAGAGTCAACCAAATTGTACGGGGTTGATACTCTGGACTGAAGCACTTAGGTTCTCCTACTCCTAAATGGCACACACTATAGTCTATATTTAGGTATCTACATCTCGATACATCTCCTTTACACTCGTATTGTGAATGCCAAATTAGGGTTTGGGAAATATGGTTACCTGTTCTCGTAGTCTTAATGCATACCTCACAGCTAGGAGTGTCGGTACCTCTACCTTCCTGAATATAAAAACACACATAAATAAACACTATCAAAAACACATCTTTCGCCGTCATCCTCAGTCTTCGTCCGTGCGAAGGCACCTCAGCTTCCAGGATGTAAGGGCTGCAGGGAATGGAGTTCTGCTCGTCTTCACAGGAGTCCCTTCGAGACTTTCCCTGGCTTATAAACTATACGTCGGTGGGCGGACAGGCTTTAATATGGCCTTCTCACTCACGCACCAAATCCCAAAAATAATAAAATTTGTAATCCACAATAGTTCCTCGTTACTCCGACTGAGTAGTGCGTTTTAACCGGATCTTGCAGGGATTCTCTGGATCTGCTGTAACTTGCCAAGAATCGACTGCTGCTGATTTAACCCTGGAGTGATGTATCCACGGAGTCACTTCGGCTACTTTTATCGCTGTAGGGGTAGACAAAAGAACAACATAAGGACCTCTCCACTTGGGCCCTAACGGTACATTATTCCACTCTGTAATCCACACTTGATCTCCTGGATGATAACTATGAACAGGGGGATAAATATTCACAGGTAATCTATCTTGTACCCATTTCTGTACCTCCTCCATAGTCTTACCCAACTCTACAACCTGCTGCCGGGTAATTCCTTCTCCCAACTGACTCAAGTCCCCCCTTAAGTTACCAAGTACGGGAGGTGGTCGCCCATACATGATTTCAAAAGGAGAGAGGCCCATGCTTCTGGTAGGGGTACTGCGGATTCGCAATAGAGCTATGGGTAAGAGAACGTTCCACTTAAGTTGGGTTTCCTGACACATTTTAGCCAACTGATTCTTAATAGTTCTATTCATTCTCTCTACCTTACCAGAACTCTGGGGTCTATATGCTGTATGAAGCCTCCACTTTATACCAAGCATATGAGTCAGTTGTTGTAGGCACTGATGAACAAAAGCTGGACCATTGTCCGATCCTATAGAACAGGGTAGTCCATATCGGGGTATTATTTCTCGTAGCAGGAATCTTACAACTTCTCCTGCTTTCTCTGTACGAGTAGGACATGCTTCTACCCAGCCTGAATAGGTACACACAATTACCAGCAGGTAACGATGTCCACCCGATTTAGGCATCACTGTAAAGTCAATTTGTAAATCGGACATGGGGAGTCCCCCCATAAACTGGACTCCTGGTGGCTTTACTGGTCCTTGTCTTGCATTATTTTTAGCACACGTTACACATCTTCGTACAATGGCCTGAGTCAAGTTGGACAATCTTGGTATGTAGAAATGTTTTCTGAGAGATTCTTCAGTACTGTCTCTCCCAGAATGTGTCCCGTTATGATAATTTTGGACAATTTCTACCGCTAGTGATGCTGGTATGACTATTCTTCCATCTTCTAGCTGATACCACTTGTTCTCCAAATACTTTCCTGGTTCAGTCTTTAACCACTCCTCTTCTTGAGCTGTATAAACTGGAGTCCATTGGGACAGTGGAGTTGGTATAAGAGCAGCTATATGCCCCACATACTCCTGTCTTCCTGATTCAGCAGCACGCTTAGCTGCACTATCTGCCATCCGATTTCCCTTGGTTACATCACCATCTCCTCTCAGATGCGCTCGACAATGTATGATACCGACTTCTTTCGGCTCCCACACTGCTTCCAATAGTTGTAGGATTTCAGCTGCATACTTGATTTCTTTTCCTTCTGAATTCAGTAGTCCTCTTTCTTTATACAAAGCTCCGTGGGCATGAGTGGTTAAAAACGCATATTTGGAGTCCGTATAGATCATGGGTCGTCAACCTGGTCCCTACCGCCCACTAGTGGGCGTTTCGGGATTCCAGGTGGGCGGTAGGGATTTTCAAATTTTTTTATGGATTGGGTGAGCGGGCGGGCGCGAGCCGGCGGTACCCCTGCGACCGGGTACCGCCATCACCACTTGCGGCCCCGGCCCGGGCGGAAATCCGCCGGGGCCGCATATAGAGGGGTCCATCGGGTGGCCCATGCTGTCAGGGCCACCCGATGGATGTGGATTGTGAGGGGGGCCTGGTCAGCGCTGGGCGCTTTAACAGCGCGACCGGCCCCCTGTGATGACATCATCTCTGCTGGGAGGAAGTGATTCCCCGGTCACTCCTCCCAGCATACTGAGAGCCCGCGTGGGAGGGAGGAGGAGGAGGGAGTCAGAGTGGGAACTCTGACTCCCATCCACCTGAGCCACCACTGGACCCCAGGGAAAGTCACCCTCCTGCACCTTAAAGGTAGGAAACAGGAGGGTGACTTAAATATAATGTGTGTTTGTTTGTGTATGTGTCTTTGTATGTATGTCTTGTGTGTGTCTGTATGTGTGTCTTATGTATGTGTCTTGTGTGTGTCTGTATATATGTGTCTTGTTTTTGTATGTATGTCTTGTGTGTGTATGTGTCCTTGTGTGTGTATGTGTCTTTGTATGTATGTGTGTCTTTGTATGTATGTCTTGTGTGTGTCTGTGTCTTTGTATGTGTCTTTGTATGTGTCGTGTGTGTGTGTCTGTCTGTATATATATATATATATATGTGTATGTATGTATGTGTGTCTTGTCTTTGTATGTATATGTTTCTTGTGTCTGTCTGTGTGTATGTGTCTTTGTATGTATGTCTTTTGTGTGTCTGTATGTATGTGTGTCTTTGTATGTGTCGTGTGTGTGTCTGTCTGTATATATGTGTGTATGTATGTGTGTCTTGTCTTTGTATGTATATGTTTCTTGTGTCTGTCTGTATGTGTGCCTGTCTGTATGTTTGTGTGTGTGTCTGCATGTGTGCCTGTCTGTCTGTATGTGTGTCTTGTGTGTCTGTATGTATGTATGTATGTATGTGTGCCAGAAGGGCCACCATCAACAATTTTGGGGCCTCTAACACAGCTCAAGGTCTGGGCCCCCCTTCAAGCCCGCCCACAGGGCCCGCCTCCAAATCCTGCCCACAGGAATACACACACACACACACACACACACACACTAACAGATACAAATACTGAAACAGGCATACACACAGTGCACAAACACTGGCATACACACAATGGCATACACACACTGGCACACATACACTGGCATACACTGGCATACACTGGCATATACACATACACTTGCATATACACATACACTGGCATACACATACACTGGCATACACATACACTGGCATACATACACACACACACTGGCATACACACATACACCTCATTGGCTGGGGATGATGTGAGTCGGCTGCCTCTCCTCGCGGCCTCTCTCTCCTCCTTCCCGCGCCGAGTAAACTGGGAGGAAGTGACCGGACGTCACTTGCTTCCGGCTGCATTTTTTTTTAAAGGGGCCCGGTCGCGCTATTACAGCGCTGACCGGGCCCCTGAAGATAATAGGGCCCATAGGGTGGCCCTAAATGCTTGGGCCACCTGATGGGCCCCATAAGCGTGTGGGCCCCGGTGCAGATGCACCGGCGGCAGTTCCGCTGATACACGTGGGGCCCGGGCGGCCGAGCCCCCCAGGGCCGCCGGGCCCGTGACAATTGTCACGGTTGTCATGCCCTGATGGCGGCCCTGTGTGCCAGTCTGTTATAGTGGGATACCTAGCTCAGCCTTCCTACTGGGCATTGCTATAAGGAAGGTTAAAAAAGGGGGAAAAAAAGGGAGAAGAGGGGAGTTGACGCACAGATGAGAAATCCTATTATGCGCAAACAGAGAAGTCGTCTGAATATCACCGAAAGAGGAGATCTTTGTTTGTTCCTTACGAAAATCAAACCGGATATCAAATATTTAGTCTTGCAGCATCAACCTCAAGGATCTCATTAATCACTAGTAAAGGTAATTTCTATTTACTTTATTGTTTTCTCATTAAACTTTATAAAGTTAAAAACATTATAAACATGCATTAATTGGAAATAAAAAGATAAATGAACGTACATTTTTTTTTTTTTTAAAACACCCTCCTTTCGAAAAAAATATTCCACACTTGCGCGATAACTGGTGGGCGGTAAGGAAAATTTTTCAACCAAAAAGATGCATTAGTGGGCGGTAGTAAGAAAAAGGTTGACTACCACTGGTATAGATGTTCACTCTTAAACCTTCAGCCAATTGTAACGCTCGTGTCAGTGCTATCAATTCTGCCTTTTGTGCTGATGTTCCTTTCGCCAGTGGCCAAGCTTCTATCACCTTGTCTATTGTTGTCACTGCATATCCTGCATAGCGGATCCCTTCTTTCACATAACTACTGCCGTCGGTATAATATTGAACATCGGGGTTCTGGATGGGAAAATCACGAAGATCTGGTCTACTTGAGAATACTTCATCCATTACTTCCAAACAATCATGTTGACTTTCAGTAGGTTGTGGCAAAAGGGTAGCTGGATTTAAGGTGTTTACAGTCTCTAAATGCACTCTGGGGTTTTCACACAACATTGCTTGATACTTGGTCATACGGCTGTTACTAAACCAATGATTTCCTTTGTAATCCAACAACGTCTGTACTGCATGTGGGACTCGTACATAAAGTTCTTGACCCAGAGTGAGTTTATCGGCTTCAGCTACTAGCAGGGCGGCTGCAGCTACGGCTCTTAGACAAGGTGGAAGTCCGCTGGCCACTGCATCCAATTGCTTAGACATGTAGGCAACAGGTCTTTGCCATGATCCCAAGTACTGTGTCAATACTCCCACAGCCATTCTTCTTTGCTCGTGTACATATAAGTAGAATGGTCGTGTGTGATCAGGTAGACCTAATGCTGGGGCACTCATCAAAGCCTTCTTCACATCTTCAAATGCCGTTTGCTGTTCTTGGGTCCATAAGAAGGGGTCGTGCTCTGTACCTTTTATAGCTGCGTACAGAGGTTTTGCCAGTATCGCGTAGCTGGGAATCCATATCCTACAGAAGCCTGCTGCCCCAAAGAATTCTCGCACTTGTCTTCTATTCTTGGGTATTGGTATTTGGCAGACAGCTTCTTTTCTCTCTGGCCCCATAATTCTTTGACCTTCAGAGATATGGAATCCCAGATATTTGACAGTTGGCAAACACAACTGAGCCTTCTTTCTAGACACCTTGTATCCTGCCTTCCAGAGAATGTGTAGTAGATCGTGCGTTGCTTGCTGACAGATTTCTTTTGTAACTGCTGCTATCAACAAGTCATCTACATATTGTAACAATACACACTCTCCTGGGATGGACTCGAAATCCAATAGATCTTGGCTTAGAGCTGAACCAAATAGGGTAGGTGAATTTTTAAACCCTTGGGGCAGTCTTGTCCAGGTCATTTGGCGTTTTGAGCCCGTTACAGCGTTCTCCCATTGGAAAGCGAAAATACATTGACTTTCTGCGGCAATTCGGAGGCAAAAGAAGGCATCTTTGAGGTCTAAGACTGTAAAGTAAGTAGCCCCGCCCGGAATTAAAGCAAGCAGGTTATATGGATTGGGTACAACTGGATGTATACTAACAACCGCATCATTGACTGCTCTCAAGTCCTGCACAGGTCGATACTCATCTGTACCGGGCTTTTGAACAGGCAGCAATGGGGTGTTCCAGGGGGAAGTACAGAATTTTAGGATACCATACCGTATGAACTTATCCATATAGGATTGGATGTTCTTCTTAGCCTTCTGCGGGATGTGGTATTGTCTTAGGCTCACTGGATAAACCCCAAGTTTTAGTTCAATTTTTATAGGTGGAATATTGCGGGCCAGTCCTGGTGGGTTGTTCTCTGCCCAAACTCCTGGTATGTTAAATAATGTCTCATCACTCCTAGGGTTTTGGCTAGTCAACGCTGTATAAAGTCGCCACTCTTCTTCCTTTGGTACGGATAATGTCATGATACCTGAAGGTCCATTAAACTTTAAGGATGTTGTTCCATTTGGTAGGAACGTAATCTGCGCTTGTAATTTTGATAGCATATCACGTCCCAGCAATTGGACTGGACATTCAGGCATATAAAGGAATTGATGTTTTACTACGTGGCCTCCCAGTGTACAGAGTCGACTTTTAAGAACCGGTTTTTCAGCACTTCTTCCAGTTGCTCCTATTACAGTAATAGTCCTTCCAGATGGAGGAGCAACTAGATTAGTCACCACTGAATGTTCAGCACCAGTGTCGATCATGAACGCACTCCTTTTCCCCCCTATTGATACATCGACCATAGGCTCCGCTCGACCAAGGGGGATGGAGCCCCGTCGGTATCAATAGTCCTCCATGACCGTGTCAGCCAATCCTACAAAGTCCCTACCTTCTCTATCGCGGGACCTTTGCGCTGCTGGAATATACCTGTCTTCCCTAACACTTCCTCTGTTCCCATTACTCCCTCTATTACCATTACTCCCTCCGGGGCCTCCTCTACCTCTCGCTCTGCCTCTAAAGTTTCCGTAACCTGCCCTGGGTTGGTCTCTCTCGTACTGCTCTCTTTGTGGACATTCGTTCCTCCAATGCCCTTCTTCCTTGCAATACGCGCATTGATTCCTACTCAAAGGCTCCCTATTCCATCTACTATCGCCTCTATCTGGGCCCCGTCTATCTACGCCTGCGATCGCTACCGCTAGCATATCAGCCTTTCTACGCATCTTGCGCTCCTCCTCTTTCTTACTTTCTGTTTCCCTATTCATATAAACCTTATTCGCTACCTCCATTAGTTGGGTGATGGACATACCTGCAAACCCTTCTAACTTTTGTAGCTTGCGCTTAATATCTCCATAAGCTTGGCTGACAAAGGCGGAGTTCACCATTCGGGAATTGTCTGCGTCTTCCGGATTAAAGGGGGTATACAAGCGGTATGCCTCCAATAATCGGTCATAAAAGACACTGGGCGCTTCATCACTTTTCTGAATCACCTCAACTGTCTTCGACATGTTAATGGCTTTCTTTCCTCCGGCTTTCATGCCAGCAATTATAGCGTCTCTATAGGCTCTGAGTTGAACCATATCAGCACCATTTACATTCCAATCGGGATCGGTGTTGGGATAATGTGTTGCGGCCCATGCTGATGGATTGGCTTGGTTTAAAGTACGGGCTTTATCCTCTAGTGCTTTAATGGCCGCTTGATTAATTCTTGTCCTTTCCTCATTGTTGAATAAAGTCATTAATAACTTCTGGCAATCAGCCCATGTCGGGTTATGTGTCTGTACTATTGAGGTGAACAGATCAGTCATAGCTTGTGGTTTCTCAGTATACGAGGAATTGTGGGTCTTCCAATTTAAGAGATCGGTTGTCGTGAATGGGACATATACAAAGACTGGGTCAGCATGTGCCATTTGGCCTGCGGCATCGATATAGGCTGACCCAGGATTCAGACGAAGATGCATCTGATAGTGTTTTAATTGTTGGGCACCGGTCAGCTGTCGGGTCTGTATGGGACTACGTGGAGGGGCGTCAGTCATAGGTTCCAGTCGGGGAGAAATAGGGTATGGGGATGTGGGAGCTTGGTTTTGGGAAAAGGTTGTAAATAAAACACTTCGAGCCGAGCTAGATGAAGCTTGACCGGAAGTCTGAAGTGGCGCCAAATCAGGATATTCGTTTTTAATGGGGGTTGGTTCTGATTCCGGAAGGGGAGACTTAGTACGAGGGGGGGTGGATCCTGTACTGGAGGAGGAAGCGGAAGTGGATGGGGGTAATGAGGGGAGGGTTGCAGGACTTCCTGCATTTGCGTCACTTCCTCTTAACGGAAAGTAAGGGGGCGGCAAAGGGATCTCGGACTCAGGGGGCGTGTCCAAAATGGGCCTAACACCAGTCCTAGTGGACAAACAAGTCCTAGCTACCATGAGGCGACATTGCTCCTCGTGGCATGTCTGGAGCCATTTTGGCGAGTCATTTACGGCCTGTCTCCAACAATCAATATAAGGAAACTGGCCGTAAAGTTCAGGCCTACCTGATACAGCCACGTGTAAGCGCTGTACCAGAGTTGGGTCCAAACTGCCACGTGGCGGCCATGCCGCAACCAAAGTAGGCCACTCCCTAGTACACAAAGTGACCAAACGTACAGGAGACATTTTAACCCCAAAATCACAAGTTTTGAATCCCTTTTTAAAATTCTTCACCATACAACCTAAGGGATCCGGAATCGTTGACTGCGACGCGCCCATACTTAACAATGGAACGTCGTCGACAACGAATACTATACACGCGTACTATTCAACAATCACACCCGTTTCCTCTGGCAACAGCACCACGTGGTACAGTTACCAAGTGAAACGTACACAATAACAATAAACACTCAGGGAATTCCCGTACACACACAGCTGTTACACCAGTCACTATATAATCAATATTATGCCCTTTGGCTAAACTATACACTCACCCACGCTATAATTCTCTATATATGAATTACCCGTCTATAACACACCCCAGTAACATCGTCTTTTACAAATAGCGGTTACAGTACGGTTAGCATAGGTCAAAGCACAAGTTAAGGTCACAATACAATTATTAGTGGTTATGGTGTTAAACATGCAATAGACGACAATGATTAGTACTTATATACAGTGTCAGTAAATATACAGGGTTATGGTACCGTGCACTATGATACAGCAACACACTATTAACACTCTCGCTAGACGGCTGAGCTCGCGCTATCTAACAAGATATACACTTTACTAAACAATCTTTATCACATTTACAATTCCCAACTAAACTATTGGCCAGTACCTTGAATGGACTACCTAAAACTATATACACCCGTTTTGGTTAGCCACACTGCCCAATCACCACATATAGCGAGCTAGAGAACCGAATTTACACAGGCGCCTCTTAGTCGCACTATCAAAAGTCTAGTGGGTTCCAAATTTACACGCCTTCCCACTTAGCCCAGATAGGTTGAGAGCTAGCGAACCGAATTTACACAGGCGCCGCTTAGTCTCCCGGTCCCTCCGACCTAGCGAACGTAATATACACCCTAGAACGCTAGTCTAGACAAGACACCGGTGTCCGGCTAGGGCTATTTACACCAGGACCCCGCCTGACTAAGAAAATCAAACGGTCTGACTAAAGAGCGTTCGATCGAGCGGTGCGCCTTCGCTCCTTCCCTCCGACAGAGGGGGCAGATACACAGATTCAAACCCCTTTGGGCCTACCGCACAATCGGTATACCCCTAGTGGGTTCTGCCGTCTAAAACAGCAGTTGTCTTACCTCCTCGTTCCTGAACCTGAGTTCACACTCATCGACGGGGACACCCCAGCACTTCTCACGTAGAGGCCGATGATCTCCTGGACAACAAACCAGTGGCGCCGAGACGAAGGGAGGTCCACGCAGAAGTTCAGGGGTGCAGCCGTAGAGAACGTGGGCAAAGATAGACCGTCTCACGCCTCTGCCTCTCAGCTACCGTTGAACGATGAGCTTCCCGGCCAATGCACCAAATGATACCGGAGAAACTGACGGAAGCGAAGCACAGAGAGATGGACACAGGTTTCTTCAGGAAGGAAGAGATTCTTTATTGGATCACCGATCGGGACTCAGAGGGACTAGCGTCACCAAAATACCACAAGTTCTGAGCCCCGGACAATGGTGCAGGCTCCTTATATACCGTGTTTCCCCGAAAATAGGACCTACCCCGAAAATAAGCCCTAGACGAATTTTCGGGGTGGGCTGCAATATAAGCCCTACCCCGAAAATAAGACCTAGGCATTTTACCTTTGCGGCCCGGCGGGACTTCCTTCTTCTATGAGGAGGAGGGGGAGGAGCGTTGCGGGCCGCGGCATCGCGCAGCGTGATGACGACGTGCGCAGCGCCGTCAGTCTGCCTTCACGGATCTTCAGCGGAAGGATCCATTCCGGGCGGTGAGGCACCCAGTGGTCGGACTCTTTGAACTGTGAGTAGATACCGGTATTTTATGTCTGGGACTTAATTAATTAAAGGGGGGGGGGGGTGAATTAATTAAAGGGGGTGAATTAATTAAAGGGGGGGTGAATTAAGTAAAGGGAGGGTGGATTAATTAAAGGGGGGGTGAATTAATTAAAGGGGGGAATTAATTAAAGGGGGGGTGAATTAAGTAAAGGGAGGGTGGATTAATTAAAGGGGTGGTGGATTAATTAAAGGTGGGTGGATTAATTAGAGGGGGTGTGGATTAATTAGAGGGGGTGGATTAATTAGAGGGGGTGGATTAATTAGAGGGGGTGGATTAATTAGAGGGGGTGGATTAATTAGAGGGGGTGGATTTATTAAAGAGGGGGGTGGATTAATTAAAGGGGGGTGGATTAATTAAAGGGGGGTGGATTAATTAAAGGGAGGGTGGATTAATTAAAGGGGTGGTGGATTAATTAAAGGGGTGGTGGATTAATTAGAGGGGGTGGATTAATTAGAGGGAGAGTGAATTAATTAAAGGGGGGGTGGATTAATTAAAGGGGGGTGAATTAATTAAAGGGGTGGTGGATTAATTAGAGGGGGTGGATTAATTAGAGGGAGAGTGAATTAATTAAAGGGGGGTGGATTAATTAAAGGGGGGTGGATTAATTAAAGGGGTGGTGGATTAATTAGAGGGGTGTGGATTAATTAAAGGGGGTGGATTAATTAGAGGGGGTGGATTTATTAAAGAGGGGGGCTGGATTAATTAAAGGGGGGTGGATTAATTAGAGGGGGGTGGATTTATTAAAGGGGGGTGGATTAATTAGAGGGGGTGGATTAATTAAAGGGGGTGTGGATTAATTAAAGGGGGGGTTCAATGTACATACCGGTACCGTGAATAAATAAGCCCTACCCTGAAAATAAGCCCTAGTGTGTTTTGTGTGACTAAAATTAATATAAGACCCGGTCTTATTTTCGGAGAAACACGGTAGGCACATAACTCCTCCCATATTAAGCTCCACCCGCACATTCTCTTGACCAATCAATACAAATAAGAATTAACTTCCTGCTTGACCGCATGGCTTGTCCAGCACAATGGAGGAGGGGGAATACTACATCCTGTATTCTTGCACATGCTCCGTACACTACTGATCGTATCTTGCCTCGTGCAACCAACTGATCGATACGTCAGCATATGCACGTACACATGCCACGTGGTAATCTCGGCCTACTAAATTTATTTTTACCGAGATTCCACCACAATCCTGGTGGGGAGTCTGAAAGCCTGAATAAGCTTATTATTCACCTGCCATTGAAGTCAGAGCCAGCTCTATGTGGCTCTGCATACTGTGAGTGACCCATTACCCTCTTTTGATTGATGTTCCTTTAAAACAGGATGAGAAGGAATGGTTAACTGATCTGGTATGAGAAATATTGTATTTGTCATTGCAATATAAAAGGTATTAGCCTGTGAGGATTGTAGTCAGCAATAAATGAGTTAATTCAGTTTGATTTAACTGGCAAGTAAAAGTTAGTGTATAGATCATGCCTCTCAGGTTTTACTGCTAAATTCACTGCCATTTAGGAGTTAAATCACTTTGTTTCTGTTTATGAAGCCCTTGTCACACCTCTCCTGGCTGTGACAGACACTACCGGCATGAAAAAAAAAGTTCCACTTTCAATCAGATGTAACTTACTTTAAAACTTTTCATCTCCTGCTCTGTAAATTGAACTTTAATCACATACAGTGGGCTCTTGCAGGGTGTAGCAAGCTATTAACATTGCAGGGGATAAGAAAATCTAAATTAAACAGAACTTGCAATAAAGAAAGGATAAACCTTAGATTACTTTTTACAGGAAGTCTTTACATGAAGTATTTAGGAAGGCTGTGCAAGTCACACACAGGAGGTGTGACTAGGGTTCATAAATAAAGTTAATTAACTCCTAAATGGCAGAGAATTGAGCAGGCTTCAGGGGCATGATCTATACACCAAAACTGCTTCATTAAGCTAAAGTTGTTTTGGTGACTATAGAGTCCCTTTAATTTTCAGCCCAACATTCTCATTGAAGCAAAGTGTTACAACAATCAACACTGAAGCACAGCAATGCCTGCTAGTAACCTGGATTTGTGAAACCCGCCTAGTTCTTTGACAATAGATTGAAAAACAACATCAGGTATGGCTACACGTATTCAAATATCAGACTCATTAGAAAAGGTCAGTTAGCTTCAAAATATCAAGTTATTTTGCAGCTAATAATTGGCATTATCAAATCACAGCTTTCATACCAAAGACAACTGAATACGGACATTAGCAAATGTTCCCCTCCTCTCCATTATATTTAACGCCTTGTCTAGTTAGAACATTACAAGTGATGACAAGGCGCCTGGCAACACACTTTCAGATGGATAGTATTAGTGTAATGTTAATGTGACATCTAGATTATTTTATACAAAAGACACAGATGAATGGATTTAGTTTGGCAAAATGAATTTTCTGACACAGAATAACACATTGTTAGTCTATGATAACTAATAGTGATAGACACTATGCAATTATTAAAAAAATAGGATATTAAAGTAAAAATCAAATGACAGAGTAGCAGGCAGCTTAATTTGGCAAAGTAACAGAACCCATCAAACTAAGGCCTCTATTTAATTTTAGTGGCAGAAAGCAATCAATAATTACTCAACAAAAATGTTTTGCTTTTCGGTTCAAATTAATGATAAACAGGTTAGCAGCTCAAAAATAAAAGCACTGATAAATATGTATCAGCCTTTTTTAATGACTAACCCTGGGTGGTATAGTCCCTATTTCAGGGGCCTGTTTCAGCATTCTGACTTTCTTGGGTGGGACACCAGGGAACTGTCCTGAGAAAGTGTAGTGCAAGCAAATCATTAGACAGACTGACACTATGCTCAGGGCACTAGAAACATGCAGAGAGCACTGAAGACAACATCCTCTTTCCAGGTGGGTCCATCTCCTATTAAGTGGCTGGAATCACCCAGAGGACATTGGCCCACCTCCATTTACCCTGTTCAAGGCATTCCAATTTACAGGATCCGATGTTATGGGGTATAAGGATATGGGTGCAGCAATGTTATTATTACCTACTATCCATGCTGCTACAAAATGGGAAGTAGTTGCTTGGATATATGACGGCATCCCGGCAACTTCTGCCTGTTCCTGTGCAATTCCTTCCAACTAACATCCTCACTAGACACCAGGGATGAAGGTAAGTACCCCTTAACTCCAACCTAACTTGTCAGTAAAGTATGTGAGAGGCTGAACTTGTATGTGCAAGTGTGTGGTGGAGAATGTAGTTAAGGTGAAGTGGACTGACGTGGCTGGCCTGGTGACATGTAAAAACTAAAGCTTAATTGTCACTTCCCATAATTAATATTATTTACTAATCACTAAAGTTTGAATTCAAAGTGAGTTTCAAATTGAAGGCCAAAGTATCTGAACTGGAAGCATTTCTGATTTCGTGAATGTATCCAATTCACCTATTTTTACCTTAAATTTGACCTTAAATTTGAAATTCACTTGGAATTCACACTTTATTGAATAACTGTGTAAGTATCATAACTACTAGCGCTGTACAGGTTATGGCGCCAAGAGTTCCCAGAGGTGCCATGTGACGGTAACCTGTCAAATCGCTTATGAACAGTGTGACACTTTCTTTGTTGTAGGAAACAAAATTTACTGCAATCGGGTACTACACCAACCAACAAGGAGGTGCTCTGGAATAGGAATACCACAATCTGATGTCAGCAGGAAATGGAAGAAAACCAGGCAACACTCCAGGTACAATCCGGTGAAAGACTTTCTTCACTGTCCTTGTTGTGTTGGACACTATGATTTTTTGTGACGGAGCTGCTTAAAGCATGGAAGAATTGCAATCAAAGAATTAGCATTGAGATAGATGAATTGAAAATGCTGAAATGTAGCCAGTGAACCAGCAACTATGCCACTTTTACAGCACCTGTGCACCAATTCAATTCATATCTCTTTGCACCGAGCTGATACATTTTTCTGTTCCAAATTTATGTAATGTAATGTTTAACAGAAAACCAATGATATGAAAATAATTCTATTATTGTTCATTGGAATAATACATCTCCCTGTAACAAAGACATGTTATTATCTTTTTGTAATACTCTTTAGAAAACTGGCATATACCGATATAAGCACTACAAGAGAGGTTCATCCACTGCTAATGAGGATGATCGCAAATGACACTGATTGTGATCCTTCAGCAAAAACAGCAAGTGCTATTAACCCCTTAAGACCGCAGCCAAATGTACAAGTTGTGATCCAAAAAAAACGTAAACAAAAACTGGAATTTGCGCTATATGTCTGTCCAACCGTAATTCACATCTTTCATATTAAATGCACCAACACTTATTGTATATCATTTTATTCAGAGAAAACAGGGCTTTCGTTTAACATCAAATATGTAGGTATGGAACATCATTTAATATGAAAAAAATATAAAAAAATGGGAGAAAATAAGAATTTTTTACATTGTTTTAGTTCTACGTGACATTTTAACTGTGAATGTCAAAATACTGTTTGCTTTTACTGCAATACAATACACATATTTGTCTTCAGCGATGTCTCACGTGTAAAACAGTACCCCCTATGTACAGGTTTTATGGTGTTTTGGGAAGTTACAGGGTCAAATATAGCGTGTTACATATTTCAGTTTTTTCACATTGAAATTCGCCAGATTGGTTATGTTGCCTTTGAGACCATATGGTAGCCCAGGAATAAGAATTACCCCCATGATGGCATACCATTTGCAAAAGTAGACAACCCAAGGTATTGCAAATGGAGTATGTCCAGTCTTTTTTAGTAGCCACTGGCCAAATTTAGTGTTAATATTTGAAAATGCAAAAAACTAATTTGAACGCAAATTTTGGCCAGTGTTTGTGACCAAGTGGCTACTAAAAAAGACTAAACATACCCTATTTGCAATACCCTGGGTTGTCTACTATTGCAAATGGTATGCCATCATGGGGATAATTTTCATTCCTGGGCTACCATACGATCTCAAAGGCAACCTGGCAAATTTTAATGTGAAAAAACTGAAACGCAAACCTTATATTTGACTCTGTAACTTTTGAAAACACCATAAAACCTGTAAATGAGGGGTACTGTTATACTCAGGAGACTTCGCTGAACACAAATATTAGTGTTTCAAAACAGTAAAACGGATCACAACAATTATATCGTCAGTGTAAGTGCCATTTGTGTGTGAAAAATGCAAAAAATGTCACTGTCACTGACGATATCGTCGTTGTAATATATTTTACTGTTTTCAAACACTAATATTTGTGTTCAGCGAAGTCTTCTGAGTAAAACAGTACCCCCCATGTACAGGTTTTATGGTGTCTTGGAAAGTTACAGGGTTAAATATAGTGCTAGAAAATTTAATTCCCTGAACTTTCGGCCTGGGTTGGCAGGCAGGTCCTGCAAATTGTAATTAATGAAATGACCTTATTATGTAAAATTATTACATAAATATATACGTAGAATTATTATATATATATATATGTGTGTATATATATATATGTGTATATATATATGTATATAATTTTTTTTATTATTTTTATTTATATATAGGTATATATATATAGTGATATATACGTATATACTTATCTATATAAATATATATATTTATTTGTTCTACATGTATTTTGATATCAATATATATATTAATTTTAAAATACAGTTAGAACGAAATGACGCATGTTTATATATTTTTTATCTATTTATTTTTTATTATTTTTTTAATTTTATTTTTTAACATATTTATATATTTATTTATTTTTTTATTATATATAAATATATATATATAATGAAAATTATATATATATTTAATCAATATCATTGTACGTGTATTTTGATATTAATATATATATATATAATTATGTATATATTAATATTAAAATACACGTAGACAGTGTATGTATATTTATGTGTATATGTGTATATATATACTTAGATCATATATATATATAATAAATATATATATGATCCAAGTATATATTATTTATTTTTACACTGTTTTAACATCTTTTAATTTTATTTTCAGACAGCAGGGGGAGTACCTGTCATTACAGGCACTCCCCCTGCTGGCATTGACATGGACAGCTATGCCGTCCATGTGATCGCGGGGTCCTTGCAAGGACCTCGCAATCACATGGCCCTGGGGGGCCGAAGAGGACAGAGGGGGACTCCCTGGGCTCCCAGGTAAGTCCCCCATACCGCAATCGCCGGCGTGGGATCGCCGGTGACCGGGTAAGCACATTAGATCGCAGGACGTTCTATGCCGTCCTGGGGCATTTAGAGCCACCAAAATAAGGACGGAATAGAACATCCTGCGGTCTTAAGGGGTTAAGCTTTCTTCCACTGTTGGATAATGTCTCCAAGACAGAGGAAGTAAATGAAATTGGTCATAAGCTGATTTTCTGTGAAAGAAAAGTTCATAAATAGTAATAAGAACAGTTCTCAATCACAATGAAATCTTGTTGCTTTTCACGTCACCATTCACGCCATTTTGAAAAATAAATAAACCTGTAGCGGAGTGAGGAGTTACATTTATTACCAGAGGTACAGAACATAGGGGTAGGATGTTATTTATAATTATAAACTAGAGATTCCTCAGTTTCTTGGCAAAAATAAAGTACCTATGATGATTAGTGATGTACCGAACGGTTTGCTGGCGAATAGTCATCATTGAGTAAACTTTGACCCTGTGCCTCACAGTCAGCAGACACATTCCAGCCAATCAGCAGCAGGCCCTCCCTTCCAGACCCTCCCAACTCCTGTACAGCATACATTTTAGATTCATTCTGAAGCTGCATTCTTAGTGAGAGGAGGGAAAGTGTAGCTGCTGCTGATTTGATAGGGAAATGGATAGCTAGGCTAGTGTATTCAGTGTGCACTACAGTACTGAAGGACTCATCTGATCTCTGCTGTAAGGACAGCACCCCAAAAAGCCCTTTTTAGGGCTAGAACATCAATCTGCTTTTTTTTCCTGTGTAATCTAATTGCAGTTGCCTGCCTGCCTGCCAGCTTCTGTGTCAGGCTCACAGTGGATACTGTGCCCACTTGCCCAGTGCCACCACTCATATCTGGTGTCACAACAGCTTGCATTTAAAAACAAAAACATTTTTTGACTGTAATCTAATAGCAGTCAGTGTCCTTCAAGCGGGTGTCAGGCCTACAGCATGTACTCTGCCAACCTCTGCCAGTGCACAGTGCCACTCATATCTGGTGTCACAATAGCTTGCATTTAAAAACAAAAAAAGGTTTTGACTGTAATATAATAGCAGTCAGTGTCCTTCATAAGTGTGTGTCAGGCCTACAGCGTGTACTCTGCCAACCTCTGCCAGTGCACAGTGCCACTCTTATCTAGTGTTGCAATAGATTGCATTTAAAAACCCAAAAACTTTCATGCTGTCGTGCCTGTTGAGGGACCCTCGTATAAAAAGTTGAAGGAGAACAACCTGTTCCCCCGGTATAAGCAGAAAGTGGCTGAAATGTTACCAAATTACAAGTCGGAAAGGATGCAGCATATGCAAAATAAATTAAAAAATTTGCTTTACACAGCGTATAAGGGTGATGTCACAGCACAACGGGAATCTAACAGGGGAAGAGGTGAAAGTAATCTCCTCCTCCCACGACCACGCCAGCAAGGACAGGACACTTTACAGACGTGTTGTTGATGGAGGACATGCAGAGCTTTTTAAGTCCTACGCATCGCCACAGCCCTTCGGGATCTACCCTCAGAGATCGACTCGACCGACAGGTAGCAGACTACCTTGCCTTAACTGCAGATATCGACACTCTGAGGAGCGATGAACCCCTTGACTACTGGGTGTGCAGGCTTGACCTGTGGCCTGAGCTATCCCAATTTGCGATATAACTTCTGGCCTGCCCCGCTTCAAGTGTCCTGTCAGAAAGGACCTTCAGTGCAGCAGGAGGTATTGTCACTGAGAAGAGAAGTCGCCTAGGTCAAAAAAGTCTAGATTACCTCACCTTTAATAAGATGAATGAGGGATGGATCCCGAAGGGACTGACAGTGGGCGATACATTCGACTAAAAAAGGCCTGATGAGATGAGCTGTCTTGGGCTAAAAATGGTCAACACGCTGCTGTATTTTAGCTCTGAATGCCAGTTGACTTGCGTGACTTATCTGCCACCAACTAGGGTTCAAGCCGCAATGTTTTAGGGCACTTTCTGCCTGGAAAACAAACATCAATTTTTCTGGCCGCTGCTACAGCAGCGGCTGCAACAATACCTAATTTTTCAGGCATGTGTACATGCCTAATTTTTCGGGCCTCTAGTGCTGCACGGTGGCTTCAAAAACCAAACTCAAAAAAAGGCACATAACAGGGATTAAACTGATATGAATAGTACTACTTAACACACCACTCCTATCTGGTGGCACATTAGATTGCACGCGCAGTGCCCCAAATTTGAAGTAGGAGGACCGACCAAGCATCTTTTTCCATCTCCCGGTTCCTAAAATCGATGCCATATACACGTCCCCTGATGGGGCGCCAGCTCGTTATTCTCTTGGGCGCCAGCTCGTTATTCTCTTTTTCACTTCACTAGGGACACTTTACTGCACTATGGGCACTTCTTAGACCCACTCTTTGTCTTGCACAGTGTTATTCCTAGCCAGCATCTGTGATGGGAAATCAGGCAGTCATCTAAACGTTTAGATTGAGCTTTAGCTTAGAACACCCTTGAAGGTGTTTTAGGAGATTAGGGCTAGTTTAGAGGATTCTTCTTAGACCTCTCTGAGTCCTTATAGCCCTTCTACCTATCCAGCATTTCTGGAAGCTAGCTAAGAGAAAGGGTGGCTGTGTGTCTGTGATACATTTAACTTTATATCACCTTATTGACACTTTTTATGACAGCATCACTCCGGTCTCCATACTCTCTGCCTATACTCATCTATTTAGAGGGAATTTCCTTGCCCCTTGCAATATTATATAATAGGTAATAGTATAACCATTATTACTCAATTAGCCACTATAGGGGAATGAGTATAGTATCCCTTTGTTATTTATAAATGATACAATAAAGACTTTTGTCCATTACTCAATTTACTTTAACAAAGGGTACTAACCACGGTATTAGGAAGCATTACTCTGCTTTCCCTTTCTCCCTCTATTATACACCTATGCTCACTAGGATTTGTAGGTATCACTTTATTACAGTTGTCTAACCTTTTCCTATGCCAGTTTTAGATCTCCTTCTTGGGAGATTTTTTCTTTTTTCAGTTTATTAGCATACCTGGGTACAAGCCCTCGGTGGGGCTGGCACCACCACCTGACCACATTTCCTCGTTTCTTCCACTCATACTGCTTTTTCCATCTTTGAAGGGGTTTGGCGAAACAAGGAAGTAGTCCTCTACTCATTAAACTGATAAGAATAGTACTACTTAACACACCTTATAATAACGCAGAGAGAGGCAACGCAGAGAGAGGAGTCTGAAGAAGAGGAGTCAGAGGAGGAAGGTGGCTTTGAGGAGGTAGAAGACCAAACACAGCAGGCGTCCCAGGTGGCTTGTTGTCACCTTTAGGGGACCCTTGGTGTTGCACGTGGCTGGGTGGAGGAAGAGACCTTCAATGACATCAGTGAGGACAAGGAAAGGGACATGGCTAGCTTGGTATCCAACCTTGCAAATGGGGAGTTTGTGGTTGTGCAAATGGACTGTTTGCGGTATGTTAAAAGGGGAGTTTGGTCTGTCACTGTGAAGCGGGCGTAACCCTTACACTACCTGATCGATACAACATCATACAGTAGGTCCCCCCCCCCTCATTATTTTTATGGCCCCCACCCACCGCTCACGGGTGGGGGCGGGCGGGAGGACAGTAGGTCCCCCCATTGTGATTAATGGCCCCCACCCACCGCGCAGGGGGGGGGCCGGGGGGAGGACAGTAGGTCCCCCCCCTTATCCTTATTTACTGAATATTCCCCTGTATAATAATGTTTGGCATTCAGTGAATATTCCCTATTCTGCTCTGTGTCAGTGTGTATCAGGGTCTCTGAGGACAGGTGTCAATCCATATCTGCCAAGTGACCCTATGTAGGGGGAACAGTCCCTATTCTGCTCTGTGTCAGTGTGTATCAGGGTCCCTGAGGACAGGTGTCAATCCATATCTGCCAAGTGACCCTATGTAGGGGGAACAGTCCCTATTCTGCTCTGTGTCAGTGTGTATCAGGGTCTCTGAGGACAGGTGTCAATACATATCTGCCAAGTGACCCTATGTAGGGGGAACAGTCCCTATTCTGCTCTGTGTAAGTGTGTATCAGGGTCCCTGAGGACAGGTGTCAATCCATATCTGCCAAGTGACCCTATGTAGGGGGAACAGTCCCTATTCTGCTCTGTGTCAGTGTGTATCAGGGTCTCTGAGGACAGGTGTCAATACATATCTGCCAAGTGACCCTATGTAGGGGGAACAGTCCCTATTCTGCTCTGTGTCAGTGTGTATCAGGGTCCCTGAGGACAGGTGTCAATCCATATCTGCCAAGTGACCCTATGTAGGGGGAACAGTCCCTATTCTACTCTGTGTCAGTGTGTATCAGGGTCTCTGAGGACAGGTGTCAATCCATTTGTCAAGGTGTCAATATGTCATATGTCAGGTGTCAATCCATATCCATTGTGATTTAGGAATGTTAGGTGATTTATGCCCTTTATGGATTAAAACCAGACTCTGCATCAACTGTGTAATTTTCCATGGGAGTTTTGCCATGGATCCCCCTCCGGCATGCCACAGTCCAGGTGTTAGTCCCCTTGAAACAACTTTTCCATCACTATTGTGGCCAGAAAGAGTCCCTGTGGGTTTTAACATTCGCCTGCCCATTGAAATCTATGGCGGTTTGCCCGGTTCGCGAACATTTGCGGAAGTTCGCGTTCGCCATTCGCGAACCAAAAATTTTATGTTCGCGACATCACTAATGATGATAAATATAAATGTTGATGGGGTTTCAAAGACTATGGTCCAATTATTCCCCCCCTTCCGCTTTTAATAAGGGACCAGAGGGCTGCCTATGTGGTCTTTTGCATTTTGCCCCTGCTCAATAAGAGTAGTTATAAAAACACAAATAACACCACTATTCTGCTTCCCCAAATAGTATACATATTATTTAGTAAATAATTTATTATCAGGACAGGAGAACGCACATTAACTTTAAATGCACTATGCAGCAACTCAGTAACCGAGATAGAGATGCGCAGCACTTTGTAATAGAGTATACACCCAGAGAAAATTAACAGCTAAACCCTACTTTAAAAAATAGAAATGAAAAAAATAGATACATAATACAATTCTGTTCCGTAGTGATAAGCAGTGCTAAACTGGTTTTATTACTTCAAAAACATAAAAAGCTAACCGAACCTCAAGAAAAAGTAATCACTGAAAAATAAACAGGCCTGCGAGGACAGTTACAATTATTTATATAGCACCAACATATTCTGCAACACCTTACAGTCGGTAATCCAAGACAAACAATTATAACAAAACACATATTTGTCAAACAGGAACAGTAGGTAAAGAGGGCCAGATTACAATCTAAAGATTTACTGTAATAATGATAATATATATTTTAAAAAGATGAGGTACGTCACAATGATACCATATTGCATTGAAAATAGTGCAGGTGCTTTACAGCTGTGATATTCCATGCCATTACATCACAGTGGGATTAGGGGTATATAGGGTTGGTTTTTAGGGTCACCCAATTCAGAGTAACTCAGATGATGCATTTTGTACATGCCACTTTGACAGTAACATTTTAAATGTATATTAGACCCTCCATTTTAATACTTTGGAACAAATACAAGTTTTTAATTAGATCCTTATACACTATACAGGGGCGTACCTAGAGCATTTGGCACCTGGGGCGGATCCTGTGCTTGGCACCCCCTTGCCCCCCCCCCCCCCCACCCCCACCCCCCCAAAAAAAACCTGTAAATTGTTTTAAATGTTTTCTTTTTTTTACAATTTGTAAACTTTGCAAAACCGCTGTCAGCCCCTCCTACAAAACCCTTGTCCTTCCCCGCCCCCTCCTTTAAAACCCCTGTCCTTCCCCGGACCCTCCTTTAAAACCCCTGTCCTGCCCACTTCTACAAATCCTGTACTGACCCCATCTACAAAACCCCGCAACCCCCTTCCACAAATCCCCTGCTTATGCCCCCTTATAAAGACTCCTGTCCCAATACAAAACCCTTGCCCCCTTTTACAAAATCCCTGCACACACATTTATAGGCAGACAGTGACACACACAGTTACAGGCATACTTTCATGCCTCAACTACCGGTAATTCCTTGTCTTTTCCGGGTTGACGGAGTTTAGCCACACCCCTTCTCTGACGCGGTCTCCCCACGCTACATAATGCGACCGCGCCAGATACAAGACGCTGGATTATTGAACAGCGTTACCGCGATATCAACCCGGCTAAAAGTTTCTCTGCAACCTCTACTTGTGTACCGAACCGGACTGGAATTCTACTTACCCTCCTTCTCCTCTCCTCGACCACGGCTAGTATCTGGACTTTCCTCATCCTGCCTGAGAAACAACCCTCCCCGGAGGAGAACTCCGGAACCTGATTTTTCACCCTCTGGAAGCTAAGTCAATAAATCTGTGATAAGAGCTTACCTTGTCTCAAACCCGCTAAGCATTCCTGCCATAGTTTGCTCTCAAGTCCGTTAAGTATTCAGGCTGCAGCTGCTCCCAGGCCTGCTATCTCTAACTCCAAAACTAATCACTCCTGTTACAACTTCATTTCTAACTTCGTCCATTTCCTTAAAACTTGCAAACACCAATGTGCTAGATTGCATGTACAGGGAGTGCAGAATTATTAGGCAAGTTGTATTTTTGAGGATTAATTTTATTATTGAACAACAACCATGTTCTCAATGAACCCAAAAAACTCATTAATATCAAAGCTGAATATTTTTGGAAGTAGTTTTTAGTTTGTTTTTAGTTATAGCTATTTTAGGGGGATATCTGTGTGTGCAGGTGACTATTACTGTGCATAATTATTAGGCAACTTAACAAAAAACAAATATATACCCATTTCAATTATTTATTTTTACCAGTGAAACCAATATAACATCTCAACATTCACAAATATACATTTCTGCCATTCAAAAACATAACAAAAACAAATCAGTGACCAATATAGCCACCTTTCTTTGCAAGGACACTCAAAAGCCTGCCATCCATGGATTCTGTCAGTGTTTTGATCTGTTCACCATCAACATTGCGTGCAGCAGCAACCACAGCCTCCCAGACACTGTTCAGAGAGGTGTACTGTTTTCCCTCCTTGTAAATCTCACATTTAATGATGGACCACAGGTTCTCAATGGGGTTCAGATCAGGTGAACAAGGAGGCCATGTCATTAGATTTTCTTCTTTTATACCCTTTCTTGCCAGCCACGCTGTGGAGTACAGTTGTACAGACGCGTGTGATGGAGCACAGTTGATTGTATCATGTTTTTCTTGAAGGATGCAGACTTCTTCCTGTACCACTGCTTGAAGAAGGTGTCTTCCAGAAATTGGGAGTTGAGCTTGACTCCATCCTCAACCCGAAAAGGCCCCACAAGCTCATCTTTGATGATACCAGCCCAAACCAGTACTCCACCTCCACCTTGCTGGCGTCTGAGTCGGACTGGAGCTCTCTGCCCTTTACCAATCCATCCATCTGGCCCATCAAGACTCACTCTCATTTCATCAGTCCATAAAACCTTAGAAAAATCAGTCTTGAGATATTTCTTGGCCCAGTCTTGACGTTTCAGCTTGTGTGTCTTGTTCAGTGGTGGTCGTCTTTCAGCCTTTCTTACCTTGGCCATGTCTCTGAGTATTGCACACCTTGTGCTTTCGGGCACTCCAGTGATGTTGCAGCTCTGAAATATGGCCAAACTGGTGGCAAGTGGCATCTTGGCAGCTGCACGCTTGACTTTTCTCAGTTCATGGGCAGTTATTTTGCGCCTTGGTTTCTCCACACGCTTCTTGCGACCCTGTTGACTATTTTGAATGAAACGCTTGATTGTTCGATGATCACGCTTCAGAAGCTTTGCAATTTTAAGAGTGCTGCATCCCTCTGCAAGATATCAAACTATTTTTGACTTTTCTGAGCCTGTCAAGTCCTTCTTTTGACCCATTTTGCCAAAGGAAAGGAAGTTGCCTAATAATTATGCACACCTGATATAGGGTGTTGATGTCATTAGACCACACCCCTTCTCATTACAGAGATGCACATCACCTAATATGCTTAATTGGTAGTAGGCTTTCGAGCCTATACAGCTTGGAGTAAGACAACATGCATAAAGAGGATGATGTGGTCAAAATACTCATTTGCCTAATAATTCTGCACACAGTGTATATCGGAAGCTGCTTACTCCAATTAAACCAACAGCGAAGTAATTAAAGATACAGTACCTGTATTTTCCATTATTGAATACACAGTTCCTATTATATTCTCTAAGTATCCTAATCAACAATCTAAGTCCTAAGAAATCTGCAGTTGTGCTCCATATCAACCTATGTAAACGTTACACATACAGTCACACGCACACATTCACATGCAGACAGCCATGCACACAGTTACAGGCAGACAGTCACATTTACATTGACACATGGCAGCAGCAGACAGTCACATGCACACAGTCACAGACAGATAATCACACACACGTTTACAGGCAACATCAAACAGTCACAGGCAGACAGTCACACATACATAGTCACATGCAGTCACACACACAGTTATAGGCAGACAGTTACACACACAGTCCGTTACATGTAGTCACACACAGTCATAGCCAGACAGTCACGCACACAGTTACAGACAGACAGTCACATATACAGTCACTCACACACACAGTCACAGGCAGAGAGTTGCACACACACTTACAGTTACAGACACACAGTCACATGCAGACAGTCACACATACAGTCACAGACAGTCATGCACATAGTTACAGGCAGACAGTGACATATACATTGACACACACACACGACAGCAGCAGACAGTCACAAGCACACAGTCACAGACAGATAGTCACACACACGGTTACAGGCAACATCAAACAGTCACAGGAAGACAGTCACGCATACATAGTCACATGCAGTCACACACACACAGTTATAGGCAGATAGTTACACACACAATTATAGGCAGACAGTTGCACACACAGTCAGTTACAGGTAGTCACACACAGTCATAGCCAGACAGTCACGCACACAGTTACAGAGAGACAGTTACATATACAGTACTCACACACACAGTCACAGGCAGTGAGTCACACACACACACACACACACACACACACACAGGCAGACACATACACACACTTACAGGCAAACACATACACACACACATACACACACTTACAGGCAAACAGTCTCACACACACATACACAGTTACAGACAGTTTTACACACACACACATACACACACAGTTACAGACAGTTTTACACACACACACTGTCACAGTCACACACTATTACTTACAGACAGTGAGCTGGAGTAGGACTGGATTCCCTGAAGCCTGTTGAAAGTCAGGGACAGCAGCCGGTAAGGGCCATATCAAGCCTCGCCCCCGATTTTTAATTAGCTCCGCCCCAATGTACCTCCATGTGGCCAGTTCAGCTGCTCTTTGGTGTGTGAGCTGTTCTGGCCACCCGGCACCCTAACTACCATGGGGCACTGTGCGGCCACAGCTCACACAGCCCCCTCCAGCTCCCAGACCAGGGTCATGGCACCCCCCACCCTGGTGGCACCCGGGGCGGACCACCCCCTCCGCCCCACCCTTAGTCCGCCACTGACACTATATTATAATATGAAATAGCAAATCATATGGCTTTTCTATAAAAATGCTGTAGGTTAAATGCAGTTTCTGTAACCGATACCTGCCAGGAGCATTTTAGTTCTGACACCATTGCTCCCACTATTTTGTTATCTCGATTTGCCACTGTACTGGCTTAGTACTCATGTCTATAATCCATAGGAACCCATTTCCCTATTATGGTTCTTGCGGACCTCTATACGTTTTTACAGGGCCAGTGCAAGGATTGTTGGCACCCCTCCCCCCCTTATGCTCTTCCGATTGATGTGACATCACAATTCCCCACCCATACAATCTGCCGATGTCATGACATCACATATGTCCCACCCTATTTTCAACATTTACATTAATCAAAAGTGTTATATGTTGCAATTAACACTTGCCATTGCTAAAGAAACAAGCTACAGTGGTTCTGGTGCCTATGGTCTCCCTTTAACCCCTTAAGGACACATGACATGTATGACATTTTATTCCAGAAGTGTGGTCTTTAAGAGGTTAAGGTCAAAATAGCCAAACTTGCAACTGGTTTAATTGGGGTGTTTCCCCCATTTGGATATTGTGAAATTCACTTTTATTTCCCCAAAATTCTAATTTTTATGAATAAATCTGTTAAAACATAGCTCAAATTGTACATTTAAAAAAAGAGACATTTCAAGCACCACTACACTACCCACTACAGTGCACAGTGGTGTCCCCCACTCCCCGCCCTGCCTTCACTACATCAGCCAAAGAGCCAGAAGATCTCTGCGTTAGCTGAGCCTGAGCACATCAGTTGATGTAGTGGTGTTGGGGATTAGCTTAAAGAAACGCTAAAGAGTCAGAAACAAAAACATGTATCCCCGACAATAGTGCAAAAATAACTATTTAGATGTCCCCTCTCCATCTTGATGATCTCAGCCAATCCAATGCTTTCCTATAGAAAAGCATTAGGAAGTTATTGCGCATTTGCGGCAAAACACTGCACTATTCAGCATCTCCTCATAGAGATGAATTGAATCATTGCATCTCTAAGGTGAATGTTAGCTCCTCCATGTAGAGCATGGAAACGCATAATGCCAGTGCTCCACACAGTGCAGTATTGACCAAGGAAGCATCTTTAGTGGCTGTCTGAGTGACTGCCACTGGAGGTGTCTCCAGGCACCAATATTTACATTGAAATCCTGAAGGGACAGGCTATATTCACTAGAACAACTACATTAAGCTGTAGTGGTTCTGGTGACTATATTGTCCCTTTAATGTGAGGTAAATTAGATCTTAGTGGCACTAATACTATACTAGATTGCCTACTTACCACCAGATGAGGGCAAGATGATGACGATCTATGGCTGCAGTCTGGCACCCCCCTTGCAGGGTTGTATTTGTGAGCAGCGATTGCGTGTTTGAATGTAATTTTGTTTTTGTATGGAGTGCGTGTTTGCGTGTAGGGGTGTGTTTGTATGTATTGTTGCCTTTAGAATGCAGTGGTGTGCTTCTATGTAATGTTTGCGTTTGAATGCAGGTGTGTGTTTGTATTTAGAGTTAGCTTTTAAATGCAGGTGTACTTTTGTGTGTCACTTCTGTTATTCTTGCCCTTGTTCTGAACTTGTTTACTTTACCGGTTTACAGATTACAATTGTAGATTATGCTAGCTTTAGTGTACCTATAATCTTAATTTTATTAATGACAGGAGACAGGAGACTATTTGCTTAAGTCTCTCTTTACTAGAACTCCACAGCAGCACAGAAAAAACAACCAATCAGAAAAAAGTTAGGTACTAGAAAACTCCCCTCCCCATGCATCATTTCCTCTTTCAAGCTGCGACAAAAACAGAATAAAAGTCAGAAAACATAATGGGGAAAAACGAAGTCCTAGATACGATGAATACAACGATGTCCATTATCCGAGAAGAACTGCCAAACCAGATAGTGTTGATGGATTGTAAACTGAAACAAGAGAAAAAACAGAATCGAACAGGTTGATTATCCAATGAGAAGTACTCTGAATAAACATGTAGGTACCCAATGTAGCAACCAAAATTACCTAATATGTAGATATCCCAACCCTACTTATGAAAAAATAGACATAAGAACAGGCGACAAGTAGCAGAGACAACAAGCAGTTGCATACGTACCGGATTAATCCAAACTATTAACATAAAACAAGGGGGGGGATAAGAATGGGTGGGAAATACTCGCCTCCTGTCATTAATAAAATTAAGATTATAGGTACACTAAAGCTAGCATAATCTACAATTTTATAACATGACAGGAGGCTTGGTATTTGCTATTTTAACGCTCAGTCAACAAATCCAACGCTGTTTGTTTCGCTGGTACCTATTCTCGGAGCTACCCTAGCAATCCTAAATGGACTTTCCAACTGCGATAGATGACAATACACCGATCGATGGAGATGCCAGTTGATGAAGTATCCCAAAAACTGAAAAACCATCGTCCGTTGATAGATCCATTGTACGTGGGGTTGCGACCTGTTACCTACCAGCTGGTCCATGAGCTGGCAAGCCAACCTATTAGCCATTTCCCTGCAGTTATAAAATGTCGAAGGTCATTTGCGGACTTAGGGCCGCGATAAGACACTGCCACCATGTCTCAACTCTTGATGTGTAAGGTTGCTCCCTCGATCGTGCCAAGGTCACCCGGCAATGTGGCCTTGCAGGCAGATCTTCAATCTCAAGGAATGCGCCTAAGTCCACCACCAAATCGCAATAGAACCGAGTAGGATCTTTCGTTCCCTCCTGGCCTACCCAGTGAGATGTCTCATCCGAGAATAAATTTATAATGCAGGCAAGAGTGTGGTCAAACTAGCCGTATCCTAAGTGATTCCAATATTCCAAGTGGACTGTGTAATCCTCGGATGCGGTAGAGGAAAGACTCCAAAAGGACGATCATTCAGGGTTCCGAACTGAATTTGTGTGAAGGAACGGTGGTCGACTATTCTGGGAATAGTGAATCCCAGAAATATTCAAAGGGATGGGAAGTGCAAACCGAAGTGCAGATTTCCATCCAGATATGTCCTCGTCTAAGTGTAAAAGATGTCTGTGTGGGAGTCGGGGCACACCAGGTACCCCCATAAAGTCTCGTAGGTCTCCTTGACGGTAGTTGAAAAGTAGGTTAGCGCAAATTCAAAACAAAACAGCTCCCGTGAGGGATAAATAGAGTATAGACGGAGGACCCACCATCTCTGAACCCTGTTCACCAGGTATGCGTACCGAGGAGATAGGGCAGTCCTGCCAACTTATCCCAAGATCACAATGACCGGGGAACTCAAGACAACCGGGGTTTCCGTTCTTACCATGTGATCCACGCGAACGGTTTACCTTCAGACCGGGTAATAGGCCTTCCTTAATCTTGTTACTCGAGCAAGGCAGTGCCCGTTTGCTCCATGAAGGTCTCCGTATCTCCTGTCATCTAAATATGGGAGAAACTGTCTGCACAGTTGTACGTAATGGTCTGGATATCCAAAACAGAAAGCAGTCCTCTGTTTTATATGGTGCAGAATATACCAAAACCTGCACTCACGCAATACCTGAGGTCCATCCGTTAGCCGTACCATCTCCAGGAGTGTGTGTAAATAAGTGGGAGTCTCCCCCCGTTATACCTCTGTGAGAATGTCTTGTGTGTGTTACAGCGGTCCGGATCCAGTAGATCCACTACAGGAGATAGAATAGAGGGATCCAGTCTAAATATGTATATCTTGCATGACCAGGCAGTCCTCTATAACGAAATCAGTAGCACAGACGTCAGATCTAATTGAATGCAGGAGGGACACTCCTCCATGTAGTCACCGATGTCTTGCACAAGTACAAGCCTGTGTGATGAACAAATGGCCGGCACTGTTGAGCGTCGAGTGTATGAGAGAGCCGCGCTCTCTACTAATGTGATCGAATGTCGTGATAGCGTCCGGCTGATAGCCTGAGCGGGCCGCACCCATAAAAATCCAAACAGTAGAGTCTACATCCGTGACCGGTTCTCTCTATGAGAATGTGTCCTCCAAACATGTCCTCTGTATCCAGCTCAGTATCTGGCAGAGGTTGAGGGAGGGCTACGCCCTCCTGTGATCCAAACTAGAGTCCCTAGAGACTCAGGGTGACCAACTGCAGGGTACACCAATTACTAATGTCAGCATGAGGCTTAGGGCAATCTTCGGAAACAACGATGGAAAAACTACCAACTGACCGTCCGGATCTCATGCGCACGAAAGGGGGGTCCAGGATGACCGTTGGTAGTCTGAGGAAAGCTGGAGACGTTCTCCGCAATCCACGAGTGCCCAGGAGGTCAAGTCAGGCCTCTCGACGACCCGAGCGAAAGGAAAAGGAAGTCACGAAAACAAAAAAACAACAATAACGTAGATAAGAGTAAAAATGCAAATTCTATCTCAGCTAGAAGGCAAATTGCAGGCCGGAAGGTAAGACAAGTAAGCCCCACTGAACAGGGCCAGGAGCTAACCTTACGCATGAATAACTACCAATACCTATATGGATACCGGGAGGCAGATATGGAGTTAGTTGTAAAGACAAGGAAAACACAGCGTTCTCCTGTAGGTGTCTGAGTACCGGTCCTTGCCTGTGCAAAACTCTCATTGGAGATGTGCCGCCGCCGGTCTGGCGTAAACCGTGGATGTGTGTCCGGGGTCTTCATAAGAAACCTTGCCCTTCAGGCATGAGGTTTAGGGCCTTCACCCTTCCCACCATATTCAGATGGCCGTATACTGGTGTCCTCTTGGATAGTATGGCAATGGTGCTTGTCTGGACACCTGCCTGTTTCCATGTCACTGGTGGGCACTGGCTTTTCCTCAGTGATATTCCCCCAGGCCTGCGGCCAAAAGGGGTTCGGCACCAATAGAGCAGGCCCGTCAGAAGGGCACAGGCCCAGCAGGCCAAACGAATGGACACAGAATAGTTGGCCAATCAGTGGGGCACAGGCATAGCAGGCCGTTTAAATGAGCACAGACACAGCAGGCCGTATTAATGGGCACAGACACAGCAGGCCGTATTAATGGGCACAGGCATAGCAGGCCATTCTAATGGGCACAGACACAGCAGGCCGTATTAATGGGCACAGGCATAGCAGGCCATTCTAATGGGCACAGACGTAGCAGGTCGTTCTAATGGGCACAGACATAGCAGGCCAATCAATGGGGCACAGACATAGCAGGCCAATCAATGGGGCACAGACATAGCAGGCCAATCAATGGGGCACAGACATAGCAGGCCAATCCTGGGTTGTGTATTATTATTATATTATTATTATGTTATTTATATAGCGCCATCCAATTCCGCAGCGCGTAACAATGGGTATTGAATGAGTAATGGGAACCTCTGAGTTTGGGTAGAGGTCCCTAAAGAAATTGTAGATCCTCAGAGCATCCTGGGACATAGGACCTCTAGACACCAACCCTTTTAGACAGCGTAATGCCGTGGGAATAACCTGAACCGGGACTGGCAGTCCCTAAATGCCCAGCAGGCAAATAGTGGTATTGCAGCTGTATTGGGTATAAGTGGAAGTTGTTCCAGTGACTATAATGTCCATGAATGTAAGATAATACAAATACAAAAAGAGAAGTCCTGCGCTTAGTCCCATTACTGCTGGGCCAGCAGCAACGACTACAATACACATCAGCCCCAATATATAGTAAAAACCACAAAAAAGAAAATGTTACTTGCGCTTTCTCCTTAATCCCTATGTATATTTAGACAAATGGAGGTCATTTAGTTGCTCCAATGGCCATTGGAGGGAATGCCCGCCTGCCAACGTCAAGGCAGACCCCCCTAAGCAGGTCCTAACACTGACCCTTCACCTTGCTTCCTTGAGCTTCTGGCAAAGATATCTCTAATGAGACAGAAAGGGGTATTTTTTATATACACCCCTATACTTATTAACCCTTAATAGGGAACACATGGGATGGGCAGCAGCATTGTAACCAGGCTGTGTGATACAAAGTAAATACAAATACAAAAAGAGAAGTCCTGCGCTTAGTCCCATTACTGCTGGGCCAGCAGCAACGACTACAATACACATCAGCCCCAATATATAGTAAAAACCACAAAAAAGAAAATGTTACTTGCACTTTCTCCTTAATCCCTATGTATATTTAGACAAATGGAGGTCATTTAGTTGCTCCAATGGCCATTGGAGGGAATGCCCGCCTGCCAACATCAAGGCAGACTCCCCTAAGCGGGTCCTAACACTGACCCTTCACCTTGCTTCCTTGAGCTTCTGGCAAAGATATCTCTAATGAGACAGAAAGGAGTATTTTTTATATACACCCCTATACTTATTAACCTTTAATAGGGAACACGTGGGATGGGCAGCAGCATTGTAACCAGGCTGTGTGATACAAAGTAAATACAAATACAAAAAGAGAAGTCCTGCGCTTAGTCCCATTACTGCTGGGCCAGCAGCAACGACTACAATACACATCAGCCCCAATATATAGTAAAAACCACAAAAAAGAAAATGTTACTTGCGCTTTCTCCTTAATCCCTATGTATATTTAGACAAATGGAGGTCATTTAGTTGCTCCAATGGCCATTGGAGGGAATGCCCGCCTGCCAACATCAAGGCAGACCCCCCTAAGCGGGTCCTAACACTGACCCTTCACCTTGCTTCCTTGAGCTTCTGGCAAAGATATCTCTAATGAGACAGAAAGGAGTATTTTTTATATACACCCCTATACTTATTAACCCTTAATAGGGAACACATGGGATGGGCAGCAGCATTGTAACCAGGCTGTGTGATACAAAGTAAATACAAATACAAAAAGAGAAGTCCTGCGCTTAGTCCCATTACTGCTGGGCCAGCAGCAACGACTACAATACACATCAGCCCCAATATATAGTAAAAACCACAAAAAAGAAAATGTTACTTGCGCTTTCTCCTTAATCCCTATGTATATTTAGACAAATGGAGGTCATTTAGTTGCTCCAATGGCCATTGGAGGGAATGCCCGCCTGCCAACGTCAAGGCAGACCCCCCTAAGCGGGTCCTAACACTGACCCTGGGGCTGATGTGTATTGTAGTCGTTGCTGCTGGCCCAGCAGTAATGGGACTAAGCGCAGGACTTCTCTTTTTGTATTTGTATTTACTTTGTATCACACAGCCTGGTTACAATGCTGCTGCCCATCCCATGTGTTCCCTATTAAGGGTTAATAAGTATAGGGGTGTATATAAAAAATACTCCTTTCTGTCTCATTAGAGATATCTTTGCCAGAAGCTCAAGGAAGCAAGGTGAAGGGTCAGTGTTAGGACCCGCTTAGGGGGGTCTGCCTTGACGTTGGCAGGCGGGCATTCCCTCCAATGGCCATTGGAGCAACTAAATGACCTCCATTTGTCTAAACATGAATGTAAGATACACTGAGCAATACTCTCCTTAAACTGTGAATTGGTATGCACATGCTCACACAGATCTGTTTGAAATTTCTTATCATTATTATAGATTACCATCATCATACCACCTGAAGGGTATTGTAACCATGGACACTTCCAGGAGTAGGGCTAACGATAGCCAACTGAATGAATTCCCCCGAGAATCTGATAAAATTGTATAGTATCAGCGTAGACTGGTCTCCCTTACCAGTTTGAGTCCGAGCCAGGTCTCTTATAGATATATATATACATAGCCATGGACAGAGAATTCATACCAGAGTAGTCTCATCTGAGATCTCCTAGCTGGACCAGAGAAAAATATATACTGAGAAGCACATGAATCCTAGAGCTAACTGGCACTGTATACACCCTGTACAGAGCCTGTACAACTGAGTTCATATATACCTGTAACTCACAGTAATCTGTGATATACCCTGTCAGTAGAACTCACAGAAATCTGAGATATACACTGTCAGCAAAAACTCACAGCAATTTGTGATAGACACTGTCAGTAAAACACACAGCAATCTGCGATATACATTGTCAGCAAAACTCACAGCAATCTGTGATATACACTGTCGGTAAAAACTCACAGCAATCTGCGATATACACTGTCAGCAAAAACTCACAGCAATTTGTGATAGACACTGTCAGTAAAACACACAGCAATCTGCGATATACACTGTCAGCAAAACTAAATCTTAGATATACACTGTCAGTAAAACACACAGCAATCTGTGATATACACTGTCAGCAAAACACACAGCAATCTGTGATATACACTGTCAGTAAAACACACAGCAAACTGTGATATACACTGGCAGCAAAACTAAATCTGTGATATACACTGTCAGTAAAACACACAGCAAACTGTGATATACACTGTCAGCCAACTCACAGCAATCTTAGAAATATTTGCCAATAAAACACACAGCAATCTTAGATATAATATGCCATAGAAACTCAGAAATCGGATATGTAAAATGCCATAAGACTCACAGTAATCTGTGAGATATATTGTAATAAAAACATATTATTATTATTATTATTATTATTATTGCAATTTATATAGCGCCAACAGATTCCGTAGCGCTTTACAATATTAAGAAGGGGATTTAACTATAAATAGGACAATTACAAATAAACTTACAGGAACAATAGGTTGAAGAGGACCCTGCTCGATCGAGCTTACATTCTATAGGAGGTGGGGTGTAAAACACATTAGGACAGGAATTTGCAATCAAATAAGGTGGACTGCCCTTTAGGAGAGGGCAAGAGACAGGTATGTGAGGTATTGGTTAGTCTTGGAGGCCATAAGCTTTCCTAAAGAGGTGGGTTTTAAGGCACTTCTTAAAAGATGCAAGACTAGGGGAGAGTCTGATGGCGGTAGGCAGGCTATTCCATAGGAAGGGAGCCGCCCGCGAGAAGTCCTGCAAGCGCGAGTTGGCCGTACGAGTGCGGACAACGGACAGGAGGTGGTCACGGGCAGAGCGGAGAGACCGAGAAGGGACATGCCTATGGATCTGTGAGGAGATATAAGAGGGGCTAGAGTTGTTCAGTGCTTTATAGGTGTGAGTAAGTACCTTGAATTGACTCCTATAGCATACAGGAAGCCAATGTAAGGACTGGCAGAGGGGTGAGGTGTGAGAGAAATGACTAGAGAGGAAAATCAGTCTAGCAGCAGCGTTCATTACGGACTGTAGGGGTGCAGTACGGCTTTTGGGAAGACCAATCAGGAGAGGGTTACAGTAATCCATGCGGGAAATTACTAGAGCATGGACAAGCTCCTTAGTAGTATCTGGTGCAAGAAAGGGGCGGATGCGGGCTATGTTTTTAAGATGAAATCTACAGGATTTGGCAATATGCTGGATGTGAGGCTCAAAGGTGAGACCAGAGTCAAGTATGACGCCAAGACAGCGCGCTTGCAAGGATGGACAGATGTTGGTACCACAAACTTGAAGGGAGAGCGAAAGAGGAGGATCAGTATTAGGAGGAGGAAAGACAAGGAGCTCAGTTTTTGAGAGATTGAGTTTCAGAAAGCGGGAGGACATCCAGTCAGAGATGGAAGAAAGGCAAGCAGTGACACGTTGCAGGACGGCAGGGGAGAGGTCCGGGGAGGAGAGATATAGCTGGGTGTCATCAGCGTACAGGTGGTAGTGGAATCCAAAAGAGGTAATAAGTTTGCCAAGAGAGGCAGTATAAAGAGAAAATAGAAGGGGACCAAGGACGGAGCCTTGGGGGACTCCAACCGAGACAGGGCGAGGGGAGGAGGTATCATTAGAGAAGGAGACACTGAATGAGCGTTGGGAGACATAAGAGGAAAACCACGAGAGGACAGAGTCACAGAGACCAAGCGATTGAAGAGTTTGAAGAAGGAGAGCATGATCAACGGTGTCAAAGGCCGCTGAGAGGTCAAGAAGAATTAATATGGAGTAGTGGCCTTTGGATTTAGCTGTGATTAGGTCGTTAGTGACTTTGATAAGGGCAGTCTCTGTAGAGTGGAGAGGGCGGAAGCCAGATTGAAGGGGGTCAAGGAGAGAGTTGGAATTGAGGAAATGAGACACACGGGTAAAGACAAGTCTTTCCAGAAGCTTTGAGGAAAAAGGGATATGGGACGGTTAGAGAGGGTGGATGGGTCGAGGGATGGTTTTTTTAGTATAGGTACTACAGTGGCATGTTTAAGGTCAGCAGGGATGATGCCAGAAGAGAGCGAGCAGTTGAAGATGTGTGTTAGAGAAGGCACGAGACAAGTGGAGAGAGATCTGATAAGGTGAGATGGGACAGGATCGAGCGGGCAAGTGGTGGGGCGAGAGGAGCAAAGAAGAGCAGCCACCTTTTGGTCAGTAGCTGGGGAGAATGTCTGAAGGGTAGGAAAGGCATGATCTATGTGTGATTGAGAAACAGAAAGGCAAGGAGGGGAGAATTCTTTCCTTAGCTGTTCAATCTTGTCAGTGAAGTAACATGCAAAGTTATCAGAAGTAAGGTTAGTTTTGGGGGTGGCCACAGCAGGGCGAAGAAGAGAATTAAAGGTGTCAAAGAGACGCCTGGGGTTGCGGGAACATGAACTAATGAGAGAGGAAAAATAGGACTGTTTGGCAAGGGCAAGGGCTGCACTGTATGAACACAATATGAATCTATAATGGAGAAAGTCTGATTGGGTACGAGACTTCCTCCAGGAGCGTTCAGCACAACGGGAGCATCTTTGCAGGTAGCGCGTTGATTTAGAATGCCATGGTTGGGGGCGGGTCCTCCTCGAGGTGCTTGTTTGGAGTGGCGCTGCAGTGTTCAAGGCAGATGTAAGAGTAGAGTTATATATGGAGATGGCCAGTGAAGGACATATAGACTCATCTGAAGAAAACTATGTCAAACCTGTAGAAATCCGCCGGGGAATCCCAGCAAGGAAACATGAGCCTAGATCCGACCACCGTGGATGGAGGAGGGGCCGCGAGTAGGTGCACTCTCCTCCACCCGGTCGGCCGCCCGCGGCTCTTAGAAGAGGTTGAGCGCAGCGGGCAGCAACGTGGCGAGCGGGGCGGCCACGTGGGTGAGCGAAGCGGCCGCCGGGCACAGCGAGTACCTCGGTTGCCGGTAGAATTGATACCGGAGAAACTGACGGAAGCCAAGCACAGAGAGATGGACACAGGTTTCTTCAGGAAGGAAGAGATTCTTTATTGGATCACCGATCGGGACTCAGAGGGACTAGCGTCACCAAAATACAGCAAAGTCTGAGTACTGAATACATAGAGTACATTCCTTATATAGCACTGTAGCTCCTCCCACAATTAACTACACCCACACATACCCTTAACCTATTTAATGAATAGAGTCTAAACTCATCCATCCGGTCTAACCACGTGGCTCATCTGATACAAAGGAGAGGGACGCGTAATTCCAGTTCTTACATTCCTGCACCTGGTCAGTACAGTGATGACAGTATCTTAGCTACGTGTAATTAACTAACTGATACTACAAACACATATACATACATATGCCTTGTGGCAATCTTAGCCTGCTAAACTTGTATTTTACTGGAATTACATCACATTCCCCCCTTTGATGCCTCTGATATTTCACAATTACTTGAGGCATCACTTAACCTTGGTTTGCATATACCTCAGGTTACCATGAACCAGACCAGACTTATCTTATGATGTGAATCTTTTAACACTCATCTTCCTGCATTGGTTCTCCTTGATCTAGAGCCTTATACTTATATATCGCCATTATCTGTGCAGCAGCCTTCCTCTCTGCTATACTTCCTATCAGGCTTTGCACAGACCTAACTACTAAGGGTATAAGACACGGTAGGAGTAGACACAACAGTAAAATCAGTAGGACTCCACCTACCACTGCCTTAAGCCCTCCAAACCACTCATACCAGCTACCAAACCAACTACTTGGATTGTACCCTTTCCATACCTGAGTAGGCACATGCACTAGTTTAACCATATGGCTAGTAAGCTCAGCTATTGCTTGCCCTTCGTCATCTATTTGAAGACAGCAATTGCTCAGGTTAAACTTCCCACATACACCTCCCTCTACTGCCAAAAGGTAATCCAAGGCTAATCTATTTTGGTACACTGCTGTCCTCATCCTGGTATTATGCTTCGCTAGAAGATTGAGTGCTTGTGAGGTCTCATTAGTAATAATCTCAACCACCGCCTGTAATCTTATAATACGGTTGAGCATATAAATTGGGGTTCTATAACCAAAGGTACCATCTTCTGCCCACGTGGCTGGCCCATAATAATCTATGATACGCTGGGGAGGCCATTCATTATCTTCCCAGGTGCCTATCTCTAAGGGTCCCCTTTTCTTCCTATGATTCACATCATACACTTTAACACCTAAAGTCTCACCTGTTTCAATCGGTAACAAGAAGAAGGATGGTTTGAGCATACCCAACACACATGCCCCTTCCCAGTCCTGTGGCAACTCCGAATAGGCTTTCTTACCACAGATCCAGTACAAATTTGCTGGGGCTCTCCAGGTAGATGTGATGGATAAATCAAACCACACATCCTTTAAACTGGCATATCTAGCAAACGGGTTAGATGGTTCTGAGACATTTGAAGCCGACCACCAAGTTGTATTTTTAGTATCATCATCATAAGCTTTTTGCCCTAGACAAGTTAATTCTCCTACAGAAGTATTATACATTATTCCTTTCCTTGCTATGCAAACATAACCTATGATGGAGGTCTTTAATCTCCACTCAGATTTACCTCTAACACTCAAATGATAATCGGCTTGTGTAGATATTAGTTGGTCAACTGCCTCAGAACCGGACATTACCTCCTTTGCTTCCCAAGGCCATTGGTCTCCCATGTTAGTACCTCCACACACATAGCAGTTGGTAACATTAAGACTACCGGCAATACTTTCAGCTAGGTCAATGAACAGGTTTTTAGCGTTATGGGGGATCTTATTATCTATACTCATCTCTTCATAAAAGGAATGGTATACTTGATGAGTCTGGGAGGATACCGTATCAGTCTCTATTCCTATAAACAATAATGTCCCAGGATCTAAACCCGTCCCGTATATCTGAAACCCAAATAAATTTCCATACTTATCTAGGAACTTGTCGGGGTTATTAATAAGTATATGGACTGGGTTGCATTCCATAGACTTACAATAAGGGCTAGTCGGCAACTTAGTCACTATCATGTCTTTATCTACTGTCTGTCCCCAAGTCGCCCACCCCACACAAGACCAATATGGACAAAAGTTATAGTCTTTATTTGGGCATCTAGGACTCACATATTTATTTTTGCTACTGGGACAAATGTATTTATCGTTAGACCCATACGTCCTCTCCCATCTAAGATCCCCACATACATTCCACGGTTTTCTACCACTTGATATCGCCTTACATGCATCAAATAGCAGAACACCCGAAGAATGTACGGATTCTAACACCGTCTTATTAATTAGGGTCCCCTGAGGATCTCCATTCCTGAGAGTCAACCAAATTGTACGAGGTTGATACTCTGGACTGAAGCACTTAGGTTCTCCTACTCCTAAATGGCACACACTATAGTCTATATTTAGGTATCTACATTTTGATACCTCTCCTTTACATTCGTATTGTGAATGCCAAATTAGGGTTTGGGAAATATGGTTACCTGTTCTCGTAGTCTTAATGCATACCTCACAGCTAGGAGTGTCGGTACCTCTACCTTCCTGAATATAAAAACACATATAAATAAACACAATCAAAAGCACATCTTTCGCCGTCATCCTCAGTCTTCGTCCGTGCGATGGAACCTCAGCTTCCAGGATGTGAGGGCTGCAGGGAATGGAGTTCTGCTCGTCTTCACAGGTGTCCCTTCGAGACTTTCCTGGCTTATACACTATGTGTTGGTAAGCGGACAGGCTTTATTATGGCCTTCTCACTCACACCTGTAACAATAAAATTTGTAATCCACAATAATTCCTCGTTACTCCGACTGAGTAGTGCGTTTCAACCGGATCTTGCAGGGATTCTCTGGATCTGCTGTAATTTGCCAAGAATCGACTGCTGCTGGTTTAACCCTGGAGTGATGTATCCACGGAGTTACTTCGGCTACTTTTATCGCTGTAGGGGTAGACAAAAGAACAACATAAGGACCTCTCCACTTGGGCCCTAACGGTACATTATTCCACTCTTTAATCCACACTTGGTCTCCTGGATGATAACTATGAACAGGGGGATAAATATTCACAGGTAATCTATCTTGTACCCATTTCTGTACCTCCTCCATAGTCTTACCCAACTCTACAACCTGCTGCCGGGTAATTCCTTCTCCCAACTGACTCAAGTCCCCCCTTAAGTTACCAAGTACGGGAGGTGGTCGCCCATACATGATTTCAAAAGGAGAGAGGCCCATCCTTCTGGTAGGGGTACTGCGGATTCGCAATAAAGCTATGGGTAAGAGAACGTTCCACTTAAGTTGGGTTTCCTGACACATTTTAGCCAACTGGTTCTTTATAGTTCTATTCATTCTCTCTACCTTACCAGAACTCTGGGGTCTATATGCAGTATGAAGCCTCCACTTTATACCAAGCATATGAGTCAGTTGTTGTAGGCACTGATGAACAAAAGCTGGACCATTGTCCGATCCTATAGAACAGGGTAGTCCATATCGGGGTATTATTTCTCGTAGCAGGAATCTTACAACTTCTCCTGCTTTCTCTGTACGAGTAGGACATGCTTCTACCCAGCCTGAATAGGTGCACACAATTACCAACAGGTAACGATGTCCACCCGATTTAGGCATTACTGTAAAGTCTATTTGTAGATCGGACATGGGGAGTCCCCCCATAAACTGGACTCCTGGTGGCTTTACTGGTCCTTGTCTTGCATTATTCTTAGCACACGTTACACATCTGCGTACAATGGCCTGAGTCAAGTTGGACAATCTTGGTATGTAGAAATGTTTCCTGAGAGATTCTTCAGTACTGTCTCTCCCAGAATGTGTCCCGTTGTGATAATTTTGGACAATTTCTACCGCTAGTGATGCTGGTATGACTATTCTTCCATCTTCTAGCTGATACCACTTGTTCTCCAAATACTTTCCCGGTTCAGTCTTTAACCACTCCTCTTCTTGAGCTGTATAAACTGGAGTCCATTGGGACAGTGGAGTTGGTATAAGAGCAGCTATATGCCCCACATACTCCTGTCTTCCTGATTCAGCAGCACGCTTAGCTGCACTATCTGCCATCCGATTTCCCTTGGTTACATCACCATCTCCTCTCAGATGCGCTCGACAATGTATGATACCGACTTCTTTCGGCTCCCACACTGCTTCCAATAGTTGTAGGATTTCAGCTGCGTATTTGATTTCTTTGCCTTCTGAATTCAGTAGTCCTCTTTCTTTATACAAAGCTCCGTGGGCATGAGTGGTTAAAAACGCATACTTAGAGTCCGTATAGATATTTACTCTTAAACCTTCAGCCAATTGTAACGCTCGTGTTAGTGCTATTAATTCTGCCTTTTGTGCTGATGTTCCTTTCGCCAGTGGCCGAGCTTCTATCACCTTGTCTATTGTTGTCACTGCATATCCTGCATAGCGGATCCCTTCTTTCACATAACTACTGCCGTCGGTGTAATATTGAACATCGGGGTTCTGGATGGGAAAATCACGAAGATCTGGTCTACTTGAAAATACTTCATCCATTACTTCCAAACAATCATGTTGACTTTCAGTAGGTTGCGGCAAAAGGGTAGCTGGATTTAAGGTGTTTACAGTCTCTAAATGCACTCTTGGGTTTTCACACAACATTGCTTGATACTTGGTCATACGGCTGTTACTAAACCAATGATTTCCTTTGTAATCCAACAACGTCTGTACTGCATGTGGGACTCGTACATAAAGTTCTTGACCCAGAGTGAGTTTATCGGCTTCAGCTACTAGCAGGGCGGCTGCAGCTACGGCTCTTAGACAAGGTGGAAGTCCGCTGGCCACTGCATCCAGTTGCTTAGACATGTAGGCAACAGGTCTTTGCCATGATCCCAAGTACTGTGTCAATACTCCCACAGCCATTCTTCTTTGCTCGTGTACATATAAGTAGAATGGTCGTGTGTGATCAGGTAGACCTAATGCTGGGGCACTCATCAAAGCCTTCTTCACATCTTCAAATGCCGTTTGCTGTTCTTGGGTCCATAAGAAGGGGTCGTGCTCTGTACCTTTGATGGCTGCGTACAGAGGTTTTGCCAGTATCGCATAGCTGGGAATCCATATCCTACAGAAGCCTGCTGCCCCCAAGAATTCTCGCACTTGTCTTCTATTCTTGGGTATTGGTATTTGGCAGACAGCTTCTTTTCTCTCTGGCCCCATAATCCTTTGACCTTCAGAGATATGGAATCCCAGATACTTGACAGTTGGCAAACACAACTGAGCCTTCTTCCTGGACACCTTGTATCCTGCCTTCCAGAGAATATGTAGTAGATCGTGCGTTGCTTGCTGACATTTTTCTTTTGTAACTGCTGCTATCAACAAGTCATCTACATATTGTAACAATACACATTCTCCTGGGATAGACTCGAAATCCAGTAGATCTTGACTTAGAGCTGAACCAAATAGGGTAGGTGAATTTTTAAACCCTTGGGGCAGTCTTGTCCAAGTCATTTGGCGTTTTGAGCCCGTTACAGCGTTCTCCCATTGGAAAGCGAAAATACATTGGCTTTCTGCGGCAATTCGGAGGCAAAAGAAGGCATCTTTGAGATCTAAGACTGTGAAGTAAGTAGCCCCGCCCGGAATTAAAGCAAGCAGGTTATATGGATTGGGTACAACTGGATGTATGCTAACAACCGCATCATTGACTGCTCTTAAGTCCTGTACAGGTCGATACTCATCTGTACCGGGCTTTTGAACAGGCAGCAATGGGGTGTTCCAGGGGGAAGTACAGAATTTTAGGATACCATACCGTATGAACTTATCCAGATAGGATTGGATGTTCTTCTTAGCCTTCTGCGGAATGTGATATTGTCTTAGGCTCACTGGATAAACCCCATGTTTCAGTTCAATTTTTATTGGTGGAATATTGCGGGCCAGTCCTGGTGGGTTGTTCTCTGCCCAAACTCCTGGTATGTTAAACAATGTCTCATCACTCCTAGGGTTTTGGCTAGTCAACACTGTATAAAGTCGCCACTCTTCTTCCTTTGGTACGGATAAAGTCATAATACCTGAAGGTCCATTAAACTTTAAGGATGTTGTTCCATTTGGTAGGAACGTAATCTGCGCTTGTAATTTTGATAGCATATCACGTCCCAGCAATTGGACTGGACATTCAGGCATATAAAGGAATTGGTGTTTTACTACGTGGCCTCCCAATGTACAGAGTCGACTTTTAAGAACCGGTTTTTCAGCACTTCTTCCAGTTGCTCCTATCACAGTAATAGTCCTTCCAGATGGAGGAGCAACTAGATTAGTCACCACTGAATGTTCAGCACCAGTGTCGATCATGAACGCACTCCTTTTCCCCCCTATTGATACATCGACCATAGGCTCCGCTCGACCAAGGGGGATGGAGCCCGGTCGGTATCAATAGTCCTCCATGACAGTGTCAGCCAATCCTACAAAGTCCCTACCTTCTCTATCGCGGGACCTTTGCGCTGCTGGAATATACCTGTCTTCCCTAACACTTCCTCTGTTCCCATTACTCCCTCTATAACCATTACTCCCTCCGGGGCCTCCTCTACCTCTCGCTCTACCTCTAAAGTTTCCGTAGCCTGCCCTGGGTTGGTCTCTCTCGTACTGCTCTCTTTGCGGACATTCGTTCCTCCAATGCCCTTCTTCCTTGCAATACGCGCATTGATCCCTACTCAAAGGCTCCCTACTCCATCTATTATTGCCTCTATCTGGGCCCCGTTTATCTACGCCTGCGATCGCTACCGCTAGCATATCAGCCTTTTTACGCATCTTGCGCTCTTCCTCTTTCTTACTTTCTGTATCCCTGTTCATATAGACCTTATTTGCTACCTCCATTAGTTGGGTGATGGACATACCTGCAAACCCTTCTAACTTTTGTAGCTTGCGCTTAATATCTCCGTATGCTTGGCTGACAAAGGCGGAGTTAACCATTCGGGAATTGTCTGCGTCTTCCGGATTAAAGGGGGTATACAAGCGGTATGCCTCCAATAATCGGTCATAAAAGACACTGGGCGCTTCATCGCTTTTCTGGATCACCTCAACTGTCTTCGACATGTTAATGGCTTTCTTTCCTCCGGCTTTCATGCCAGCAATTATAGCGTCTCTATAGGCTCTGAGTTGAACCATATCAGCACCATTTACGTTCCAATCGGGATCGGTGTTGGGATAGTGTGTCGCGGCCCATGCTGCTGGATTGGCTTGGTTCAAAGCACGGGCTCTATCCTCTAATGCTTTAATGGCTGCTTGATTTATTCTTGTCCTTTCCTCATTGTTAAATAAAGTCATTAGTAACTGCTGGCAATCAGCCCATGTCGGATTATGCGTCTGTACTATTGAGGTGAACAGATCAGTCATAGCTTGTGGTTTCTCAGTATACGAGGAATTATGGGTCTTCCAGTTTAAAAGATCGGTTGTGGTAAATGGGACATATACGAAGACTGGGTCAGCGTGTGCCATTTGACCTGCGGCATCGATATAAGCTGACCCGGGATTCAGACGAAGAGGCATCTGATAGTGCTTTAATTGTTGGGCACCAGTCAACTGTCGGGTTTGGATGGGGCTACGTAGAGAGGCGTCAGTCATGGGTTCCGGTCGGGGAGAGATAGGGTATGGGGATGTGGGAGGTCGGTTTTGGGAAAAGGTCGTAAATAAAACACTTCGAGCCGAGCTAGATGAAGCTTGACCGGAAGTCTGAAGTGGCGCCAAATCAGGATATTCGTTTCTAATGGGGGTGGATTCTGGTTCCGGAAGGGGAGATTTAGTACGAGGGGGGGTGGATCCTGTACTGGAGGAGGAAGCGGAAGTGGATGAGGGTAATGAGGGGAGGGGTGCAGGACTTCCTGCGTTTGCGTCACTTCTTCTTAACGGAAAGTAAGGGGGCGGCAAAGGGATCTCGGACTCAGGGGGCGTGTCCAAAATGGGCCTAACACCAGTCCTAGTGGACGAGCAAGTCCTAGCTACCATGAGGCGACACTGCTCCTCGTGGCATGTCTGGAGCCATTTTGGCGAGTCATTTACGGCCTGTCTCCAACAGTCAATATAAGGAAACTGGCCGTAAAGTTCAGGCCTACCCGATACAGCCACGTGTAAGCGCTGTACCAGAGTTGGATCCAAACTGCCACGTGGCGGCCATGCCGCAACCAAAGTAGGCCACTCCCTAGTACACAAAGTGACCAAACGTACAGGAGACATCTTTACCCCAAAATCACAAACTTTGAATCCCTTTTTAAAATTCTTAACCATACATCCTAAGGGATCCGGAATCGTTGACTGCGACGCACCCATACTTAACAATGGAACGTCGTCGACAACGAATACTATACACGCGTACTATTCAACAGTCACACCCGTTTCCTCTGGCAACAGCACCACGTGGTACGGTTACCAAGTGAAACGTACACAATAACAATAAACACTCAGGGAATTCCCGTACACACACAGCTGTTACACCAGTCACTATATAATCAATATTATGCCCTTTGGCGTAACTATACAGTCACCCACGCTATAATTCTCTATATACGAATTACCCGTCTATAACACACCCCAGTAACATCGTCTTTTACAAATAGCGGTTACAGTACGGTTAGCATAGGTCAAAGCACAAGTTAAGGTCACAATACAATTATTAGTGGTTATGGTGTTAAACATGCAATGGACGACAATGATTAGTACTTATTATATAATGTCAGTAAATATACAGGGTTATGGTACCGTGCACTATAATACAGCAACACACTATTAACACTCTCGCTAGACGGCTGAGCTCGCGCTATCTAACAAGATATACACTTTACTAAAACAATCGTTAACACATTTACAATTCCCAACTAAACTATTGGCCAGTACCTTGAATGGACTACCTAAAACTATATACACCCGTTTTGGTTAGCCACACTGCCCAATCACCACATATATAGCGAGCTAGAGAACCGAATTTACACAGGCGCCTCTTAGTCGCACTATCAAAAGTCTAGTGGGTTCCAAATTTACACGCCTTCCCACTTAGCCCAGATAGGATGAGAACTAGCGAACCGAATTTACACAGGCGCCGCTTAGTCTCCCGGTCCCTCCGACCTAGCGAACGTAATATACACCCTAGAACGCTAGTCTAGACAAGACACCGGTGTCCGGCTAGGGCTATTTACACCAGGACCCCGCCTGACTAACCAAATCAAACGGTCTGACTAAAGAGCGTTCGATCGAGCGGTGCGCCTTCGCTCCTTCCCTCCGACAGAGGGGGCAGATACACAGATTCAAAACCCCTTTGGGCCTACCGCACAATCGGTATACCCCTAGTGGGTCCTGCCGTCTAAAACAGCAGTTGTCTTACCTCCTCGTTCCTGAACCTGAGTTCACACTCATCGACGGGGACACCCCAGCACTTCTCACGTAGAGGCCGATGATCTCCTGGACAACAGACCAGTGGCGCCGAGACGAAGGGAGGTCCACGCAGAAGTTCAGGGGTGCAGCCGTAGAGAACGTGGGCAAAGATAGACCGTCTCACGCCTCTGCCTCTCAGCTACCGTTGAACGATGAGCTTCCCGGCCAATGCACCAAATGATACCGGAGAAACTGACGGAAGCCAAGCACAGAGAGATGGACACAGGTTTCTTCAGGAAGGAAGAGATTCTTTATTGGATCACCGATCGGGACTCAGAGGGACTAGCGTCACCAAAATACAGCAAAGTCTGAGTACTGAATACATAGAGTACATTCCTTATATAGCACTGTAGCTCCTCCCACAATTAACTACACCCACACATACCCTTAACCTATTTAATGAATAGAGTCTAAACTCATCCATCCGGTCTAACCACGTGGCTCATCTGATACAAAGGAGAGGGACGCGTAATTCCAGTTCTTACATTCCTGCACCTGGTCAGTACAGTGATGACAGTATCTTAGCTACGTGTAATTAACTAACTGATACTACAAACACATATACATACATATGCCTTGTGGCAATCTTAGCCTGCTAAACTTGTATTTTACTGGAATTACATCACAGAATCACAAAGGGGTTCGAGGAAATCAGGAGGCAGCCAGAGGCTAGTCTCCTGAAACCCCAATACAACGCATGCAGCCCGTGGATAGTAATGGCGGGACAAAGAGAGTGGGGTAGCGAGTGGGAGTGGGGGGGAAGGCATGACTGAAAAGGAATCCCCAAGAACTCCCCTAAAACCACCACTTAAAAAGAAATGAATCCCCAAGAAGACAGGGGAAGCAAAAATCAAAAGGTAGGAGTCCCAAGAACATAATAAATATATCTAAATATAATATACATAACCTACCTAAGCAGTAAGCAGTAAATATATATCAGAAAAAAAATAACTAAACACAAAATATATAACCTATATATATCTAGTAAGTAGAAAAAAATATGATACTGAATAAATAAGTACAGTATAACAAAATAAGTAAATAGACATACGATACCAAATATAAATCATAATAAATCATAATAAAACCCAAAGCCCCCAACTAATATTAGCAGGAGGCAGTGGTACTCTGACCTGTACTGTCTGCGGAGCAGCAGCAAAGAAAGAGGAAATGATGCATGGGGAGGGTAGTTTTATAGTACTTACTTTTTTCTGATTGGTTGTTTTTTCTGTGCTGCTGTGGAGTTCTAGTAAAGAGAGACTTAAGCAAATACTTTTAATTTAACTATATGCACCATAACAAATTAAAAAAGTTAATTTCACATTACCCTAAATACCTGACAACATTTAAACAACATAGGCTTTTAGCACATCTGCAATGACAATTAAAGTATAAGCTCACTTGCCAGCATCATAGTCTATGGAAAAATCTGCAAAGATGTGACAGTACTGAAGACAGCATGAACTCATGTTCAGAAGATTTTCAGAACTGTAAGAATCATGGGAAAGTGAGTTACTTTGCATAAAGAGTAACTAAAAGCCAAAATGATATGTTTGGTTGAATTTTTTTGCTTTTCTGCTTGCTGTGCCATTCACATCAACAGTATGTGAAGAATGCACTAAAATAATGGAAAATCGAGCAATGACTATACGACTTGTACACTTGTATTCTGAAGAATGACAAAATAACCAAAAATGTAGGCTTTCAGTCACGCATCAATAACCGGATTTCTGCATGACCAAATTTCATTCAGCGTCATTTAGTCATTCACCTATTGCAGAAAGCAGCCACTGTTTAGCAGACATGTACCTGCCTCGCGGCAAGCCGAGCAGGTGCATTAGGAGGAGGGGGGCTATACAAACTTTGTCCTATGCCCCTGCTTGTCATGCCGTGGGTGCATTAATATTGATAAAGTGGAGAAACTTGTGTACCCCAGGCCAGCCACACCAATGGGTAGTGCGTGGGGACTCTAATATTCCCTATCCAAGACCTCACCAATGGTCTTTAGTATAGATAGGTGGGGGCAGAGGCGGCTCTCTAATTAGGCGGTTTAGGCGGCCGCCTAAGGCCTCGCGCTGTGTGGGGCCTCGCGGCCGCCTAAACCGCCATAGGGCAGACTGACATGTCGGGTCCTTGAGGACCCGACACAGGAGGGGGCCCGGCGGCTTTCCCTGTATGCCGCCGGGTGCGAGGCCCCTCCTGTCAGTCTGACCGGGAGAGCCAGCCTTCAGTCTGCAGCTCCGCCGGGTGTGAGCTGCAGACTGAAGTGTCTTGCGATCTCTAGCCAATCAGAGCATTGCCGTGGGTTACCACGGCAACACTACGACTGAAGATTGCGAGACCTTCACCATGTGGTCTGCAGCTCTGCATCCGGCAGAGCTGCAGATCGCAGAGCCCACTGGACCACCAGGGAGTCTGATTGCCATCACTGGACCACCAGGGAGTCTGACTGCCACCACTGGACCACCAGGGAGTCTGCCACCACTGGACCACCAGGGAAAAAGGTACCTGCCACCCCACCTGCCACCCACCCTGTCACCCCCTCACCCTGTCACCCCACCTGTCACCCTCCTCACCCAGTCACTCCATCTGTCACCCCCCTCACCCAGTCACCCCATCTGTCACCATGCCACCCCACCTGTCACCCTATCTGTCACCCCCCTCACCCTGCCACCCCACCTGTCACCCCCTCACTTTGTCACCTCCTCACCTATGCCACCCCACTGTCACCTCCTCTCACCAGGTCACCCCCTCTTACTCTGTCACCCACACGGTGACCCCCCACTGTCACCCCCTTACGCTGTCACCTCATCCTGTCACCCCCTTACGCTGTCACCTCATCCTGTCACCCCACCTCACCCTACCACCCCACCTGTCACCCCCCTCACCCTGTCACACCCCTCACCCTGCAACCACCCCACCTGTCACCCCCTCACCCTGTCGCCTCCCTCACTCTGTCACCCCACCTGTCACCCCTCTCACCCTGCCACCCCACCTATCACCCAGCAAACCCGTCACCCCACCTGTCACCTTTCTCAACCTTTCTCACCATGCCACCCCACCTGTCACCTTCCTCACCCATTCTCACCATACCACCCCACCTGTCACCTCCCTCTCACCCCCTCTCACCTTGTCACCCCCTCACCCTGTTACCTCCCTGTCACCCCTTCTCACCCCACCTGTCACCCCCCTCACCCTGTTACCCCACCTCTTACTCTGTCACCCACCCTGTGACCCCCACACACTATATTACCCCCTTTACTCTGTCACCTCACCCTGCCACTCCCCAAACAATATGTCACCCCCTCTCAGCCTGTCACCCCACCTCACATTGTCAGCTCCTAACTGTCATCCCCTCTCACCCTGTCACTCCACCTCACATTGTCAGCCCCTAACACTATGTCATCCCCTCTCACCATGTCACGCCACCTCAAATTGTCACCCCCTCTCACCATGTCACCCCACCTCACATTATGTCACCCCACCACACACTGTCACCCCACCACACACTGTCACCCCACCTCACACTGTCAGCCCTTAACACTATGTCACCAAACCTCACATTCTGTCAGCCCCTCACACTCTGTCAGCCCCTCACACTCTGTCACCCCCTCACACTCTGTCACCCCCCCTTTCACTCTGTCACCCCCCTCTCACACTAATGTCACCCCCTCTTACTCTGTCACCCCCTACACAATGTCACCCTCCCTCTCACACTAGGTCTCCCCCCTCTACCAGTAGGTCTCTCACCTCTCACATTATGCCACCCCTTCACACTGTCACCCCCCTACACAATGTCACCCTCCCTCTCACACTAGGTATCCCCCCTCACACACTAGGTCACCCTCCTGTCACCCCCTCTTACTCTGTCACCCACCCTGTGACCCCCCCACACTGTCATCCACCCGTACTCTGTCACCTCACCCTGTCGCTCCCCACCTCACACTTTCACCCCCTCACACTAAGTCACCCACCCTCTTACTCTGACACCCCCCTCTTACTCTGTTACCTCTGTTACCCACCTTCACTATGTCACCCTCCCTCTCACTCTGTCAACCCCTCTCACTCTGTCACACCCCTTTACTAATGTAACCCTCTCACACTGTCACCACCCCTCACACTATGTCATTTCCCCCACACACTCTGTCACCACTCTCTAGGCACACTGACACCCCTCCATACACACGGTCTCTCCCTCCGCACACATGGGCACCACTCTCCGCACTCGGGCACCTCCCTTCATTCTCACTGTCAACCCTCAACACTCTGGCACCCACCTCCATACACTTTGGCACCCTCCTGCTCTTTTACACTCACCCTGCCACAGTTACCCCTTTACTCACCCTGTCACCCCCTGAAGGCAATAATTATACACACTGTCATAAAATAGCTCCGCCTTAAACTCAGTGCCAAAGGCCACAGGCAGTACACAAACATACACATGCTCAGAGAAACATACATACATATACAAGGGTACTCACTGCCAGACACACATTCTCAGACACACAGAGGTAGACAATGCAACAATGTATACATAGACTAGCTCTCTATATCCAGTGCTGTAAGCTCCCTCTTCAATATATCTACAGCTTCTTATACACACAAATCAACTGCTATTTTTTCAATAATGGTGTTAGTGGGGGCCTCATGTATGAGTCTCGCCTAAGGCCTCGCCAAGTCTAAAGCCGCCACTGGGTGGGGGCTCTAAAAATAATTATGCAAGGGTAATGGGCTTGCCTTTGTACACCCTCCCAATGGCTTACACCCCCCTCCCTCCCCCCCATATATAGGGCACTCAGAGCCCCCTGACTAATATACCATTGCAAATCCATCTGATTTTTTGCAAAGCTGTTTTTGTTTTCAAGAGTTGTGTTGCGTATTATGGGTTTTAGTTTGTCCTTTTTGGGGGAGCTAAAGATAATAAGATTTACAAAAAAAGACTGTAGATGGTAATTATAATTTTATAGCCACCACATTATTGACCCTTGCACTGCTGAGAGTTAATATAGTAATTTTCCCACTGACAGAACCATATAGAGTAAGAGTTGGCTAAAATTCAGTGTCAACAAAAAGTTTCAGAATTTCAGCAGACACAAACAAGCATGTGAATTTTCTTGAGTCAGACTAAATTTTTATTTAGTTTGATCAAATTTAAAAAAAAACAGCAAAACGTTGTCCGTGCACATGTGTAATGACTGTTCCTCTTTAAGAAAAACGCTAAATCATTGCACTAGATTTTTAGCTCTCATCATAATTAACTTATCCTTATAGTCTTGAAAGGTTTCCAAAGAGTTAAATTACTTTTTCTATGTAATAACAGTTCTGATGCAGACTGCTGCAGGGTTTGATTGAATTAAAGTCGAAGTTTAAACTACAGATTCATCTTCTTCAGTTTTGTAAAGCTGAAATGCAGTCAACATAAATATACAATGATTTAGATTATAGCAGGAGACATCTCATGAAAAAATAAAAATCATTGATGGCACACGTAATGTCTTTTGAAAGTTGAATTAGAATGTTGAATTATCTCATAAATATGTGCTTAGTTTAGAAAATTAGATCTGTTAGTTATCACAATTTAGTACATAATTTCATTCATGTTTTACATTTTTGCATGAATTTTTATTTTCCTATGTAGATCAAGGCTCAAAGTTTCAAGCCCTATTAAACATGCCTAAAAGTTACTTAATACTGCAACCTTGGAGGACCTACGGTACACTGGTGAACATGTACTCGCCAGGGATGAATATTTTACTCACCAAAGGCTAATAAGTAAGTGGATATTTTGAGCCCTGTGTTAGAAGGCCATTTATCTATTCATCTACAATCTGATTTTCTGCATTATCTGCCACTAGTGATGTCGCGAACATAAAACTTTCCATTCGCGAACAGCGAACGCGAACTTCCGCAAATGTTCGCAAACGGGCGAACCGGGCGGACCGCCATAGACTTCAATAGGCAGGCGAAAATCCACAGGGACTCTTTCTGGCCACAATAGTGATGGAAAAGTTGTTCCAAGGGGACTAACACCTGCCCTGTGGCATGCCGGAGGGGGATCCATGGCAAAACTTCCATGGAAAATTACATAGTTGATGCAGAGTCTGGTTTTAATCCATAAAGGGTATAAATCACCTAACATTCCTAAATTGTTTGGAATAACGTGCTTTAAAAACATCAGGTATGATGTTGTATCGATCAGGTAGTGTAAGGGTTATGCCCGCTTCACAGTGACAGACCAAACTCCCCGTTTAACGCACCGCAAACAACTGCAAACAGTCCATTTGCACAACCGCAAACTCCCCATTTGCACAAGGTTGGATACCAAGCTAGCCATGTCCCGTTCCTTGTTCTCACTGATGTCATTGAAGGTCGCTTCCTCCACCCAGCCACGTACAACACCAAGGGTCCCCGAAAGGTGACAACAAGCCCCCTGTATTTTTTTTTAAATGTACACTACTGTTACACCAGATATGAGTTGCACTGGTGTGACACTGTGCCTTGGTAGGCCCTGAAACGCACACGTGTGAAGGAAACTGACTGCTATTATATTACAGTCAAATTTCTAATTTTTATTTTTTAATGTACACTACTGTTACACCAGATATGAGTTGCACTGGTGTGACACTGTGCCCTGGCAGGACCTGAAACGCACACGTGTGAAGGAAACTAACTGCTATTATATTACAGTCAGTTTTTTTTTAAATGCAAGCTATTGTAACACCAATGCAAGCTATTGTAACACCAGATATGAGTGGTGGCACTGGGCAAGTGGGCACAGTATACGCTGTGAGCCTGACACACACGCTGGCAGGCAGGCAACTGCAATTAGATTACACAGAAAAAAATAAATAAATAAAAAAGCAGACTGATGTTCTAGCCCTAAAAAGGGCTTTTTGGGGTGCTGTCCTTACAGCAGAGATCAGATGAGTCCTTCAGGACTGTAGTGGAATACACTAGCCTAGCTATCAATTTCCCTATTAAATCAGCAGCAGCTACACTGTCCCTCCTCTCACTAATAATGCAGCTTCCGGGGGGTGGGGCCCAGCTGTCATGGAGGAAAGACGCACTTCGTGTGAGCTCCCTCAATATCTCACTTTAACCCCTTAAGGACACATGACATGTGTGACATGTCATGATTCCCTTTTATTCCAGAAGTTTGGTCCTTAAGGGGTTAAGCAGCTATCAACAAGCGAATGTCATCCCAGAAGAGGATGACCCAGCAATGTTGCTCCTACCTGACCGACCCGACATGCTTAATAGCGGTCAGCAACTCGACAGAGTCTTACTTACCTCCGCGTGGCAAGTGTGGCCTGCTGCTCACCAGGCGGGAGAGGTGGCCGATCTCCCGATCCTGGGATGCCCAGGAGCAGATAGCTGCCCGGCAGGAGCTCCGTTAGCCCCCCCTCGGACCGGTGGGGGTTATCCCGGTCCACCCCTGAGAGGCTGTCTGGAGCTAATGGACGCACAGAGCACAGCCGCCCATACTCATCTGTGGCATACTCATCTGCGACTCTCCCAATATGGCGGCAGCCGCGTGTCCTCCTGGTACCAGCAAAGCATGGCAGGATATTGAGTCTAAGCTGGACAGACTCTTTAATCAATTTTGGAAGCAAATAACAAGCAGGAAGCCCAACAAGCTCCACCACAGCCCCAACAAGCTCCACCACAGCTAAGCGAAGCAGTCCCCATTAAAATCCAACAACGCAAAAGGCGTCGAAGACGCGACCGGAGGCACAAACAGAAATGCAGAGCCTGCCCCACGTTAAGCACTCGCCTCCACCTTAAGCCACCACAATCCCGCACCGGACGTGAAGCACCACTGGACAGATCCGACCACCCGACAAAACAAGCTTCCACCACCTCAAGCCGCGAACCCAGCACTCAGCCAGAGACTTGCCTTTGTTGTTCCAGGAATCAGGGACTCCCAGGGTCTGCACCTGGCGCCCAGAAGGGATCGGATGAGCACAAGCAGTAAACAGCAGCCTGCCAAGCATGTCCCACTATAGCCGATCCTCCACACCATGCCTTTGATCACATGAACTGCTCTCTGCACATTAACTAATCGTAAAGTAGCAAGCGTTTAAACATGTCATTATTTCACCTCCTAAAGAGTTTATTGTCGTAGTTCCTTACATGCCTTTACCTTAACCGTTCATGTATTATGTTATTCACTAGTCTCATCTCATGGGGCGACTCACACTTGATTTATAACTAGTGGTGGAGCTGCTGATATAAATACACAGTTGATAACGTGCAAGCTACACCCTAAACATGACAGCCATCTTTCACAACAATGTACTGCTATATACTCATACCCTCAGTGCAACTAGCCATGATATACGCACGTTCAGCCTAGCATGCTCAAATATAACACACTTCTGTCCTAAAAAAAAAAAAAAAAAGAATGCAGCTTCCAAATGAATCTAAAATTGATGCTGTCCAGGAGGTGGGAGGGTCTGGGAGGGAGGGTCTGCTGCTGATTGGCTGGAATGTGTCTGCTGACTGTGAGGTACAGGGTCAAAGTATACTCAATGATGACGAATAGGGGGCGGACCGAACATCGCATATGTTCGCCATCCGTGGCGAACGCGAACAAGCTATGTTCACCAGGAACTATTCGCTAGCGAACTATTCGGGGCATCTCTAGTCAGGATAAATGCATCTGGAATGGGAGGTACGGGTTGAGATGGTACGCATACCAGTGTCTCAGGGGCCAAATAAGCATTTCTGGACAAAAGTGTCTGATGGGCCTGGGCAATCTGGTCCATACAGTGATCCTGTTCTTAAAATCTTGCCTCATAGGAGGCAATTTGCTGTCCTAAACCTGCAGGGCCCATGGTCCTATCATAATGTCATGATGTAATACCCCAACATGCAGAGTTTAGGAAACCAAGGGACAAGACTAGGATATAACTTATTACCTGGACTTAGAATGGCCAGACTAAACATCAGACAGAGATAAAGCATAATCAGAAACAAGACGAGGTCATGGTAACAGAGAGACTACGAAAACAAAAACAAGCCAGAGTCAGGTAGATGGTAATCAGTCACACGGGCAAACAAGACAGGAAAGGGTTAAAGATACATTCAGAGTCAAGAACAAAGCCATGGTCAATACCAAAATAAACAAAATAGATCAAGGAAGCACTAAAGGGTACTGACACAGAAACCACGAGAGGACAAAGTGGATAGGGCTAGGGAAGTTTCAATATCCTTTAACATTTGATTGGCCCACGTCATGCCTACGCCCCCAAAACGTTTGTGTGTGGGGGTGCTAGAATGACGTGGGCCAATGGGAGCCTAAATCAACTTTTGGCTCCCACTGCCCCTTTAAGAGCGAGCTCGTGACTCGAGCCGTGCTCCTAGTGCCAGGCGGGCCACGTGACCGATCACTGCGGTCAGTGCACGCGGCTAAGTCAGAAGAGGAGATCAAGCCGCATGCGGCTCGTGTGAAGGCAGGAGTGATCCAGCCACGCGCGGCTCAAGCTTAGGAGCCAGGTCGGTCCCAGGATAAGGTAAATACAGCCACAACCACTTATCCCAATCACACACCTTTCCTAATGTCCTATCCCATTAAAAGCATATTACCGCGTATTTAATAAAACAGATAGACCCCCTACTTCATCCAGGTTACCGATCGATGGTTCGATATTCTGAGCCCTCTCTGATTTACTGTACACGACTATTCGATATTCCCACAAATTTTATATAGCATTTTATGTTTGTTTGAGACCACCTTAAAATTATTGGATATCGCTAAAAATCATGATCACTATATACTTTCTCTACAAACCTCTAAAACGAACTACTCATCCATCCGCTATACCACTTTATCCCATCTAGAACTAGTGCCCAGTTAAAATACTTGACTCTTACTTACCCACACTCAGTCATGCCACACACATTTCACCACTACTCTCACTGAATCCCTCTGACTACGGCTAAATTCATCTTCTACATCAGAACACTACTCCTAAGATTGGGTTGTATCCATGTCTCGGGTCTTTCATTTAGAATAGGAGCAGCTTCGGTCTCCTTCAACACTGACACTCCAGTGCATATTATTAAAAGATTGGGCAGATGGAAATCCTCAGTCTACAACCGATATATTCCTCATCCCGAGAAAGAAATGAGGAAAGCTTTTAAAAGTTTGGCTTTGTAAATTTGATGCAATAAGTGTGTTTTTCTTTAATACCTTTTCACCCTCTTTGCATGAACCCGATTTACATATATTACTAATATGTTTCTGAACATATATATTATATTATTCACTCACTCACTCACTCTCTGGGCCGGCCTAAGACATCATGCTGCCTAGGTCCAACGATAAATGACTATGGGGGATAATGTACAATAAACACAGGTTACTGGCTATGGGGGGGATAATGTATAATAAACACAGGTTACTGGCTATGGGAGGGATAATGTATAATAAGCACAGGTTACTGGCTATGTGGGATAATGTATAATAAACACAGGTTACTGGCTATGGGAGGATAATGTAAAATTAAACACAGGTTACTGGCTATGGGGGGATAATGTATAATACACACAGGTTACTGGCTATGGGAGGGATAATGTATAATAAACACAGGTTACTGGCTATGGGAGGGATAATGTATAATAAACACAGGTTATTGGCTATGTGGGGTAATGTATAATAAACACAGATTACTGGCTATGGGAGGATAATGTAAAATTAAACACAGGTTACTGGCTATGGGGGGATAATGTATAATAAACACAGGTTACTGGCTATGGGGGGATAATGTATAATAAACACAGGTTATTGGCTATGGGGGGGATAATGTATAATAAACACAGGTTACTAGCTATGGGGGATAATGTATAATAAACAAAGGTTACTGGCTATGGAGGATAATGTATAATAAACACAAACACAAAAAAACAAAGAATGCAGCTTCAGAATTAATCGAAATTGTATGCTGTCTAGGAGGTGGGAGGGTCTGGGAGGGAAGGTCTGCTGCTGATTGGCTGGAATGTGTCTGCTGACTGTGAGGTACAGGGTCAAAGTTTACTCAATGATGACGAATAGGGGGCGGACCGAACATCGCATATGTTCGGCGTCCGTGGCGAACGCGAACACGCTATTCGCCAGCGAACCGTTCGGGACATCACTATCTGCCACTTGGCAATCTGCCTGATCCTCTATTTAAAGAAAATTTTGCTCTGTTTTAGTACCTCACTCTAACATAAAACTTAGCACAAAACCAGTAAGTAATACTCATAGAAAAAGTTCATATTTTGATCACAATGATTTTTTTTTCAGGTTATACTAAACCCAACATATTACAGTTACTGAATTATTTAAATAAGTGGATGCCCTTATTAATAGAACATAAAATGTAGACCTGCATTTAGATCTAATTATTTTTTTGTAATTCTTTATTTTTGTACTACAGGTAAGTACAGATGCATGAGAAATTATAACAAGAAGATTTACGACAACATACCCAATGGAACTGGCAAAATATCATGTAGAATACTCTGCCCGTTTTATAATATTGTTTATATGCTATGCAGGTATGTCAGAAAGCTTCATACTGACTAGACTAGTGACATACATACATCAGGCATACAAGTATAATGCTGACTCTGCCAAGCTAAAAAAGGGTAAGTTATTCGTTAAACAGACTAGTCAGGCATCAAGATTACGACTGGTACTCCCACCTCAGATCTTGAGATATTGCCTGCTTTTGGCGGTTATCGCTGTTGCTGTTGATGAAGTAGGGTCAAGCCCCGGTTTGCCCTAAGCCTAAATAGGCATACGAGGAGAAGAGGTGGATCTTGTCGGCCAGTCTAGGCCTTATGGGTGCCCCCCTCATAAAATTCCCTGAGACAGCAGCAAGGGAGCTACTGATCGCCTTTCCAACTGGGCCCTGAAAGATTGCCTCTAGCTTTAACAGGGAACACCTAGTGGTGTCAACACAAGTAAGTGTCAGGCTCTGCTACATCATCTTGTGAAGCTCGGTTGTTTTCAGGCTGGTAGTAGGAGCTAGCTTTTGGAACACAAGGAGCTTGTTGTAAATATCTTTTTATTAATGAGTTTTCGATTGAAGAGTTTGCAGAATGCATAAACCATAACAAGATATTTCAGTACACGCAGGCACCATAAGAGTAAAATAAATCAAAACATAAGGGAGAAACACAGTTCTCAACAAATGAGTGTAGAGACATGCAGGTCCCACACAGGGCAGTGTAAGTATCGAGTCTGTTAATGTAAGCACAACCATTCCCAGTGCAATGTGGAATAGGTGACTCGTCTTGTGTGTCTACCTTTCCAGAAAGGGCGACGTCAAGAAGTGTCTCACATGGCGAGCATTATCTGAGCCTGAAGTCAAACGGAAGAAGGTAGGGGGTCTGCCACCAGTGTGGAGGCCAGCACTCCTCCCGTCATGCCCCTATGCCCAAAGTTGGAAAGGGTGAATAATGTGGTGTAGGGAGGAAGAAAGAGAGAGTAGAAAATAAACAACGAGGGGGGGTAGGAGAGTGATGAGCATAGCGGACATAGAAAAAGCGGGGCAAAAGGGGCAGTATTAAGATATGAGCAGCAATATAGGAGGGAATGTCGATATGGTGAGTCACCCACAGGCCTGATCTGCAAACCCATAGAGTAAAACTGTGTGTGAGTGTGCTCAGTAGCTGAGATTCAAGTGGCTATGTTATGGGCATTAGTGGTTCCTAGAGTGAGTCCCAATGTGTTACTGTGTTGCTTCAAACCTCCTCCCACACTTGCATACTGAATGAGGGCCCTAAAGTCTGCGGAGTTCTTCAATAGGATCCAGTAGGTCCAGATTGCCAGGTACATTGGATATTTATCTTCTGCCTGAAGGGTGAGTTCCTCTGAGTTCCTCCATACGCTGGAACCACAGGATTATCGGAGGGGGTACCTCCTTTTTCCAGAAAAGGGGGATGAGGTTTTTGGCCACATAAAAAATTCTAATTGTCAGGTGTGAAGTTTAGTGCAGCTTGATCCAAAGGGATTGAGTCCCCTGTGAACCGTTGTATGATAGTATTTATTGTTGTCCACTAAGGTCAGATCAGGGTGTCAGATGAGGAGCTTGTAGTTTAGACCAGCAGAGACCAGGATAACCCCACCGGTACATGTTGGGTGGAGGGGTCGTTTGGAGTACAGATGGTCTGCTTGGCAAGCTTGTAAGTGGGGAAATCGGCCGCCTTTCTCCGGCCCAGCTGCACAAAGGCCTAAATGTGTTGCTCCCAGATAATGTGTCATTGGAGTAGCCACAGCACCCCCAATTTAGGTAGCCCGTGTTGGCGCAGTTTCAGTATGGTAACCAGAGATTTCCCACAAGAATCAGTAAGATGTCTGGTCAGCACTAGGACCAGGTTCCCACACTGTAGGTTACTGAACAGTGATGGAGAATGTATAGTTTTAAACAGAGGAGTTTATAAAAGTAAATTAGAGTGTGATTCAAGAAAAACATGTCATTGTCAGCATCCAAATGGTTTTATGGCTTTCTTTAGCTAGTCTGTGTCTACAGAATTATGGGTGATACAAGGTGGTTCATATGCACAGGTTATGGTAACACATGTTAATAATATGTATTTTCATCTTTATACTTTGTTGAACATTACAGTTTAAAGGAAAACTTCAAGCACCATCACCACTACAGCTGTATGTAGTGATTATGGTGCCAAGAGTTTCCTGGCACCCTATTCCTCAATTTGAAGCACCTTACCACCCAGAGGCACAACTAGAAACCATGGGGCCCGGTGTGAAAATTGTCCTGCCACCCCCTGCCCCCCATAAGTCTACCCCCCCCCCCCCCCACGCCACCTCCCCATATGTCTATCCTCCCCCTCCCATACATTCCTCCCCTCACACATGCAGACATACAAATACACATGCAGACACACACATAGACACACACACACACAGGCACACATACATACAGACACACACACACATACACACACACGTACAAACACACACAGACATACACACACAGACATACACACACACACACACACACACATTCAGACACACACATACAGACACACACACATATACAAAATGTTTTAGTCACGCTCCTGTTTCCTATCTTTTACGTGTAGGAGGGTGACTTCCCTGGGGTCCAGTGGTGGCTCAGGCTGATGGGATTCAGAGTTCCCACTCTGACTCCCTCCTCTCCTTCCTCCCGTGTGGCTCCTGGTGGTTGCTGGTAACACATGTTAATAATATGTATTTTCATCTTTAAACTTTGTTGAAGATTACAGTTTAAAGGAACACTTCCTGGCACCCGCTTCCTCTAGTTATGCCACCAAGAGGCATAACTAGAAACCAAGGGGCCCCAGTGCCAAAATTGCCCTGGGCCCCACCCCATACGTCTACCCCCCGCCACCACCACCCATACATCTATCCTCTCCCTCCCATACGTTCCCCCCCCCCCTGCCCTCCCCATACACCTATCCTCCCCGCAGGTGGTTGCTGGGAGGAAGTGGCCAGGGCAGTTACTGCCTCCCAGCATCTGAAATCATCACAGGGGGCTCCAGTTGCTCTGTTAAAGCCCCACAGCGCTGACCGGGCCCCTTGGAAATACATTGCCATCGGGTGGCCCTAACAGCATGGGCCACCCGATGGGCCCCTTTAATGCGGCCCTGGCAGTTCTACTGCGCAGGCCGTGGCCGCGTTACTTAGCCAGCAGACGCCGCGGTCGCAGGGAGTCCGCAGGGTTGTTGGGCCCCCTGGAGTGACGGGCCTGGTCGCAGCAGCGACCGTGGTAGTTCCGCCACTGTTACCACCTATGCATATGTGGACAGCAGGTCTGTTTTGATAATGAAAAACTCTTCAATTTACATGCAGTTTAACATGTAATCAATCGGAAAGGCTTCAATCATGTCATCATTCAAAAATAAAAAGTAAAACAAAGTGTGTCCACAGGATCAGAAGTGCAATGATCCACCCAATTTGGTGTTCTACAGTGTATATCTGCATAACATCTTATTGACCGTTTAAGAGTTGATTGTTAATGGATGGACAGGCTAAATCAATACAAAGAGGTTTACTAACAATGTAATGTTTATTATTGATTGTTAATAGTCAAATTGATAAATCGTGTATAAACAGAGGTCAGGATTTGTTAATGGTTATTGTTTAGAAAATAACACTTTGAATCAGGGATCTCAGAGAATTATCCATCAATAGCGTACTTACACACACAAAAAAAAAAAAATCAGTTACATTGAAGTGGCATACAATTGTTACTGTTTATATGCAAAATAATTCTAACAAAGTCAATGATTTTTAAAATAGATTAGATGGAATGTATATTGTGTAAGGAAATTTTCTTCCATACTTACTGTAATTTTCTTTTTATTACCAATCTCCATGGTAGCATTAACAAAAGGCCAGCTCCACCAAGTAACAGCAAAAAGATGAAATAAAGCTATTAAATTAAAATAAAAAGTACTGCATCTTCTCTGTCAGATAGTGTTAGTTACTGGCTCCCTGGTGCCGAGTGCACAAACAGTGATACAACCATTTATTCGAGGGAAAGAATAAATAATAAAGTAAATGTTTCGGGTTGCGCCCTTGTCATTGCCTAATGTCCTTACAAGATACAGGCACAACTATCAATTTATATACATGCAAATCAGTGAATCCATAAAGCCAAGACATCAACCCAAAGTAAGAAACAAGTATAGCCACCCTCAAGCCTTTTTCTGTCATCTTCCCGTCATCTCCGAAGTAGGTTTGGCGTCCAGACCAGATTCCTCTTGAGTTAAGAACACTGCCCAGCCCTGCCAACTTCAGATGCCACTTGGAGATAACCACAGGAAAGTATAAATTTGAGGAGGTCTTAGGCAGAATTAACACTTTAATTATATTTTTCATTTGGTGTAGAGCAGATAGATTACATGCATTGTGAGTATATACATCAAAGTTCTATCACTTTAATTGTTTAGTTTTCACACTGCATTTTTTAAAATTGTGTTTATCACATTAACTTTGCATTGTATACATTCACAAAACAGATTATTTTAAAACATTTTAGCTAATTTAGCACTAGCACTATTTGGTTTGTCTCCCACTTTGGAATTAGTGTAGGACCCACCAAAATGGGGATACTGTGAAGTAGTGGCGGGCTTAACACAATATGGCCACATGGTGGAACTGAATCCCTGTATTTGCTAAAACAGGCGATTTTAAGTAACCTTATGAAATTTAAAACTGTATTTTTGTGTGTGCGCTGTAACTTAAAGGGAAACTCCAGTGCCAGTAAAACGATCCGTTTTCCTAGCACTGGAGGTTCCCTCTCCCTCCCACCCACCAATCCCCGGTTACTGAAGGGGTGAAAACCCCTTCAGTCACTTATCTGAGGCAGCGGCGATGTCCCTCCTCCTCCGCGCCGCTCCTCCTTCTTACTCCGTCGGCTGGCGGGCGAGACTGATCCCGCCCACCGCCCGAGGAGACCTAATGCGCATGCGTGGCAATTCCGCGCATGCGCATTAGGTCTCCCCATAGGAAAGCATTGAAAACTATTTTCAATGCTTTCCTATGGGGATTTGAGCGACGCTGGAGGTCCTCACACAGCGTGAGGACGTCCAGCGACGCTCTAGCACAGGTTTCCTGTGCTATGGACCAGGAAGAGACCTCTAGTGGCTGTCTAGTAGACAGCCACTAGAGGTGGAGTTAACCCTGCAAGGTAATTATTGCAGTTTAAAAAAAACTGCAATAATTACACTTACAGGGTTAGGAATAGTGGGAGTTGGCACCCAGACCACTCGAATGAGCAGAAGTGGTCTGGGTGCCTGGAGTGTCCCTTTAATCTTTATTATGTATAAATTTTGGTCACTACAGCAGCACCATTGCTGAGAAATGCATGTTCCGGGTGTACCCCAAATGCCCTTTTTTTCTTTACATAGCATATAATACAGATATAATGACAAGATAATGTTGACAAGATGTGTATAAAAAATGCGCAGCAGCATTAAAAAGTGTCAATAACAAGAGACCTAGACAATTTACCCAGCACAAGTGACAGCTGTTGGATTCAGGTATCGAACTAAAGAGGCTCCACTCTTTCGCAGGACCCACCATAGACATTAGTGTTGTACTCTTGTGCATGTGCGAGAGTATAGCACAGACGACACAGCAACTGATGTGCCAAAGAGGGTTGGAAGACAAAGCAACAGCCGCGAGGGACAACATGAGTTAAGTGCAACTCACCTTCCCCTGCACCCCACGACCACTGGATCCACACCAGATCTGTCACTTTCAAGGGCTTTGTGAAATATGTAATTTTAATTTTGTGTATATTCACATGCCAGTGATAAAATGACAGTTATTTTAGTCTGTTCTCTGAACAGAAATCGAAATCACCTGCAAAATTATATTTAAAAATTCAAATCAGAGGAAAATGTGACAAAATAAATTGTGGGTAAGAAACTGTGATTATAGAACAGTTCATGGCCTACTCTATTAGCATTTATAAAGTGCCAACATATTCCATAGCACTTTACAATTCTAGAATGGGGATATTTGGCAACAAGTATTTGACATACAGAATATAACAGAGAGTGATACCGGAGAAACTGACGGAAGCCAAGCACAGAGAGATGGACACAGGTTTCTTCAGGAAGGAAGAGATTCTTTATTGGATCACCGATCGGGACTCAGAGGGACTAGCGTCACCAAAATACAGCAAGTTCTGAGCCCCGGACAATAGTGCAGGCTCCTTATATAGGCACATAACTCCTCCCATATTAAGCTCCACCAGCACATTCTCTTGACCAATCAATACAAATAAGAATTAACTTCCTGCTTGACCGCATGGCTTGTCCAGCACAATGGAGGAGGGGAATACTACATCCTGTATTCTTGCACATGCTCCGTACACTACTGATCGTATCTTGCCTCGTGCAACCAACTGATCGATACGTCAGCATATGCACGTACACATGCCACGTGGTAATCTCGGCCTACTAAATTTATTTTTACCGAGATTCCACCACATTCCCCCCTTTGATGCCTCTTGATATTTCACAATTACTCGAGGCATCACTTAACCTTGGTTTGCATACACCGCAAGTTACCTTGAACCAGACCAGACTTATCTTATGATGTGAATCTTCAACACTCATCTTCCTGCATTGGTTCTCCCTGATCTAGAGCCTTATACTTATAAATCGCCATTATCTGTGCAGCAGCCTTCCTCTCTGCTATATTTTCTATCAGGCTTTGCACAGACCTAACTACTAAGGGTATAAGACACGGCAGGAGTAGACACAACATTAAAATCAGTAGGACTCCACCTACCACTGCCTTAAGCCCTCCAAACCACTCATACCAGCTACCAAACCAACTACTTGGATTATACTCTTTCCATACCTGAGTAGGCACATGCGCTAGTTTAACCATATGGCTAGTAAGCTCAGCTATTGCTTGCCCTTCGTCATCTATTTGAAGACAGCAATTGCTCAGGTTAAACTTCCCACATACACCTCCCTCTACTGCCAAAAGGTAATCCAAGGCTAATCTATTTTGGTAGACTGCTGTCCTCATCCTGGTGTTATGCTTCGCTAGAAGATTGAGCGCTTGTGATGTCTCGTTAGTAATAATCTCAACCACCGCCTGTAATCTTATAATACGGTTGAGCATATAAATAGGGGTTCTATAACCAAAGGTACCATCCTCAGCCCATAATAATCTATAATACGCTGGGGAGGCCATTCATTATCTTCCCAGGCGCCTATCTCTATGGGTCCCCTTTTCTTCCTATGATTCACATCATACACTTTAACACCTAAAGTCTCACCTGTTTCAATCGGTAACAAGAAGAAGGATGGTTTGAGCATACCCAACACACATGCCCCTTCCCAGTCCTGTGGCAACTCCGAATAGGCTTTCTTACCACAGATCCAGTACAAATTTGCTGGGGCTCTCCAGGTAGATGTGATGGATAGGTCAAACCACACATCCTTTAAATTGGCGTATCTAGCAAACGGGTTAGATGGTTCTGAGACATTTGAAGCCGACCACCAAGTTGTATTTTTTGTATCATCATCATAAGCTTTTTGCCCTAGACAAGTTAATTCTCCTACAGAAGTGTTATACATTATTCCTTTCCTTGCTATGCAAACATAACCTATGATGGAGGTCTTTAATCTCCACTCAGATTTACCTCTAACACTCATATGATAATCGGCTTGTGTAGATATTAATTGGTCAACTGCCTCAGAACCGGACATTACCTCCTTTGCTTCCCAAGGCCATTGGTCTCCCATGTTAGTACCTCCACACACATAGCAGTTGGTAACATTAAGACTACCGGCAATACTTTGGGCTAAATCAATAAACAGGTTTTTAGCATTATGGGGGATCTTATTATCTATACTCATCTCTTCATAAAAGGAATGGTATACTTGATGAGTTTGGGAGGATACCGTATCAGTCTCTATCCCTATAAACAATACTGTCCCAGGATCTAAACCCGTCCCGTATATTTGAAACCCAAATAAATTGCCATATTTGTCTAAGAACTTATCGGGGTTATTTATAAGTATATGGATGGGATTACATTCCATAGACTTACAATATGGGCTGGTAGGCAACTTAGTCACTATCATGTCTTTGTCTACTGTCTGTCCCCAAGTCGCCCATCCCACACAAGACCAATATGGGCAGAAGTTATAGTCTTTATTTGGGCATCTAGGACTCACATATTTATTTTTACTACTGGGACAAATATATTTATCATTAGACCCATACATCCTCTCCCATCTAAGATCCCCACATACATTCCACGGCTTTCTACCACTCGATATCGCTTTACACGCATCAAATAGCAGAACACCCGAAGAATGTACGGATTCTAACACCGTCTTATTAATTAGGGTCCCCTGAGGATCTCCATTCCTGAGAGTCAACCAAATTGTACGAGGTTGATACTCCGGACTGAAGCACTTAGGTTCTCCTACTCCTAAATGGCACACACTATAGTCTATATTTAAGTATCTACATCTCGATACATCTCCTTTACACTCGTATTGTGAATGCCAAATTAGGGTTTGGGAAATATGGTTACCTGTTCTCGTAGTCTTAATGCATACCTCACAGCTAGGAGTGTCGGTACCTCTACCTTCCTGAATATAAAAACACACATAAATAAACACTATCAAAAACACATCTTTCGCCGTCATCCTCAGTCTTCGTCCGTGCGAAGGCACCTCAGCTTCCAGGATGTAAGGGCTGCAGGGAATGGAGTTCTGCTCGTCTTCACAGGAGTCCCTTCGAGACTTTCCCTGGCTTATAAACTATACGTCGGTGGGCGGACAGGCTTTATTATGGCCTTCTCACTCACGCACCAAATCCCCAAAATAATAAAATTTGTAATCCACAATAGTTCCTCGTTACTCCGACTGAGTAGTGCGTTTTAACCGGATCTTGCAGGGATTCTCTGGATCTGCTGTAACTTGCCAAGAATCGACTGCTGCTGGTTTAACCCTGGAGTGATGTATCCACGGAGTCACTTCGGCTACTTTTATCGCTGTAGGGGTAGACAAAAGAACAACATAAGGACCTCTCCACTTGGGCCCTAACGGTACATTATTCCACTCTTTAATCCACACTTGATCTCCTGGATGATAACTATGAACAGGGGGATAAATATTCACAGGTAATCTATCTTGTACCCATTTCTGTACCTCCTCCATAGTCTTACCCAACTCTACAACCTGCTGCCGGGTAATTCCTTCTCCCAACTGACTCAAATCCCCCCTTAAGTTACCAAGTACGGGAGGTGGTCGCCCATACATGATTTCAAAAGGAGAGAGGCCCATCCTTCTGGTAGGGGTACTGCGGATTCGCAATAGAGCTATGGGTAAGAGAACGTTCCACTTAAGTTGGGTTTCCTGACACATTTTAGCCAACTGGTTCTTAATAGTTCTATTCATTCTCTCTACCTTACCAGAGCTCTGGGGTCTATATGCAGTATGAAGCCTCCACTTTATACCAAGCATATGAGTCAGTTGTTGTAGGCACTGATGAACAAAAGCTGGACCATTGTCCGATCCTATAGAACAGGGTAGTCCATATCGGGGTATTATTTCTCGTAGCAGGAATCTCACAACTTCTCCTGCTTTCTCTGTACGAGTAGGACATGCTTCTACCCAGCCTGAATAGGTGCACACAATTACCAGCAGGTAACGATGTCCACCCGATTTAGGCATCACTGTAAAGTCTATTTGTAGATCGGACATGGGGAGTCCCCCCATAAACTGGACTCCTGGTGGCTTTACAGGTCCTTGTCTTGCATTATTTTTAGCACACGTTACACATCTTCGTACAATGGCCTGAGTCAAGTTGGACAATCTTGGTATATAGAAATGTTTTCTGAGAGATTCTTCAGTACTGTCTCTCCCAGAATGTGTCCCGTTATGATAATTTTGGACAATTTCTACCGCTAGTGATGCTGGTATGACTATTCTTCCATCTTCTAGCTGATACCACTTGTTCTCCAAATACTTTCCTGGTTCAGTCTGAGCTGTATAAACTGGAGTCCATTGGGACAGTGGAGTTGGTATAAGAGCAGCTATATGCCCCACATACTCCTGTCTTCCTGATTCAGCAGCACGCTTGGCTGCACTATCTGCCATCCGATTTCCCTTGGTTACATCACCATCTCCTCTCAGATGCGCTCGACAATGTATGATACCGACTTCTTTCGGCTCCCACACTGCTTCCAATAGTTGTAGGATTTCAGCTGCGTATTTGATTTCTTTTCCTTCTGAATTCAGTAGTCCTCTTTCTTTATACAAAGCTCCGTGGGCATGAGTGGTTAAAAACGCATATTTGGAGTCCGTGTAGATGTTCACTCTTAAACCTTCAGCCAATTGTAACGCTCGTGTCAGTGCTATCAATTCTGCCTTTTGTGCTGATGTTCCTTTCGCCAGTGGCCGAGCTTCTATCACCTTGTCTATTGTTGTCACTGCATATCCTGCATAGCGGATCCCTTCTTTCACATAACTACTGCCGTCGGTATAATATTGAATATCGGGGTTCTGGATGGGAAAATCACGAAGATCTGGTCTACTTGAGAATACTTCATCCATTACTTCCAAACAATCATGTTGACTTTCAGTAGGTTGTGGCAAAAGGGTAGCTGGATTTAAGGTGTTTACAGTCTCTAAATGCACTCTTGGGTTTTCACACAACATTGCTTGATACTTGGTCATACGGCTGTTACTAAACCAATGATTTCCTTTGTAATCCAACAACGTCTGTACTGCATGTGGGACTCGTACATAAAGTTCTTGACCCAGAGTGAGTTTATCGGCTTCAGCTACTAGCAGGGCGGCTGCAGCTACGGCTCTTAGACAAGGTGGAAGTCCGCTGGCCACTGCATCCAATTGCTTAGACATGTAGGCAACAGGTCTTTGCCATGATCCCAAGTACTGTGTCAATACTCCCACAGCCATTCTTCTTTGCTCATGTACATACAAGTAGAATGGTCGTGTGTGATCAGGTAGACCTAATGCTGGGGCACTCATCAAAGCCTTCTTCACATCTTCAAATGCCGTTTGTTGTTCTTGAGTCCATAAGAAGGGGTCGTGCTCTGTACCTTTGATAGCTGCATACAGAGGTTTTGCCAGTATCGCGTAGCTGGGAATCCATATCCTACAGAAGCCTGCTGCCCCCAAGAATTCTCGCACTTGTCTTCTATTCTTGGGTATTGGTATTTGGCAGACAGCTTCTTTTCTCTCTGGCCCCATAATTCTTTGACCTTCAGAGATATGGAATCCCAGATATTTGACAGTTGGCAAACACAACTGAGCCTTCTTTCTAGACACCTTGTATCCTGCCTTCCAGAGAATGTGTAGTAGATCGTGCGTTGCTTGCTGACAGATTTCTTTTGTAACTGCTGCTATCAACAAGTCATCTACATATTGTAACAATACACACTCTCCTGGGATGGACTAGAAATCCAGTAGATCTTGACTTAGGGCTGAACCAAATAGGGTAGGTGAATTTTTAAACCCTTGGGGCAGTCTTGTCCAAGTCATTTGGCGTTTTGAGCCCGTTACAGCGTTCTCCCATTGGAAAGCAAAAATACATTGACTTTCTGCGGCAATTCGGAGGCAAAAGAAGGCATCTTTGAGGTCTAAGACTGTAAAGTAGGTAGCCCTGCCCGGAATTAAAGCAAGCAGGTTATATGGATTGGGTACAACTGGATGTATACTAACAACTGCATCATTGACTGCTCTCAAGTCCTGCACAGGTCGATACTCATCTGTACCGGGCTTTTGAACAGGCAGCAATGGGGTGTTCCAGGGGGAAGTACAGAATTTTAGGATACCATACCGTATGAACTTATCCAGATAGGATTGGATGTTCTTCTTAGCCTTCTGCGGGATGTGGTATTGTCTTAGGCTCACTGGATAAACCCCAAGTTTTAGTTCAATTTTTATAGGTGGAATATTGCGGGCCAGTCCTGGTGGGTTGTTCTCTGCCCAAACTCCTGGTATGTTAAATAATGTCTCATCACTCCTAGGGTTTTGGCTAGTCAACGCTGTATAAAGTCGCCACTCTTCTTCCTTTGGTACGGATAATGTCATGATACCTGAAGGTCCATTAAACTTTAAGGATGTTGTTCCATTTGGTAGGAACGTAATCTGCGCTTGTAATTTTGATAGCATATCACGTCCCAGCAATTGGACTGGACATTCAGGCATATAAAGGAATTGATGTTTTACTACGTGGCCTCCCAATGTACAGAGTCGACATTTAAGAACCGTTTTTTCAGCACTTCTTCCAGTTGCTCCTATCACAGTAATAGTCCTTCCAGATGGAGGAGCAACTAGATTAGTCACCACTGAATGTTCAGCACCAGTGTCGATCATGAACGCACTCCTTTTTCCCCCTATTGATACATCGACCATAGGCTCCGCTCGACCAAGGGGGATGGAGCCCGGTCGGTATCAATAGTCCTCCATGACCGTGTCAGCCAATCCTACAAAGTCCCTACCTTCTCTATCGCGGGACCTTTGCGCTGCTGGAATATACCTGTCTTCCCTAACACTTCCTCTGTTCCCATTACTCCCTCTATTACCATTACTCCCTCCGGGGCCTCCTCTACCTCTCGCTCTGCCTCTAAAGTTTCCGTAACCTGTCCTAGGTCTGTCTCTCTCACACTGTTCTCTTCGAGGACACTCATTTCTCCAATGCCCTTCTTCCCTACAGTATGCGCACTGATTTCTACTTAGAGGTTCCTCATTCCATCTACTATCGCCTCTATCTGGGCCCCGTCTATCTACGCCTGCGATCGCTACCGCTAGCATGTCTGCCTTTCTACGCATCTTGCGCTCTTCCTCTTTCTTACTTTCTGTTTCCCTATTCATATAAACCTTATTCGCTACCTCCATTAGTTGGGTGATTGACATACCTGCAAACCCTTCTAACTTTTGTAGCTTGCGCTTAATATCTCCGTAAGCTTGGCTGACAAAGGCGGAGTTCACCATTCGGGAATTGTCTGCGTCTTCCGGATTAAAGGGGGTATACAAGCGGTATGCCTCCAATAATCGGTCATAAAAGACACTGGGCGCTTCATCACTTTTCTGAATCACCTCAACTGTCTTCGACATGTTAATAGCTTTCTTTCCTCCGGCTTTCATGCCAGCAATTATAGCGTCTCTATAGGCTCTGAGTTGAACCATATCAGCACCATTTACATTCCAATCGGGATCGGTGTTGGGATAATGTGTTGCGGCCCATGCTGATGGATTGGCTTGGTTTAAAGTACGGGCTTTATCCTCTAGTGCTTTAATGGCCGCTTGGTTAATCCTTGTCCTTTCCTCATTGTTGAATAAAGTCATTAATAACTGCTGGCAATCAGCCCATGTCGGGTTATGTGTCTGTACTATTGAGGTGAACAGATCAGTCATAGCTTGTGGTTTCTCAGTATACGAGGAATTGTGGGTCTTCCAATTTAAGAGATCGGTTGTCGTGAATGGGACATATACAAAGACTGGGTCAGCATGTGCCATTTGGCCTGCGGCATCGATATAGGCTGACCCAGGATTCAGACGAAGAGGCATCTGATAGTGTTTTAATTGTTGGCACCGGTCAACTGTCGGGTCTGTATGGGGCTACGTGGAGGGGCGTCAGTCATAGGTTCCAGTCGGGGAGAAATAGGGTATGGGGATGTGGGAGCTTGGTTTTGGGAAAAGGTTGTAAATAAAACACTTCGAGCCGAGCTAGATGAAGCTTGACCGGAAGTCTGAAGTGGCGCCAAATCAGGATATTCGTTTTTAATGGGGGTTGGTTCTGATTCCGGAAGGGGAGATTTAGTACGAGGGGGGGTGGATCCTGTACTGGAGGAGGAAGCGGAAGTGGATGGGGGTAATGAGGGGAGGGTTGCAGGACTTCCTGCATTTGCGTCACTTCCTCTTAACGGAAAGTAAGGGGGCGGCAAAGGGATCTCGGACTCAGGGGGCGTGTCCAAAATGGGCCTAACACCAGTCCTAGTGGACGAACAAGTCCTAGCTACCATGAGGCGACACTGCTCCTCGTGGCATGTCTGGAGCCATTTTGGCGAGTCATTTACGGCCTGTCTCCAACAATCAATATAAGGAAACTGGCCGTAAAGTTCAGGCCTACCTGATACAGCCACGTGTAAGCGCTATACCAGAGTTGGATCCAAACTGCCACGTGGCGGCCATGCCGCAACCAAAGTAGGCCACTCCCTAGTACACAAAGTGACCAAACGTACAGGAGACATTTTAACCCCAAAATCACAAGTTTTGAATCCCTTTTTAAAATTCTTCACCATACAACCTAAGGGATCCGGAATCGTTGACTGTGACGCACCCATACTTAGCAATGGAACGTTGTCGACAACGAATACTATGCACGCGTACTATTCAACAGTCACACCCGTTTCCTCTGGCAACAGCACCACGTGGTACGGTTACCAAGTGAAACGTACACAATAACAATAAACACTCAGGGAATTCCCGTACACACACAGCTGTTACACCAGTCACTAGATAATCAATATTATGCCCTTTGGCGTAACTATACAGTCACCCACGCTATAATTCTCTATATACGAATTACCCGTCTATAACACACCCCAGTAACATCGTCTTTTACAAATAGCGGTTACAGTACGGTTAGCATAGGTCAAAGCACAAGTTAAGGTCACAATACAATTATTAGTGGTTATGGTGTTAAACATGCAATGGACGACAATGATTAGTACTTATATACAGTGTCAGTAAATATACAGGGTTATGGTACCGTGCACTATGATACAGCAACACACTATTAACACTCTCGCTAGACGGCTGAGCTCGCGCTATCTAACAAGATATACACTTTACTAAACAATCTTTATCACATTTACAATTCCCAACTAAACTATTGGCCAGTACCTTGAATGGACTACCTAAAAACAATCTACATATGTTTTGGTTAGCCACACTGCCCAATCACCATATATAGCGAGCTAGAGGACCGAATTTACACAGACGCCTCTTAGTCGCACTATCAAAAGTCTAGTGGGTTCCAAATTTACACGCCTTCCCACTTAGCCCAGATAGGATGAGAGCTAGCGAACCGAATTTACACAGACGCCGCTTAGTCTCCCGGTCCCTCCGACCTAGCGAACAAAATATACACCCTAGAACGCTAGTCTAGACAAGACACCGGTGTCCGGCTAGGGCTATTTACACCAGAGCCCCGCCTGACTAACAAAATCAAACGGTCTGACTAAAGAGCGTTCGATCGAGCGGTGCGCCTTCGCTCCTTCCCTCCGACAGAGGGGGCAGATACACAGATTCAAACCCCTTTGGGCCTACCGCACAATCGGTATACCCCTAGTGGGTCCTGCCGTCTAAAACAGCAGTTGTCTTACCTCCTCGTTCCTGAACCTGAGTTCACACTCATCGACGGGGACACCCCAGCACTTCTCACGTAGAGGCCGATGATCTCCTGGACAACAGACCAGTGGCGCCGAGACGAAGGGAGGTCCACGCAGAAGTTCAGGGGTGCAGCCGTAGAGAACGTGGGCAAAGATAGACCGTCTCACGCCTCTGCCTCTCAGCTACCGTTGAACGATGAGCTTCCCGGCCAATGCACCAAATGATACCGGAGAAACTGACGGAAGCCAAGCACAGAGAGATGGACACAGGTTTCTTCAGGAAGGAAGAGATTCTTTATTGGATCACCGATCGGGACTCAGAGGGACTAGCGTCACCAAAATACAGCAAGTTCTGAGCCCCGGACAATAGTGCAGGCTCCTTATATAGGCACATAACTCCTCCCATATTAAGCTCCACCCGCACATTCTCTTGACCAATCAATACAAATAAGAATTAACTTCCTGCTTGACCGCATGGCTTGTCCAGCACAATGGAGGAGGGGAATACTACATCCTGTATTCTTGCACATGCTCCGTACACTACTGATCGTATCTTGCCTCGTGCAACCAACTGATCGATACGTCAGCATATGCACGTACACATGCCACGTGGTAATCTCGGCCTACTAAATTTATTTTTACCGAGATTCCACCACAAGAGAAGAGGTGAATATAAGGCTTACAAAATGAGCTTACAATCTATGATATGCTATTACAGGACAACGTTCTACAACTCAAGCAATCACCATAGAAATCTATAGAAGGTTCCTGCTGATTGCTCCATATTTAGAATTCTAATTGTCCCTTTTAATGTAATCAAACTCTCAATGCAAGTTCTCCAGTTTAAAGGAAAACTGTATCCACTTTAACCACTTTATCTTATTGAAGTTGTTATATTGCTTGCAGTCCTGCCCCCATCCCCCAAACCCATTATTTTACTAATTAGAAGGCTTGGAAGCACACCTTCAAGCCATGCCTCCAAGTCCTCAGGGTGTAAGAGCAAGGACTCTTACTTCTTGGTTCTCATACTGTAACGTCACAAATGCATGTGCAGTGCTGTCATGGTTGGCCATAGAGCATCATTGAATACAACTAGATTGATACTTTGGATTAGCCTGTCATCTTGGAGGTGAGAGAATCCAAGGAGAAGGTTGTGGCAGTGCTGAGGGAGATTAGGCACTATATAAAAGGGGAGTCATTTGTTTATTTATTTATTTTTTACACAGGAGGGGAATAATTTATGAGGATCATCAGAAACATAAAAACATAGAAACGTAGAATGTGACGGCAGACTTTCATTAGTTCCTGGTCTTATCTTATAGTTTGGATAGCCTTGTGCATATCCCACGCATGCTTAAACTCCTTTACTGTGTTAACCTCTACCACTTCAGCTGGAAGGCTATTCCATGCATCCACTACCCTCTCAGTAAAGTAATACTTCCTGGTATTATTTTTAAACCTTTGTCCCTCTAATTTAAGACTATGTCCTCTTGTTGTGGTAGTTTTTCTTCTTTTAAATATAGTCTCCTCCTTTACTGTGTTGATTCCCTTTATGTATTTAAATGTTTCTATCATATCCCCCCTGTCTCGTCTTTCCTCCAAGCTATACATGTTAAGATCCTTTAACCTTTCCTGGTAAGTTCTTTCCTGCAATCCATGAACCAGCTTAGTAGCCCTTCTCTGAACTCTCTCTAAAGTATCAATATCCTTCTGGAGATACGGTCTCCAGTACTGCGTACAATACTCCAAGTGAGGTCTCACCAGTGTTCTGTACAATGGCATGAGCACTTCCCTCTTTCTACTGCTTATACCTCTCCCTATACAACCAAGCATTCTGCTAGCATTTCCTGCTGCTCTATTACATTGTCTGCCTACCTTTAAGTCATCAGAAATAATCACCCCTAAATCCCTTTCATCAGATGTTGAGGTTAGGACTCTATCAAATATTATACACTCTGCCCTTGGGTTTTTACATCCAAGATGCATTATCTTGCACTTATCCACATTAAATGTCAGTTGCCACAACTCTGACCATTTTTCTAGTTTACCTAAATAATTTGCCATTTGGCTTATCCCTCCTGGAACATCAACCCTGTTACATATCTTAGTACATTTAAAGGCAACCTTCGGCACTGCAGATGTTGTGGACTACATCCCCCATAATGCTCTTACACCCATAATGCTGGCAAAGCATAATGGGAGATGTAGTCCAAAACATCTAGAGTGCCTATGCCTGTTTTAGTATCATCAGCAAAAAGACATACCTTACCATCAAAAATTTCTGCAATATCACTAATAAAAAATATTAAAGAGAATGGGTCCAAGTACAGATCCCTGAGGTACCCCACTGGTGACAAGCCCATGCTTTGAATATACTCCTACTACAACCCTCTGTTGCCTGTCATTCAGCCACTGCCTTACCCATTCTACAATATTAGAATCGAAACTTAAAGATTGCAGTTTATTGATAAGCCTTCTATGTGCAACAGTGTCAAAAGCCTTACTGAAATCTAGGTAAGCAATGTCTACTGCACCACCCTGATCTATAACTTTAGTTACCTAATCAAAAAAATCAATAAGATTAGTTTGGCATGATCTCTCTGAAGTAAACCCATGTTTTCTCTGATCTTGAAATCCATGTGATTTTAGATGTTCAACAACATGGTTTCCATTACTTTCCCCACTACTGAAGTAAGGCTTACTGGCCTATAGTTGCCCACCTCCTCCCTACTACCTATCTTGTGAATGGGCACAACATTCGCTAACTTCAAATCTTCTGGGACTACTGTTAACAATGATTGTTTAAATAAATCTGTTTTTTCTAGTACACCACTAAGCTCTTTTAATAGCTTTGGGTGTATTCCATCAGGTCCCATTGACTTATTTGTCTTTACTTTTGACAGTTGAAATAGAACCTCTTCCTCTGTAAACTCACATGTAACAAATTACTTATTTGTCCTTTTTCCTAACTGAGGCCCCTTTCCCTACATTTTCATCTGTAAATACTGAACAAAAATATTAACTGTGGCAGTCAGCTAGACCTTTATCCTCTTCTTCATACCTCCCTTATTTTGTTTTTAATCTAACTAATCCTTGTTTTACTTTCCTTTTCTCATTTATGTATCTAAAAAATGTTTTGTCCCCTTTTTTTACTGACTGTGCTATTTTCTCTTCTATGTGCGATTTGTGTGATTTGTCTTAATAAGTAACATCGCTGTGTGATACAAACCTCATATACAAAGATAAAGCACCGCTTTGGACACGAAGGCCTGGCTTGCAATCTCCATTCCAATACATCTCATAGGTGTTTGGTGAGCTCTGTGTGAGAGTCCAGTTCTTTCACACCAAACTCATCCAACCATGTCTTTATGGACCTTTCTTTGTGCACTAGGGCTTAGTCATGCTGGAATAGAAAAGAGCCTTCATCAATCTGTTCCCACAAAATTGGAAGTATAGCATTGTCCAAAATGTCTTGGTATCCTAAAGCATTAAGATTTCCTTTCACTGGAAGTAAGGGGCCTAGCCAGTGGCGGAACTAACGCGATCGCACGCTGTGCTGCGCCTAAAAGGTAGGAAACAGGAGGGTGACTAAACCATTATGCATGTGTGATTGTGGGTGTCTTAATGTATGTATGTGTGTCTCTGTATGTTTGTGCCCTGTGTATCTGTATGTGTGTCACTGTTTGTATCTGTATGAGTGTCATTCTGTGTATTTTAATGTTTGTCCTTAAGTGTTTGTGTATCTGTCTGTATGTGTGTCTGTGTATCCGCATTTGTGTCAGTGTGTGTCTTTATTTCTGTATTTGTATCAGTGTTTTTATCTGTAGGAGTGTAATTCTGTGTATCTCAAAGTGTGTAATTCTGTGTGTCTGTGTATCTGCATGTGTGTCTGTGTATATATATATATATATATATATATATATATGTGTCTGTGTAACTGTGTGTTAGTTTGTGTGTCTGCATTTGTGTGTGTGTATGTGTGTCTGTGTATTAGCATGTGTATCCGTGTATGTATCTGTATGTGTTATATGGTGTGTATCTTCTGCATGTATGTCAGTGTGTGCTTGTATGAATGAGACACATTGAGGGGCGTGAGTGTGAAAGAATGTAGGGGTTGGAGGGGGGGAGTGAGACGTATGGGGGATGCCCTTGGGCAATTTTCGCACTGGGCCCCCATAGTTTCTAGTTACGCCTCTGGGCCTAGCCCAATCTCTGAAGAAAACAGCCCCATACCATTAATCCTACTCCACCCTACAATACAGCCAGCCACAAAAACCCATATTTGCCCATTAGACTGCCAAACAGAGAAGCGTGATTTGTCATTCCACAGAACATGTTTCAACTGCTCCAGAGTTTAGTGGCGGTGTGCTTTACACCGCTCGATCCAGTGCTTAGCATTGAACTTGGTGATGTGAGGCTATAGAATCAGCAGAGTGCTAGCGACTTTTATGCACTATGTACCTCAGCACTTGGTGACCCCAATCTGTGACTATGTGGCCTGTGGCTGAGTTGCTGCTGTTCCTAAACACTAAACACTAACTTTCCAATAATACCACTTACATTCGACCACGAAATATCTAGCTGCGATGAAATTTCACACACAGACTTATTGCAAAGGTGGTATCCTATCACAGAACCACGCCTGAATTCACTGAACTCTTCAGAATGACCCTCCTGTGGCAATAGGTCTGACTGAAACACATGAATTCAATCATTATGAGATATCTCCCAATACTTTTGTCCATAGTGTGTGTATTTCTAGTAACACTACCAGTTCCTTTTAGAATCTTAGAAAATCTCTATATGAAGAGTGTCATAAAATGCAGACCGATAGCTACATGAGAATTCTAATACTAATACTAATACATTTATTTTGAAAAAAAATTCTCACAGATCCATTCATGATTTTATTATTACAGTATAATAATAATGCTGGTTCAGTCTTCCACATCCATAGAGGGAGCTTCCCATGCACTCAGTAGCTCTGATCCAGTGATTTCCTTGTGTGGGATACACACAGGGAGCAGCTCTCTGACGCCCCGGCTGCTCTCCCAACTCTCCACTTCCGGGCCGAACCGATCTGTCTCGAAGCGCTCGCCGTTCCCCTGCCCGCCCGGATGTGTTAATGGATTCCAGACCCGGATTCCACCGTGGCGGGGGCAGCAATCACACCGCCCTCGGCGGCTCGGCCTCCAGCTCCCCGGCTCTGACCGGGGCTCAGGCCCGCCGGCGGAAACAGCCCCTCCGGCCTGCCGACTTCAAACTGCAAGTGATCATCATCGGCTCCCGGGGAGTGGGCAAGACCAGCCTCATGGAGCGGTTCACGGACGACACGTTCTGCGAGGCGTGCAAATCCACCGTGGGTGAGTTATCCGGGGGTTAATGGGGTCTGACCTGCGGGTTAAGGCTGTGATGGATTATATCTCCTATGATGCTCAGCCAGCCATAGGCTATTTATCTTTAGCTTAGTGGTGTACGGGTATCACCCCAAGGGCATACACCTCCATTACAAGTAGTTGCAGGCTGAGCATCCTGGGGCTATAGTCCACAGCAGCTGAGTTGCCAAAAGTTAGCTGTCACTGCTCTTAGGTAAATATGTTCAGTAGACAAAATCATTTATAACAGTTTCCTTCCAAATCTGTTATTAGAACACTGGCGAACTGCTAGAAAGTCCTTGGGGACTCTGTGAGGTTATCAAGTGAAGATCAGGAGACAGCTGAAGAGTAATTTTAATTATGACTTGTAAAATGCTAACTTTTTTTTTTTTTTAACACTATACAATGGCATCACAAGGCATACAAATACAAACTGTATTCTCAAATGTACAGTCTGTGGGAATGTAGGTATGACTGACACAGTGCTCATGGTACTAACTTTTTAAGGGTAACACTTGGACATACGGTACATATGTATACAGCACATTTCTCTCTTTGCAGCTCCTCTTCTGACATCAATATTGGTAAAGGAAATGTGTTATTGGTGGGAATCTGCTCCCCAGGGGATTAACTCCCATCAATCTAGGGCAGTTAGTACCAGTGCTACATAAAGATCAAATGAACTCTACCCCAAACCCAAAAATAAGATAATGTATAACACACCGTGAAAAGGGGAAATATGCTCTTGTGGGGGTTTTGGAGAAGTAGTAAACCATCCAACCGTTATTATTTTGATATTAACAAAATGTATTACATGTTAATGACATGTAAATAAATACATGGTTGCTACATTGCGCCATGTCAACGTTTGTTGACAGTGAATCATTTGAAATATGTCACAATTTGGGGGATATTTTCATATATATTGGAAATGTTGAATAATCCCTTGGAATTGCACATTTCAACCAGAATAAACAAGCTGGAAAATAGCATTTTTTTTTCTAGCTTGGAATTTTCAGACGATTTATCAAATGTAATGAATACAAATTTCTGTCAAGATTCTAGATGTAAAGATAACCTGTTGAATGTGTAGCTGGTATGACTAAGTGAATAATGCCACCAGTCTCAGTGAAGGTTATTCACTAAATGTATTCATTAGCTTGAATTCACCAGGATATTGTGCATTTTAGGCCATATTAGTTGAACTGGAAAAGTCAACTATATTACCAGATCAGCTGTTTGAAATTCCAAAATAACATTTGATATGCTTACTTTGGTGAATAACCCTGTTTACTTTCTTAATGCCTAACTTAACACTGTGTAATGTTTTGCCCAAGTTAACTTCTGTTTACTAGAGCATAGTTTTTGATGCCGCATATGTCTATTTACATGCTAAGTCTCAAAGAAGTAATTGCACAGCTGGGCTCTCACTTGCCCTTCCCCCATACCTCAACATTTATCTGTCCATCAGCCATGTGGTTGAGAATATTGATAGAACATTCTTCAGTAATGTGCAGTAAATTGCAAGGGTTACAGGCTTGACAAATCCAGAGGTCAAAATGTTTGGATAAGTCTACAAAACTTTGCCTGGCTCCTTTTTTTTTTTTTTTTTTTTTTTTCCTTACTGGCCATATGGGGGTAAAAATGTTTCCTTATTATTTAAAGGACCACTCTAGGCACCCAGACCACTTCAGCTTAATGAAGTGGTCTGGGTGCCAGGTCCAGCTAGGGTTAACCCATTTTTTTTTTATAAACATAGCAGTTTCAGAGAAACTGCTATGTTTATTAATGGTTTATTAATGGGTTAAGCCTTATAACAGTGATTTAAAAAAAAGTAAAATGCACACACTAAAAAAAAGGGGGGATACGTCATAAAGGGAGGGCCAATCTCTGAAGACATCAAATGGAAGAAATTAGATATCCAGGTACAGGTTTCTTCTAAAAGGCAGTCTTTATTTGAAACAAGGAAGTGGGAGACCACGTTTGGCTCCTCTCTGAGCCTTTATTAATACCAACATCACAAAGGTATTAATGTGCACCTTTTCCAAAACATTTACATTTGCTGCTATGACAGCCTGTATTCTGCTCTTCACTACACATTAGAACATTTCTGTTGGTATTTGTTTTCCTTGCAGTCCAATTCATCCTAAAAATCTCCATGCATGCACGTCTGGTGTTTGGTAGCAAGAAAAGAATGTTTAGTGCAAGTGTTGCTCTTCAGTAATGATTTACGGTGATATATTGCCTGTATCTACTGCTTTGGTTATATAAATGTGATTTTTAAATTGCATTTTATATCCTCAGGTGTTGATTTTAAAATCAAAACAGTGGAGCTAAGAGGGAAGAAAATTAGGTTACAGATATGGTAAGTGAATCACCTAAATCATTTTAGCACATATTGAAAATGTATATTGTGGGTGTGTTTCTGTTTACATATTTATTGTATGCAATATGTTTATTAGTAGTTTTGTCTTTAGTCCATAATTGTATGTGTATTGTGAGAACTGTCATTTATGGAGAAAGGGAACAAATGTGTTTTCACACAGAAGATGGAGTTTGTGTATTGTTTAAGGGGCTGTATAGTTCATTGATCTAGAGAGCCAACATACCAGATAAAAGTATGTGTGCTGATTGATCTTGCATGTGGTACTATGTATTTGTCTGTTACACATGGCTAATATTGTCACATGCCTCTATTTATCTGTAGTGCACACATTTGATCTCCCTAGACTCTGCACACTTTTCTATATATAGAACCAGCAAGGACGCTCCAGTTTCCTCTCTGTTTGCTCTCAGTGCTTTGGAAGCACATGTGTTGATCTGTTTTTATCACTGACTGCTCAGACTGTGGAGAATTTAATCAATACATGTAGGGATCGACCGATATTGAATTTTTTAGAGACAAAACTGATAATCTGTGAACCTTCAGGCCGATAGCTTACCGTTATTCTGTACATTTACCGCATTTTTTTTTTTAAACTTTTTTTTTTTTTTAAATTAAGTGGTAAGTGCACAAAGTATACATGCCAGTTTTTTTGTTTTCAAGAATATTGTGTTTGTGTAGTGGATGCAGTGTGTGTTTGTGTGTGTGTCTCCCCTCCTTGGTCCCTGCTCCCCAGTGTGTCTCCTGGTAGCGTGGCCGAGCAGAGCATTGCGCACCGCGGTACAGGAGATCCAGTCTCCTGTACCTGGCCGGACTGACAGGAAGAGCTCTCTCAGTGAGCACTTCGTTTCAGTCTGGCTGGGTACAGGAAACATAAGTTCCTGTACCGTGGTGTGAACTGCTCCGCTCGGCCACGCTTCACAGAGTGCCTGTCAGGAGGGAGTGCTGTGCGCCCATTTCCTGCTGGTCACTCAGATCTAGCGCCTCCCGGGACGGTGCGCCCTAAGGCAGACGCTTGTGCCGCCTTATGGACGCGCCGATCCACCCATTCATTATTGGTATTGCTTGTGATTTTCGGCCGATACAAAATCTGAATATCGGCCTATAATATCGGCAAAACCGATAATCGGTCGATCCCTAATTACAGGCTTTAATATTCTGAAGTTAAGGTATCCGAAATCGCAATTTTCTTTTCCTACACTTTTTGAATACATTTTTCAGCTAATTGCCAGGAGATCTGCAGGTCCAGAAGGAATAACAAAGTGATAAACTACTCACCCAATCCTGGGCTTTTCATTGTATTTAATTAGAATGCTATGCATTTGCCAATTCGGATTTGAGGTTCAGCTGTTGCAAAATATTTAACTCGTGAAAAAAAAATACATGAATTAAGCTCCTCAGTCGTTCATAATGGGCATAACATTACTGTTCCCGCAACCACAGTGTAACGGACCGTTTCGCTCACAAGGGGATAAAAAACGTTTAGGCGATAATACCCTTCCAGATAGACAAGCAGCTACTGCAATCACCAATCTCCCGAACTGTAAACTGCACGAATTCACCAACTCCCGAACAAGAGACACACGAACACTGGAAGCAGCCGAACAGGAAAAGTCCTATGAACAGCTTACACTCCTGGCAATCGGCATACAATCAAATTCCCCCCCAAGAATGAGACGACACTTCACTTTGAGGGTTAAGCAGGAACTCCTTTACTGGGGCTACCTGCCCGGCTTTTATGCAGGTTTCCCACCTGGTGGACACTCCCCTAGGGGACCAGATGGGAAACTGGGAAACATATAGGACACGGACCAATCACAGATATACACTTTTAAACAATCCCACAATGCATCACAATCCCTCCTCCCTGGCCTGGAGATAATTGGAGAAGTAATCCAATTATCTCCAAGGACAGAGGCAAAACTCCATTACCCACATGGCAGACAAAAAGACAGTAAAAGACACAAAATTACCCACTGACACATTTAGTACACAAAACACATACATGCAACATATCCCCAGATAGCTTAGATCTGAGCGCACATTATTACCGAATGGCGCTCAGATCACATACATATAGTTCAATCGCCATGGAGCCAAAGTCTTTCACATAGTCTTTCATTACACGAATAGGCTCCATGGCATGGCTATCTTGGGTGAGGCTGTTCATACGGTCAAACTACCGAATGAACAGCCAGTCGGTTCCACTACCGAATGCCGAGGTAAGGAGGCTGGCGGCTCAGCGGTGTTCGCGCAATAAAGTGTCCGTTTTCAGTTCCATAGTTTGAGCGCTGAACACCGCTGGCCGTTCGGGAGTTAAAATGGCCGCTGCCACGTGTTCGGCAAACGAACAAAGGCCACCCAGCGTTCATCAATTAAGCTGCGGTTAACCGCAGCTTCTGGGCGGTCGATTGACGGCACACTCCAGCTCCTAGGTGGTCCCTCTTACGGTAGTTTGTTCGGTAGCTGGAATCTACCGAACACCCCGGCAGAAAGGCACGAACAAGCCTTTCTGCAGGGAAAATAAAAGCTTTAACCTGCAGGGCCATAGTCCAAAGGGAGCAGGCGAGCAACCAGGCTCCTCCAGTGCACAGTGGTGAGGTTGCTTTCGACACACACAGTGTCTGTTTGAATGATGTTGTAGTATTTTTTTCTCATTTTGTATAGTGACCAATCCATACTTATGTCTGAATATAGTCTGTCTGTATTGTGAGAACAACTGTCAAAGTGGAGAATAAATCTACAAAATCTACAAAAAAAATAAAGAACAGCAATAGTGTGAAACTGTAAAAAAAATATATATATATATAAAATGCGCTAATTTGGTTACAGTCACAGGATGGAGAATGGTATATCGCCTTCCCAAATACATTGATTTTACCAATAAATGCTCTTCATGCTGCAGTGCTGTCGAAAGGAGAGGAGGTGATTTGGATCAGCCCCCATCTTCATCAGGGGAGGCACCCTAAGGCGATATTCTCCATCCTGTGAATGTAACCCAATTAGCGCATTTTATATCTTTTTTTTTTACATATGTCTGTATTTTTCTTTCTTTTGTCATTGATTTGTATTGTTTTATGCAGAAAAAAATTTGTATAAATAAATTGGGGGGGATGGGAGGGGTGGGAATAAACTTACTATGTGACTTAAAAATAAATAAATACCGTTTTAAATTTATGTAGTACCATGTTGTTTTGCGTTTTTTCATTTGTTTTTTTCATGAGTAAAGGTGCTTACTCCACTAAAATAAAGCTTTTGAGTTTTTCACTTGTGGCCTGTACAGTATTCAAATGTATATGCTTTTTTGTATGGGTAATTTTAATGCTGTGCTTTCCCTATAATATGTTTGAAAAAAAAAAAAAGAGTATTATGCACACACTAAAAAGAGTGAATACTTCCTGCAGGATGCTCCAGAAAGGGAGGGCCAATTTTAGAAGAAACCTCAGGTGTTTCTGGATATTTCTTTTCTTCCTTTCCCTATATTATGTCTGGGTGTGAAGGGTGGACACAAGTCTTCTACTTAGAGTATCTTATTAAGTTGGATTCAGTTCTCGCAGACCTAAAGTGTAATGTTACTGTTTCTTTTTCCAAAGCCCCGTCAAATGGTCACATGTCTGTGTTGACATATTTTTCACATCAGTAGAACATTCCATTCCTTCCACCTCTTAGTATAATGTTTGCACGTAACGAGGTTAGGTGTGTGTGTTTGCTTTATATCATTCAACTAGTGTTTTGTCTTAAAACCATCCCACCCTTTATGCATTGTGCAGTGAATACAGTTTTAAAACACAATAAATATTAATGAAAATAATACTGTGTAGGGGGTCCTTGCAGGCACCAGGAATAGATGTACATACACTATTTGCCACTGTACAGCACAGATTTATGAGATACCGTTTTCTACTTAGAGTCTAAGTTACATATTAATCCCATGTCTTTTAAGACAAAACATCACAAATATTCTCAATAGGGCTATAGTATCTAAGTGGTGGTCCCATTCCCTACCTCCACATTTTCCTTTTCGTTTAATTGTTGGCTCATTATTAGTGTTTTTGTGGACTATACCCAGAATTGGAATAGGGTCACTTCTTTTCTTTTCTTTTATTTTGTTCTATTAAAACATTTTATATATATATATATATATATATAAACAATTCTGTGCCTACAGGCGCTCGTAATGTAAATCCGGCTCTGAGGGGGCAGCAAACTGTATTAGAAGATGATGGGTTGTTTTGTTTTTTTGCCTTGAGACGTACAGGGGTACTGTTCTAAATTTTCATTGTATTCTATTCAGTTTAAGGCATTTTGTTTACATATAATTATTTATAATTGTATAATGAATGCATATTATAGTGTAAAAGCAAATGCCTTTTACTGATAAATTACTGCTGACAAGGATTTATTAGATTTATTAGTAAATTGACCAGCTTTATTTTTAACTACTAAATTCATCTGCCGATGCTGGGTTTCTTTCAATAATATTACTAATCCTGCCTAGAACACTTTGAATGTTAATGTCTCCACAGTGCTTCCCACGTTCACTAACTCTTCTTATACATTCACTCACTGTATTTTTTCCATCTCACCATTTGCTTGTTGTGCTTCCAACTGACTTAACTGGCACCCAGTGGCTCCACCGGTCAGCTATTGCTTGAATGTATGTGGCATGTCTTGGTCCTTCATCTGTGTCCCTGTCTGGAAAGCAATAGCCTCTGGCCTGGTTATCTAACATCACTCAAAGAGGAGACGGCTGCCTGAACAGGAGGTAAATTCATGATGTTCATCACTTTTACCACTTCTTCACAGCTCTGTTGCATGCAAATCATTTAGCTTGCTTTTCTTATTCCCCTAAGGTAGTCAGTGTAGCTCTGTTTATCTCTTGCTACACATTTTTCGTCTTGTACATAGTGTCACTGGAATGCTTACATTAAAAGTGCTAGCAGTCTTTCATTTGATGCATAGCCATGCCACACAATGCAAATAGACGTTTTAAAGATCATTTTCTCTACTTGTAGCCCACCATGTCAGTGAGTTTATGTACTGTTAATTGTTTGGTCCAGTCAACATAGTATGGAATTGTGTTTTAATATGATTCCAGTAAGTAGGAAGTATGAGATCATTTATACTAGAAAGAGACACTAGAGGTGCCCAAATCACCTTTTCTCAATGAAGTGGTCTGGGTGTCATGTCCCCGTAGTTTTAACACCTGCAGTGTAAAAAAGGCCGTTCTGCAGGAGCATTGTTTACAGTGCAGGGTTTAAATGCTGGAGAGCCACTAGAGGCACTTCAGCATAATTTGGTGATTGGCTTGATGAATTCAGCCAATAAGACAGGACTCATTTGTATTCCTAACGCTTTTTGTGTTCCTTTAATTTTTTTTCAATTTCTTTTTTTTAAATCTTCAAATTTTGTTTGGTAGACGCCAAAAGATTATTGCAATGATACTCGACTAGGGAAGAGATTATAAATAGCAAATAAACTGTTCCACCTTAAAGGAACTCAACAGGAGCCAAAACACCTTCAGCTTAATGAAATGGTTTTACTGTGTTGATTATGTCCTTCCAGTGTTACTGCTGAATTCTCTGGTACCTAGTGTCCTTTTAAAGTTATGAGACAACTCATAGTAAAAGGTGTGTGGTTATCTTACTTTTTTTTCATCCAATTTGCATTTACATCTTCGTTTTCAATACACATTTTGATTGTATTTTTCTTATTCTGAATATAGTTTATTCATTTAAAAAAAAAAAAAAAATGACACTATAAAGGGACCTTAAAATATAGGCAAATCATCTGTATTTTAATCATAGAGGAACATTTTGTTTGAAGATTAGATATTTTTGTAATCGTTTATCACAGAGTAAATACCTTTCTGTTGCTTGCCATAACTAACGTATCCTCCTGTTTGAAAATAAATTCTAATATCCCTCTGATCTAGTTAATGCTACTGATTAAATAATGTTTACATAATGTCTGTAAATTAACAGATGTCGATTACTACAATTGTGTGTTCTCTCCTTTCTGTGCCAAGATGTTTGGGTTGTTGATCATACTTGTACAATGACACATTGTGTGACCTAGTTACAGTAGGTGTAAAGCTGAACATTGCTATTCAGACTTTACTATGGGGGGTTTACAAGAGTTTGAGTTGAGATTTGACAACAATTTAATTGTTACAATTTCCTTCTTTTGCTCTTTAGGGACACAGCTGGCCAAGAGAGATTTAACAGCATTACTTCAGCCTACTACAGGAGTGCCAAAGGTATCATATTAGTCTATGATATCACAAAAAAAGAGACTTTTGAAGATTTACCGAAATGGATGAAAATGATCGATAAGGTGGGCATGGAGTGACGAGGGACTGTCCTTCAAGGGACAGTTGTAGAACAGTAGCCTTAATGGCAAGTTACTGGTTCTGTAAAATTGACATGCTGTTCCATCACTAATTTACATGACATATCTTTAATATTATGTACATTCTTAATGGTCAGACTTCACTTTTATTGCTCAGAGTGCAAACATAGCACTTTGTCCCAGGTTATAGGTGGTGCTGAGTGCTCACATCTATAGCACAGCTTCTGAAAGATTAAGCACCAGGCATCAGGGGGGGGCTTAGTTTGTGTAAAACTATTTATTTAAAATGGTGGGACACAGAATCAGGGGTAAGACAGGTGACGTATTGACATCATAATCACTAGAACTGACTTAAAGCATCCCTTTAAATGAAAATCACCCTGTTTAAGAGTTGCAGATACTGTTTTGTTGCAAAGACTTGCTGTGATTGTTTTTAACAATTTTTTTATGAAGGTATTAGAGAACAAGTAAATCATATAATTCTTTTTTTTTCTGTAGTATGCATCAGAAGATGCAGAACTTCTACTAGTTGGTAATAAGCTAGACTGTGAAATCGACAGAGAAATTACAAAGCAGCAGGGAGAAAAGGTAAGCCTTTTAAAATTTATGATACTGTGTGAATATTTCAATCTACTCTGAGTATCCCATGATGCCAAAGCAAAAAACAGATTTTATTCCATTGCAAATATATTTAACAGAAAAAAAAACTGAAATCTTACATTAACATGAGTATTTAGACCCTTAATTCTGTATTTTGTTAAACCTCCTTTGGCAGTGATTACATCCTCAAGTATTTTTGTGTATTCTGCTAAAAACTTTGCACACCTTGGATTTGGGTAGTACTCTTTCATTCATCTCTGCAGATCTTCTCAAGCACGGTCGGATTGGATTGGGACTGTCGGTGGACTGCCATTTTCAGGTCTCTCTGGAGATCAATTGGGCTAAATTCCAGGCTCTGACGGGCCATTCAAGGACATTCACAGATTTGTCCCTAAGCCACTCTTAACTGTGTGCTTAAAGGAACACTATAGTCACCTAAATTACTTTAGCTAAATAAAGCAGTTTTAGTGTATAGATCATTCCCCTGCAATTTCACTGCACAATTCACTGTCATTTAGGAGTTAAATCACTTTGTTTCTGTTTATGCAGCCCTAGCCACACCTCTCCTGGCTATGATTGACAGAGCCTGCATGAAAAAAAAAAACTGGTTTCACTTTCAAACAGATGTAATTTACCTTAAATAATTGTATCTCAATCTCTAAATTGAACTTTAATCACATACAGGGGGCTCTTGCAGGGTCTAGCAAGCTATTAACATAGCAGGGGATAAGAAAATCTTAATTAAACAGAACTTGCAATAAAGAAAGCCTAAATAGGGCTCTCGTTACAGGAAGTGTTTATGGAAGGCTGTGCAAGTCACATGCAGGGAGGTGTGACTAGCGTTCATAAACAAAGGGATTTAACTCCTAAATGGCAGAGGATTGAGCAGCGAGGCAGGCTGCAGGGGCATGTTCTATACACCAAAACTGCTTCATTAAGCTAAAGTTGTCCAGGTGACTATAGTGTCCCTTTAAGAGTCCTTGTCCTGTTGGAAGGTGTACTTTCAGCTCTGTCTGAGTTACTGAATGCTCTGTACCAAGTTTTCATTAAGGATATCAGTATTTTGCAACATTCAGCATTCCCTCATTCCTGACTTCCCAGTTCCTGCCACAGAAACACTCACCCACCACCACCATTGGTATGGCATTGCATAGATGAGATGAGGTGTCTGGTGCATTGAGAAAATACAATAGCACTAGAGGAATCAACAAAGGAATCACAATAGGCCACTGAACAAGGCAAAATACGTTCTATTTATATGGGAGCGTCTTTTGCTTTAAGACTACGACCCCAAAATATTTTAGGTGACAATGGCACAAAGACACCTCATCGACGCATCGTGTTGTTAAAAGGGGCATGTATGCTCAGCATCTAGAGATAGGATTTGACTGCAGGGACCCTTCCACGTGGGTGTCTGTGAGTGAAGTAAGGTATCTTGACTGTAATTTGGTGTCTGCCAAAAGGGTTTAGAACCATTGATTTAAATAGATTTTTCTGTTCATTTCATAGGCAATTAAGAGTATGTGATTTTTAGTTTCACATTTTATGTGTGCTAAATGTATTTATTTCTCAGTTTGCACAACAGATCACAGGGATGCGTTTCTGTGAAGCAAGTGCCAAGGACAATTTCAATGTAGATGAAATATTCTTGAAATTGGTTGATGACATATTGAAAAAGGTAAAAACAAAGTTGTTGTTTTTTGTTTGTTTTAATAGCTCCTAAAGTTTTTGCAGCCTTAGTGTCTTAGAATTGTGGTCCATTAAACTGAACTCTCTGAGCTTTTCTAAACTGTTACCATCGCTAGTTTTCATGCACTTTTGTAGTAAACATAATAGTCTTCATTATACTCCATGCTATCCATCTGTAAACATTACACAAGTCACCAGACTTGTAGCTGCATGCCACCTCTGTGAATATAATAAAATGCTTCCTGATATGATGTTGCCTGTAATGCACTGCCTTCTATATCAATTACAATTATACACTAGAGGAAAAAGAGTTAAAGCTGTAATATTAAAGGATTGGGAAGCAGACATTGGAAACCTGATTAAAACATGCCTCGATTAGTATATTTTGTTTTTAAGTTCAAGGTTATCTAGAAAGTTCGCTACTGGTAGCTACATTATACTCTATTCCAATTCCATCCCAGTTATCTGTATTGGCATTAAACCAACGTACAGAATTATGTTGCTCTTCTTTTCCACCAAACTGGGCAGGCCTCACCCAGTATCATTAGACTTACATTTCTGGCAACATTATCTAAACATTGCATAACACAAGCGAATTGGGCCCATTGCATTTATAGGCACTTTGCCAGGCATGGAATGAGGAGCACATGTCACTTGTGGCATCCTCTAAATCTGTAAGCATAACATTCTTTTGTTTTATTCGCAGATTAGCTAAATATTTATTTTATTAAATGCCTAAACAGTTGTTGTTGTTTTTTTCAGATGCCTATGGACCTGATGCGTAGTGAGTTATCCAACAGCATTCTGTCTCTTCAACCAGAACCTGAAGTCCCACCAGAATTGCCTCCGCCCAGACCTCCTGTCCGTTGCTGTTGATTATATTCTTGTTCTTTAGACAAAGCAGAACAAGGGCTCTAAGTCACTTTGTCCTGCAATACAATCATTAGAAATTGTCCCTTTTTTGCACTTCCTTATCAGAGCTGTGTAAATATGCAAGCAGGGAGCCCAAGGTTAGGTAGCTACTTGGACGGAATGAAGTATTTCTGTTGCACCCTGGATCAGCAGTCCAGCGTTTGCAAACAGGTTCAGTGAGTTCTGACATGGAATCATTTGCCCATTTGATTAAACTGTCCACAGCTATGGTTCCTAGTAAGCAATTTATATAGGGTGCCACTAGCTGCATCATTCTTTATGCCAGGTGCTATCAGCTCCAGGTGTGGTCTGTCTAGCCATTTTCAAATACTAGAAGTGTTTGTTTTAATTATATATATTTTTTCCCCCCTGTATTTAGTCATATATATGGCGCTTAGCTAAATAATAATTTGTCCAGATATAGTTGAAGGCCTTCATGGAAAATGCTTCCATAAACATTATTATTCTACTTAGTTTATTCTTTAATGCAAAAAAGGTCTTTGTTTTTAATCTGTAGTATTATAAAATTACTGGAACTGCCATGAATATTATAATTTTTTTCCAGTAGTTTATTTTATTTGAATATTATTTATTAACGTGTAAATTGTTTGAATGGTATCTGTTACATTTACTCCAGGAGATTGCACTTTGCACTGTAAAAGTGGCCCTTCTCTCTAATGCAACATAAACAGAATCTTTTGTGAGCACAGTCAGATGTTTTTTGTGGTAGGAAGGCACATTGAACAAAGATAGCAACATATGTGGTTAATGGTTCAAGAGACAATTTTATGATGTAACACTAAATGGGAGCATTTAGAAGTAATCACCGGAAAAAACTGCTAGACTATAAAGCAGCATTGCTCTCTCCTAAATGGAAACTAATCACAGAGGGACGAAACAATGTTTTGGGTTTTTTCCCCATATTCACTTACTAAACGTGTGCATTTAACTTTGCCACTTTTTATGGGAGGGGGAGAATTTGTTTGGGGGGTGGGGGGAGGAGCAAGAACATAAACCTAAATGGCAAATTTTCTTTTATGAAGATGGTGGGTTTGTGAACTACATTTTTGGTATATCTCTTATAAAAAAAAAAAGCACTGTATAATCTGGCGTTTGGGAAACAGTGGTTGATATGCATTTGGATAAATGTGTGTCCTGTGGTATTTGAACCATTACAGTATTTCTTACTAATGAAGTGAAAATAAACTTTTTTTTTTTATTTATGAATTTCTGTACAGTGCCTCCAGTCATTTCACTTTGGTCATGATTATATTTTTGGATTTAAAATTTTTTTTTATTTTTTTTGTTATTGGGGTTAAGATCTGAAACTCGTACAAGTTAATGCAAGTCATACAAAGTTATTCATCGAACATCAACGTTTGGCGCATTCACAATAAAGCTGTGAAAAGGATGACAACATAGTACATCTGGATATAACTGCATGGATACTTTGCTGAATTCCCAAATGAAAGGGACATGCATCACTGTGAGACAATTTTACCGTATGTCTTATTCAAAAGTTGAATGAGCTTGTTGCCTCACTCTCAAGGCCGAAAAAGCAGGTGAATATGATTTTTTTTTCTCATGTTTGCATTCTTCATCTTTTTTATGCTTTCCACATCCACACCAAGTGGACACTGTTCTAACCAATCAGTGTCCTGTGCCTAGGGATACTGCGAAAGTGTAATTCCTTCAGGCATCCACAATGCACATATTGGAGGATCTCTTCATCTTCAGGACAGGGGGAGAAGAGAGGGAGCCAGATCAGTGTCATTTATGCAAAGCAGGATATGGTGTTGTGTTTTTATATTCTGCTGCAGCACAATTATGCCCTGCTTTTGTCATTAGTGGACTGATCTGAAACTGAACTGAGTGGGTAAGATACATGCCCAATTATGCAATATGACAAAGTTCAGAGGAAGTGTGTAAATGTTTATTACATACTATCCAAAGTTTTTCTTCCTTTATTTTAGTTTGTATATCTGCTTAAAATGGTTTACATGCTGGTTTAGAGACATAATTGTCAGGGGGCAGATCTTTGAGCCAGCTAGATGTGTGTTGCAGGGGCTCACACATCTCTTGCCAATTTTTGTGGATTACCCAGAGCCACCGAGCTGATACAAGCACCACAGTGCACCACCCACGTCGGGAGTGCCCTGGGGCACAAAACGTGCCCTTACACAGAGCCCCAGTTGCATCGTGGCAGCCTGTGGGTGTTGAAGCATTGGGGAGTTGGCCGCTCTCCTCACTTTCTTGCTCACTGGGTGTATCAGCTAACCTCTTGCCCGACCCTTTTGACCTGTGGGGGTTATCACGGTCCCTACTGGACTGTCGTACGTCACTACAGCAGATACTATTGCCTATCAGACGCATGTTCTGGTGTCTTGTTGCCTGTGACGAGTAACTAAGATGGCGGCTGCGTTTAACTCAGACGCACAGGGCCTACATCTGTCGCAAAAGCCACATTGCGGTCCCCTGGAATTTACCCTGCAGAGACTAGTCAAGCTGTTTCAAGATTTCTGGCTGAAACTCCAGGGCAGAGAACAAGCTACAAAACAGGAGCAGCTGGAGGAAAACAAAGGTGGCACGCTGATAGGATGGGGCAGGACCCCTCTGGGCGATCGTGCCATGCAAGTATTTACTCACCATGTTGTCCGCCTTCCTGGGTCTAGAGCTCCTTAAGGCACTGCCTCTGTGCATCAGCCACACCGGTGAAGGATTGGCCGCAGCAACCACCTCGACTCTATGCTTACCGCAGACAGATCCCAGTGGGCACCCAAGTCCGCGATCAGATGATGCAGGCCTTCAAAAATGAGACATGTCAATCCTTTATACAAGAAGAAGTGGAAAAGAGCTGAAAAGCAATTATCCTTAAGAGTGGAGCGATAAGTATTATAGATTGAACACCTACCCTAAATAAGGGTTGTCTGGTCTTATCATAAAATACAAAACGATAATGTGGTCCAGTTGGTCTCAATACATATATGAAAGAAAACACAAGAGGAAATACATAGTATAAATCTGTGTAGTTAGCGTATATTGTGAGGTAATCTAGTGAAGTGTCAACTCACATGTGGAAGAGCCCAAAACAGGACAGGCTCAAATCTCTTCTGCTTTAGTGCCGTCTGGTGGCACTTTCCCCTTTGGCTCACAGTACTTTTCCTCAGTATAAGGGAACAAAAGCAACACAGCAAAGAACAATATGGTGTAGTAGGTATGAATATATAGTAAATAGTAAACAACTTAAGTGATTGCTCACCTTGGCCAGAGCCTAAATACCTGGCTCTAGGTTGACTAGCTTGGGTGTCTATATAGAGGACAACATTCTTCTTGGAGCAGTTCAAGAGGACCAGGAACGGACTTGAAGGTATAAAGAATGTATTGGTATTTAAAAACAACAAATCTAAGAGCAAATGTAAATGTCCAGCAGGATTCCTCTATCCGAGACGCTTTTCACCCTTCTCACGAGCTTTCTCAATCGGTATTGTCTGCTCCATATGATTTCCTCTATTAAATATGCCGGTCTGGCTTGTCATTGGTGATTCTTCATAATCATTAGCCAATCCAGTTCTTCATTCAAGAGGCTTGTGTTCGACCCAGATTTTCTTAGTTTCCTCGTTAGGTCCGTACTGCAAGTGACGTCATACACCTTGTCGTTTCACTTCCGACGTTGAAATCCCCATTTTGTGTACGGGCAGCTACCTCTTTAGGTTACCGGAAGTGACATAGCCATTAGATGTGCTCGTTATTGCCATATCACCATTTTCAATGGGGCTTTTCCAGGTTTACTGAAACTGATAGTGTGCAAACCAGTGTTAGTTGATAGCAATTTTCTTAAGTTGCTTGATATAGAGGGGGGAGAAAGAAGGGAATTATAATAAGCATTAAAGAGAGAGGTACATTAGACAAAGTTAAGATTTTAAAACTTAGAAAAGAAGAAAGAATAACTTCTATTGCACAATGATGTAGAAAAATAATGTCACTAACAATCAAAAACATTTATAAAAGTAATCAGTGTATCATCTTTCATATACAGTATGGCAGTCTCTTATATTAATGAGTAATGTTAATTTCATTATTAAAGAAAAGCAGCACATTATACAAATAGAGAACCTGCTCATAACTGAACTCTAGAATAGAATGTATACAAATATTGTAAAAAAAAAATAAAAAAAAATGGCACATTTCAAAGTCACTATTCACACCACCTGTGATCATGGTGTTAAGATTTAAAATCCACCTCATTTCCTGTTGCCCCAACTTTTTGATGGGATATTTTCCTCTCCAGTTTAAAAATGTACTAATTGGATACCCATAAACATCAGTTGAGTGGGAACACTATTATGGTGGTGTTTAAAGTGTGCCGAAAGACTGTGTTTCTCGAAGCCGTTCCTAATGTTGGGCATGTGCTCTTGTATTCTTACATGTAAAGTCCTAGGGGTCCTACCTACATACCCCAACCCTTTATACAAGAACCTGTTCCTTCTTATTTTCTGCTATACCACTCAATTGTATACGTGAAATCTAATGCATATATGTTGTCCACATATGTCTCAATAAAAAAGGGATTGACCAAAAAAAACATAATTGTCAACTAATGCATGTCCCTTTAAGCAAATAGACTATGTAATATATAGTGGTATTAAAGTCCAAGAAAATGCTACTGTCGAAGAAACGATGCCGTAGCCCTATCTACCAGTCCTGGTACACAAAATGAATTGCTTGCGATGCCGATCAGACTTAGCCAGCCTCTACACAAGTCTCTCGCAAGCTGCAGCACAACCAATCTCGCTACATGATTTAGATATTGTTGTGAATTGATCTTCCCATTTTTAAATATGATTTGATCTGGTAATAGGGGAAACAAAAAGTGTTCACTCATCATGGTGTTCATGAAATTTGTCTTGAATTTGTTTAGCATTCCTGTAGATGTATGACCGATATGAATGAATAAGGGATCCAGGTTTTTGTGTTTCTTACATGAGATTTTACCTCTTATAGTATTCATTTTAAATACTACTTTTAAAGTAGCCGTCTTGAAATAAAAATAAATCATTTGTTAAAAGTGAGGTGATTTTCCAGCTCTTGTAGTGCAGTAATGAAGGAGCAACCCAAACCAGAGTGCCTCTTATCGGGTCAAAGGTAAAATGAGAAAAATGATAGTGTAAACCAAGGACCGAATGTCCAGGCAACACTGGTGAGATACAAATCTCAGTTGTCTGTTAAAATCGATTATCTTTAATTAGGTATACAAAATCATGAACATAAAGGAAGGATAATGAAAAAAAGAAATATTAACAAATAAATAAATGGATAACCCACTCCAAGAGGGAGAGAGGAATTGTAAAGGAGCTCAGGGAGCTACGGGAAGAGTATAACCATGAGTATATAGCTGTATAGGTGTGTGCCTCGCCAAATAGAATATGGATGGGAGAGACCAGTATCTACTAGTGATAGCAGCTGGTGTATAAATAGGCACTTGCTCTAATGGTCAGGGTTAACGTATAGTATACTAGTGTGCAGTAAAAAAGCCTCAATACAATGTTGCCAATTATAAGTATGGAGACATTCAAGCCTCAAAAATGGCTACACTGGAGGGGACTGCAACAAATAGTGTTACATGTTAACTCCTATTGATTAGTAAGTGCCAATTGGACAGGCTCCCAACAGAGGGTGACATCAGTAGGTAATAATAGCTAGTGCTAAAGAGACACTCAGACACTGACTAGTAATGCAGAAAAACCTCCGGTTTAGAAGTACCAATTAGGAATTTAGGAGACGTAAAGGCCCCACTATTAGTTCTACAAGAGGATACTGCTAAGATCAGTATAGCAAAGTGACTCCTAGTGATTGCTCTCCTCTATAAGGAGAACAAAGACGTAGTTACTGCTAGAGAGCCCCTCGGATATTGTAGCTGTTCATAATAAAAGGTACTGAAAGCAATTAGAAGATGCAGAGGGATCCTCTTTGCAAAGTAGCTATTAGTTAAACTAGAGGTATTGTGCCTCAGTAATGGCTGTATAAGAGGTTACTTTCTAGACCAGTATTGCAGGTAAATAAGAACTGTCTAGTGATTCCAAGGAAACCTCAATGGCAAGAGTCCAACTAATCCCATCCAATCCCAGTGCTGGCTACACTGACTGACCAAGATAAGACTGCTGTGGCAACATATCTCACACTGTCTATTCTAGCAGTCAATCGTTAGCTAAACATGGTCGTAGAAATACTCCATCATTCCCTAAAGACAACTCCATACAGGCCCCAACTCCTCTTTCCCTAATAAAACACCCCAAACAGTGTAAATAAAAAATAACGTGGTGTGATTATAAAGTCATTATCTGCCTGCCTAAAAATGAGACAAGGGTGAGACAAGGGACAACAGTAGAAAAACGATATGGTATAGTAAGTTGAATAAAGATTGGGAAGAAAAAGAAGAGATGCACTTAAAATCTGTAGAGCTATAAGTAAGCTGTACTTTTATGCGCCTGTATGGTACAATACCCACCTGAGGATGTCAGGTGTATCTCTTGATCCAATGGAGGGTATTCCGGACATTATGAAATATAAACAAAATATATACCATTTTGGTGTAGCATATTTCATGTCACAAATGAGGTACATATATTGTGCACTCACATTTTATGGAGCCTAAAGGTGGCTCCAAAGAGATAGCGTGAAGTGGTACAATCCCCACTCTTGAATATGATTAGTAGTAATGATCCTCGCCGTGGCAATATGTAGGTGCATAAAAGTAGAGCTTACTGATAGCTCTACATATTGTAAGTGCATCTCTTCTTTTTATTCCCAATAATTATTCAACTTACTACACCAATTGTTCTACTGTTCCCTCGTCTCGTTTCATATTTGGCCACACTTGAGGATCCCCCTAGGCGCTGCTCCCTTGATAATTTGTATAAATCAGATGTTTGTTGAGACTGTCACAGAGATGCTCATTGTGTTATGTTTTTTTAGGTTGTACTTTTTGAAGTACTTAGCAACAATCCCAGTCGGTGAGCTTTGACTTCACATTAGTGAAGGTACTGTCCATGTATGGAAAGATATGTGCGTCACAGAATGACACAGCTATAATACTTTAAATTTCAATTCTAATTTGCAATTGGTTAGTGTGAATAAAAGCAAAATGTATACTTTGTTCTATTGTACTTAACTACATAATCAGATATAGTAGGTTTTGAAGTCATCTAGAAATGTCTAGAGTAGTCCTGCTTTTTGGGCTCACAACCAAGAGGTTGGAACAAGACTATTAAAAAATGTGGAAATCCATTCAACTTATCATATTCCTGTTTTATAATAGTTTCACTTATTATCTGGGGTTCATGGACGCTGCTTCCCACCTCCACTGCAGACAGCAGAGAGCCGAAACTATTGCTGAAGAAGACGTTACCTCTACGTAGTGAATGCGTGGTGTGTTACCCAGTGGACTCCAGCTAAGAGGCTAATTAAAACAGTTTGACTACTTACAATGGGGGTTGCCAGGGCACTGGAACTACACTGATATAGTTTCCAATCTTAATTGCATTGAGGTTTCCATGAAGTGTGATGATTTATTAGAAAAATGTACATACATCAATAATTCAGACCACATTAGTGCAAGTATGATGAAAAAAACAAGAAATCTAACTGAGTAAATGGGGGGCAGTAATACAAGCAAAATGCATAACATTATCTTACCTTTCCCCCCACCTGCCGTTTTTGTCAGCTATGTGGATGTTTTATTTATTTATTATCATGCATGTTTGTCCAGTCTGGTGTGGTCTGAATTACTGCCATGTCTAATAAATCATTTTCATTGACTTTGAGTCGTCATACACTATATTGAACAGTAAATATAATGTTAGTATTTTCTCTGGGGTTGCGACACGCATTCCATTTTTTTGCATTTGGTTAGTAGTTATGGTGTTTATTTTTCCTTTAACAGTAACTCTTACATAAAAGTTACATTTAAGAATAATTTCTGGGGGCCGTGGCCTGAACACGGAGCTGGACGGACGCGAGTGAGCAGAGCTCCCGCCGTCATTAGGCCCAAAAGCTACCAACAGCACAAATAGTGCACCTCGCATACCTCACAAGCAACGTGGGGGGCACCATGGACAACCCCCCCCCCTAGGAAGCAGCCCAAGAAACCCGCAGACGCGGGTACACTGGTGTCAGAGTTCTTCGCGGTTTCCCGCGCTAATCAGCCCGACCACCAAGATGGCGGCCGCAACAGCCCGAGAGAAAGGACGTCGCCTGCCCGACCTCGATCACCCGCACTACCAGACTCCCCAAGAGGTGACACTGCACAGATCCTCACTAAACTGGGGGAAGTCAAAGCTTTTCTGGCAGGGGAAATTGCCAGAGCAACAAATGAAGTGAAGGCTGAAATAGAGGCATTGGGACACAGAACTGCTACCATAGAGCAGAGGCTGGAGACAACTACCAAAGCCCATAATGAAGTAACCGCACAGGTGAACTATTTATCGTCGCGTCTCACCATGGCAGAGGGCGCTGGAGGACTTGGGAAACCGCTCCCGCCGCAACAATATTAGGTTAAGGGGCCTGCCGGAGCGGGAAGGCGAGGGCAACCTGAGGGACACAATAATGGCCATTCTTCAGCCGCTCGCGCCAGAGATTCCGGCCCAACATTGGCATCTAGACAGGGTACACCGAGCCCTGGGCGCACGAAGCACAGACGCAAAGCAACCGAGAGACGTCATTATGCGGTTCCAGTTTTATCAGACAAAAGAAACACTCATGAAGCGGAGTAGAGCAGGACCGATTACATACAAAGGGATCAACATCTCACTTTATCAAGACCTCTCCCCCGCAACACTGCAAAGGCCAGTCACAGACCTTCTACGAAAAAACAACATCAAATACTTTAAACTTATGGCTTTCAAGAACGGAAGACCGCGGATCCTGCTCCCAGACGGAGATGTAAACGCCTTTCTCCACGCACTAGATACCCCAATCCCACAGGCATTCCAGTGGCAACCAACAACCACATCAGATCTGCAGCTCCTCCCGAGAGAGTGGTACGAGGTAGGGGAGTAACGCTACCGGCCTTAAAGGAAAGATCCCTCCACGCTAAACAACTCATATGTCCAACACCCCACGGCCTCACAAAGGGGAAAAAAAAGGGGGAGGGAGGGGGGGAAGGGGGTTGATTGGACACCAGCGGAAACCGTGGGGACCGAGACAAGCACTGGCAGGAGGTAAGCCGCTGGCATACTGCCGCCAGGGGGACAAGCCTCAGGGTCTTACCATATAGAACTGCACTGCCAGCCAGGGGCAGAGTCATTGTTGGGGGGTGATACCACGTTGGGGGGGGGGAGGGGAATAGCAGACTATTAAGCTCCCTAAAGCTCTCAAGACCGGACGGGGCTGTAAACGCAGACACTCAGGGCTTCGGCCTAAAGCCATAACAAAACCAACAAAAAGTGCCGGGACGATGGGGAACTCTGGGGTAATTGGGGCTGTGTGGGATTGGGTATACTATGGGGTCACGGGGGAGTGAGCATTGGTATGCAGGACGGTGGCGCATGGGTAGGCTCCTGCTCCTGGACCCGGACACACATGGCTTTAGGCGACAGGTAGGAGGCCCACAAGGGGAGACCATGGCGACATACGGGCCCACGGCCTCAAGGTAACGGAACCCCCCCCCCACTTCCAGCGACTTCCGACCACCAACATGACTATAGGGACTCAACTCCCATCCGGAGGGGACCGCTTTACCACAGGGACAGGGGTGAACAGACACATACACCGGAGCCAACCTGGGCCTACGTTAAACAGACAAGGAGGGAAAGCGACCCCTTAGGGGGAGACTGCAGCGGAAATTACTCTAAACGTGCACTAACACATAATAGAAAAGGGCCGATCGGCGCGTTCGTACGGAATAGGGTCCATGCCTCTGCGCGACACACCTTATGGCACAGGGTGGGATGAACGGACGCATGCGCTCCACTCAAGTCTGGCAACAGATAAGACCAGACGATATTGGTTATGTTATTCACATGTTTTACTTATTCTTTCTATTCTTTCTTTTTTACTTATATGTCTAACTCTACTCGCTTCTTTACCCCTTTTCCCTCCTCGTGGATGTTGGAATGCTCCGGACAATGAAATAAGAACAGAGGCAGATGGAGACCAGGCCCGGCGGGGACTCACAGGACCTAGCGGGGAAAAGGAGACAGTAGCGGTAAATAGTAAGTGTTCGCAAAACACCCTTACTCACACACTACCATGCCTTACAAAATCACCTCCTTAAATGTTAAGGGATTAAATGCACCCAAAAAAAGGCGCCTTCTCTTCAGAGAACTAAAAAGGCTAAACCCGGACATAACCTTTTTACAGGAGACACACCTACCACGCACCCTAGGGATGAAACTAAGAGACCATATATACACCACGGGCTATGAGGCAAGATCACACCGGAAACACAATGGGGTAGCAATCCTAATCCATAAGCGATGCCCCATGCAAGTCACAGGAATAGATATGGACCCTGAGGGCAGATTCGTGATAGTTTTGGGGCAGCTATTCGCACACACAGTACACTTCATAAATATATACGCTCCAACGACCCATCCAGGGAATTCTGGGAGCACATCCAAACCAAAATTGCCGCCCTACCATTTGGAATGATAATAATGGGGGGCGACTTCAACGCGGTACCCAGCCCAGCTGCAGATAGGGGACATGGAAAGGGACTACCGCGTTCACAAGGCAGAGGGAAACATGACCGACAGATACACGAATTTATACAAGCTACAGGACTAATCGACATTTGGAGGGCACAACACCCAGAAGACACAGACTACACATACTACTCAGCACCACACGACTCGTATTCACGCATTGACTATTTCTTAGTGAACAATCAAGCCATACATTAAGTTAAAACATCCACAGTAGGATCGATCACTTGGTCGGACCACGCGGATGTAAGCATAGAACTAGACGACCTATGCACCACGACATCATGGTCGTGGAAATTGAACACATCCCTGCTACAGGACCCCATGGTAAACACGATCATACAAAGAGAGATTACGGAATACTTTCAACTCAATGCTACACCGGATATAACTCCGGCGACCATTTGGGCAGCACACAAGACAGTAATCAGAGGGGCACTTATCAGGGAAGCCACCCGCAAAAAGACACTCAAGACCCAAAAGTTACAAGCTCTACTGACCACCTTACGCACTCTAGAACACAAACACAAAACAGATCCGACCCCGACGGTCTCCAAAAACTGAAAACTGTGAGACGGCACATACGGGAAACCCTTCTAGACGACGTAGCCAGAGACATAACACAGTCCAGGAGGACATATTATGAACAAGCAAACAAGATGGACACGTTCCTGGCCCGCACACTACGCCCGAGACCCAGACATAAGCACATCACCATGATTAAAGACCATAATGGCCATACAAAAACAGCGCCAGCAGAAATAGCGGCGGTATTTACGGACTTTTTCAAAACCCTTTACAATCACTCCCCGGGGGAAAACACAGACAACACAACATACAGAGAGGCCATACACACTTACCTCACTAAACTACAGCTACCCAAACTACGCCCAGCTGTAACGGCAGCCATAGGGGACGAGATAACTGCGGAGGAGATAGACCGGGCCATAACACGGCTCAAGGGACAAAAAGCCCCTGGACCAGATGGGTATGAGGGAAGTTACTATAAAACATACCGGGCAGAACTGATACCTCACATGCTCAAATGGTACAATTACTTAATGGAGGGGGGGCGCCCGGACTCTGACATGTCCACAGCTCACATATTCCTCTTACCAAAACCGGGGAAAGACGCCACAAGACCCGAAAACTATAGACCAATATCACTTATCAACCATGACGTCAAAATATTAGCCAAGATACTAGCCGACAGACTATCCCCACAGCTAACAAAACTGATACATGCAGACCAGGTGGGTTTCATTCCAGGACGCCAGCTTTTTGAGAACACCAGACATAACATTGACTTAATATGGACCCAAACATAGGCCAAAGCCCCGACACTAATCCTTTCCCTCGACGCCGAAAAGGCTTTTGACAGGGTGAAATGGCCATACCTGTTCACCCTCCTACAACACCTAAACTTCCCGGAGACGTACATTACGATAATAAAAGCAATGTACACAGATATAAAAGCTCAAATCAAAATTACAGGGACAAAGGTTACACAGTTCCCCCTCCATAACGGTACACGACAGGGCTGCCCACTATCACCCCTGCTGTTTGTGCACTCACTGGAACACCTGTTACAGGCCATTCGCACCAATCATCGCATTGAGGGAATAACAGTGGGGAGACAAACATATAAAGTGTCCGGATATGCGGACGACATACTCCTCACTCTCACAAACCCTAAAAGCTCTATGACGGTCCTAACTAACGAACTGACAGAATATGGCGCCTTCTCAGGATACCAAGTCAACCTCTCAAAATCAAACGCACTCCCTATAGCCATGACGACCGCTGACACTTGCTACATACGGGACGAACACTGCATCCCAATCGCCACAAAGTCTATAAAATACCTGGGAATACAGATCACTGGAGACCCCACACAGCTATACACCGCTAATTACACTCCCCTTCTCAAGACGCTCATAACAGACCTGGGGAAATGGGTGGACAAACCAATCTCGTGGATTGGAAGAGTCCACACAATAAAAATGAACATCCTACCTAGGCTATTGTTCTTCTTCCAGGCACTGCCCATACCGATTACTAAATCGGACCTGGCGCCCCTACAGAAAACAATAGGGGAATTTATCTGGCAACACAAAAGACACAGAGTGGCTAACATATCGCCCCAAAGACGGGGGGGACTGGGCCTGCCCCATCTACACAATTATTACCTGGCGGCACAGTTGGCTCAGATAGCCATGTGGCACTCAACACCAGATGAACACAGGTGGGTGGACCTCGAGTCAGGAATGATGGGAATAGATCTACCCCAATTTTACATATGGCTGCCGAGGGAACACAGGGCGCTCCTCCGCACACAATGCCCAGCGATCCTAAATTCCCTTAGGGTGTGGGATGCAACGGCCGTGAAATACAAATTAACGTCTTCACCCTCTCCCATGAGGCCAATACTAAGAAATAGGGCGTTCCCCCCAGGAATGCGAGCAGACAATTATAAAAACATAGAAGAGACGGGCCTACAGAGAGCAATACACCTATATGAGGGTGGCCGGGTGGTAACATTTGAGGCTCTAGCAGAAAAGGCCAGACTGAAGCCTACTGACTTTTTTAGATATATGCAAATACGAGATTTTGCACAGCACACCTTAGCTAAGACAGCAGCCCACACCACATTAACGAGATTCGAACAGATGTGCCTCAGAGAGAACCCCCAGTTGGGACTTATCACTTCCTTATACGCCCACTTAAGCACCAACACCTCAGAATGGGGTGAGCTCCGCTACACTACACAATGGGAAGAGGACCTGGGGGAGGTTCTAGAGGGCACAGAATGGAGAGAAATCTGGGAAGCAAACAAGGCTACATCAATATGCGTCACACAACAGGAACAAGCATACAAAACCATGTTTAGATGGTATACCACACCGGTAAAATTATACCATATGCACAAATCTACAGACGACCTGTGTTGGAGGGGGTGTGGACATAAAGGGACGTACAAGCACATGTGGTGGGACTGCCACAAAGCAAAGACCTTCTGGGTGGGGGTGCAGGGCTTGCTGAAGAGAGTATTCCAACGACAAATAAACCTAGACCCATGGGTGTTCATCCTGTCTAGAACTATAGATAACTGGCCCAGGAAGGAACAAAAATTGTTAAACAAAATCACCCTAGCAGCCAGACGAACAATGGCACAGAGCTGGCTCAAGCCAGATACCCCCGGATAGATACAGTTATCGATAAGATAAAAGACGCCCAAATAATGGACCGGCTAACAGCGCAGATTAGAGGCACACTAAAGGCACACGAAAGGATATGGGAGCCATGGCTGGCAGGGGACTGGGGAGACTAGGAGAGGGAAGGGACATGGGGACATCATACGCCCACTTACACGACCAACGCACACCCTAAGGTCCATACAACGGCCATGGGATCCAGGAACCCGGGGGGGGGGGGGGGCGATAGGGTACCTGCCGGGCCAACAAACCTCCAGGAGGCTATGCAGCGGCTAAGACAAAAGGAGCACATGAACCAGAAAAATATGCTTCACCCCGACCCAACCACGAGAAGGACCCTATCCCTTTTTTTTTTCTCTCCTCTTTTACTTTTGCCTCTTCTTACTATCTCTGAGTTCCTAGACTTTCCAGAGAGTATGCCTAAACAAAAGGCACAAGTCTACGAAGCGGAGGTAGACAGATAGAAAACAAATTCAACCATAAATAACTCTCTGGGAAACAGTTAAATCGTTAATTGTTAATTGTTACCGGTTAAAAAGAATATAGAACAAATTAAACCGAAGTCGTCAGTACGCAAGCTACCTCTCACAGGGGCAATGCATCACAACACAGTGAAACGAGTAATGTTTATGATGACCTTCTTAATGTATGTATTGCGTATGTGATTCTAACAAATGTATACTGTACCACACCGACTTACCAAAAATAAAGAATTAAAAAAAAAAAAATAATAATTTCTTTGAAAGTTGGATATTATTCTTAATAAAAAACTGTTTAGAATTGCAGCTGTATTTATGATGTACAACAATGTTTCTCCACTAGGGGTCACCATAATACTAAGAGAAAATACAGCCATATTTATTTGTGCAAAAAGCACCAGGTAATTGTGCCACCTCTTTCCTTTCCCATTCTATATGATGTAGCCTGTGGTTTAGTATTTCGTTTTTCCCATGCTACAAAAGCTGGTTTGTTCCACATAATTCTCCCATGAATATCTAGTCCGTTCAGTTAGTAGTTTTTTGAGCCTACTAGGATGTAGATGAGCAGCACCATCTGGTTGGCTATCAGCATGTCATCCTAATCCTCATGATCCCTTCATGCATATGGTTCTTTTTTTTTTTTTTTTTATATATATATCTTGAAAGTAATTGAAGCATTTATAGGTACAACCCTGGGTATATTTATACATCATTTAATTCCTGTTTGATTTTGGAATAATTAAAAGGGCACTAATAGTTTAGATGTGATGTGTGTTTTAATATGCAAGGTGCTATTTTTAGTTTATATTTTTTATATACTTTTATTCCTTGAGACTAATTACTATATAGGGTTGCATCTGTGTGATGACATTGAGGTGGCCGAACTACCACTGCTGTGGCTGCACGCTGGGGAAGCCTGCACTGGGGCACGGGAGGTCATTGGCTGGCCCATGCACTTAGGGCAGCCAGATAGATATTTTTCAGGGGAAGTGGTATTTTATCTGCACGACTGGGACCCTGTTGTATCAGCAGCCTGGTAAGAAGTGAGTGCAGGTAACTGCCTCATCTCCTCCCTATAGGAAGCTGGGAGCAAGAGACCGAGCTCCAGCCAGCCCCACACTCACAGCAGCAGGACCCCAGGGAAGCAACCCTTCTGCATATAAAAGATATGTTAACAGGAGGCTGGCTAAAATTTTAGTGTTTGTGTGTATGCGTGTGTGTAAATGTGTGTGTGTGTAAATGTGTATGTGTGCATACATCCCAGCATTTAACGTCAACACTTCATGCAAACACACCATTGCAATCAAACACAACCATTACGTACAAACCCCTGTAGTCAAATACCAATACGACACATGCATTTAAAAGCAAACACTGTATACAAACATACCAATGCATTTAAACGTATACATTATAAACACACCCGTGTATTAAAATGCCTAAATGATATACAAGCACCCTTCATTCAAACACCAACACTACACACAAACATACACCTTCATTTAAAAGCTAGCATTACATGCAAACCCCTGTATTTATATGCAAACATTCATAGAAGTACACCACTGCATTCCAAAGGCAGCGGTACATATAAATACACCCCTACATGCAAACACATACTCCATAGAACACATGATTAACATTTAGACATGTGCAATTCGAAGTTGCCGAAGTTTCCAAAGTGTTGAAGTGCCGAAGTTCTGAAGCTCAGAATTGCCGAAGTCTAATATACCTAGTGGAAGAATGAAGAATGTTACACTGTATACCAGTTTAAATTAAAAAAAGTATACAAACATAGCCATAACATTAAAACGCACAAATACTACTCACAAATAAAACTCTGCAAGGATGGGCAAATGGTAGGTCCAAGCTAGCATAGCATTGTTTGAGTTGTATGACAGATGGGGATCTACATTTTGGCCACACTTGCGATAGAAGGGGGCCCAAAATAATTTCTGACACCAGGGCCCTTACTACATTTGTTCCACCAATGGTTGCATGGATCTATAATCTGGACTTAGCACTGTGATAAAAAAAAGTTCAGGATGGATAATAATGGACAGAGCTTACTGAAGAAGTTGCAAAAGCTTACAGTTAATACAAGGACTACAGAGACCTCTAATATTGGTATCTTTCCTCTTAACACGTTTTTGGTTTTTTTGTTGGAGTTTTTTTTGTTGTTGTTTATTTGATGGGTTTTTTTGTCTGCACTGCAGTAAAAAAAATGATACAGAGCTTTTTGGATGATTCAGTGGTTACAGTGAGAAACATAAAGACTTATAAACTATTCTTTTATGCTCTGTTACATCTGTGAAAAGTACCAATTACAAAATAACTATTGCTTTCACAACTAATTATTAGAGAACTCTAATAAAAAATAAAAATAAAAAGTCCAACAATAAAAGAAAAGGAGTTGAAGAAATTAACACATAAAACTGGAAGGTACAATTAAATATGTGTTGGCTGTATTCAATCATTGATGGAATGATTATATTTCATGCTTTTATATTTCATAGACATACAGACGTAATGTGTCTGTACTGAGCTTGCTGGGTCTTTAGGGTGGCACCATAACACTTGATGGTAGACAACTTGATGTCCAGAGTATTCTCATCACGATCTCATGAAATGATGAACCAATTAATGAAAATAAGCTCTGATGTCTTCCTTTGTAGACTGGGTAACCTCTTGTTTTTGATTAATCACGTGAAGAATACATTGTAAGAATGCATCCATTATTATGAACGGTACTGTTCTAAGTTATAGAAGTGTACATATCTCATATTCAAAATATGGAGTCACATGTACATGGCTGTATATTTACCCTGCTGCAGATGTTTATTTTGTTCACATTTTCTGCTCAGTCACCAATATTTCCACCTGCTCTCCCTGCTAATTTTTCTTTAATTGGAAGAAGGACACTCAGTACAAAACCGCCTCTAGTTATGTACCTGTAGTGGGCAAAGTGTATACGAAGTAGCCACGAGGTAGGACTTTCATTCAAAACACACTACTATTGATACACCAGCCATAAAGATTCCAGCTACAGGTTGTCTAATTAGTTCTAATAAATAAATTCTCTACGGCATCCGGGTCCTCTTGTTTCAAAGCACAGACTTTATTTTGTTTCCATTTCTTGCCCGGTCATCAATATTTCCACCTGCTAATGATCCGTTCTTGTATTTTTCATTACAGTATCTTTTTACGTTCCGTATTTACTTGAAACTAATGCATACCTCAACTTTTTGAAACCTCGAAGCTGAAAAATATTTTTTTCTGTCGAATGTAATGTGCGTTTATGCAAGAAAATACTTCTAGACAACATTGTGCTACAATGAAAATGTTTATTGCCATATACAATAGTAACATTTATGGTATTTCAATTTTAGTGTTACATGTTAAGTCTGGTCTTTCTGAAGCCCTCTTTCAGAAACAAAGTTTGCCTATGTAAATTCGCCTGTTTGAATTCACCGGTTTGAATTCGCCTGGGTGAATTTGTCAGCATTCAATTCACCAGAAAATTTAGAATTTTGCCTCGAATATAATGTACCATCGAATCTAATGTGTAACCAATTTTTGGAAACTTTAAAAAAATACTGTATATTGTGTTCCACTTACAATTGCTGCAGAATAAGATGATATGATGGGGTAAAGCAAACACTGGGAGGGACACGGTTTGTGAGATATTGTATCGAGAGGAATTACTTAATAAGTTGATATGCTACCCTGAATAAAATAGCTATTAGGGTTTGTATTTTTTATTAGCCTTATGTCTGCAGGTGGAGTGATAGGGCATTGAAGGGCATTCAGTAAGCATGCGTCAAGTCTAGAGAAATTTAAATTGGAGGAACATAAACATGGGACAGTTGAAGGTAATTAGCAGAGTTGGGGCTGAGATTAGTTGTACTTACTTACACAAATAGGATTTGAAATTGCAATCTACAAGATATATAGACATTGCAAAATAAATTAAGTATGAGACTAGCGGTCGATGAGCCTGGCTTTGGGACCCCTAGTCACCTGGTCAGTGGTGTATTTTAGTTTTGCGCTGCCCTAGGCATGACTAAACCTGGGCACCCCCCTACTCAAAATTTGCCCCACCCCTTCCTGTCAAGGCCACACCTCTTCCTCTTTAAACTACATCTTTTCCTACTACTTTTAAAGGGAAACTATAGTGCCAGGGAAACAATGCTGTTTTCCTGGCACTATAGATTCCTATAGTGCCCCCCTCGGTCACTTACCTGAATCCAGCGCCGATGTCTCTTGGCGCTGGGTCAAGCTCCTCTTCTGAGCTTGCATTAGGCTTCCCAATAGGAAAACATTGTATCAATTCTTTCCTATGGGGATTTAGCAGATGCCTGATGTCCTCATGCACATCGTGAGGACGTTCAGCATCAGTTAGGGACTTTTGGCCGCCTAACCACCCTGGTAGACAGTCACTAGAGGTGGAGTTAACCCCTCAAGGTAATTATTGCAGTTTCAAAGAAACTGCAATAATTACACTTGCAGGGTTAAAGAGATTGGGACACTGCACCCAGACAACTTCACTGAGCTTAAGTGGTCTGGGCTCCTATAGTGTCCCTTTAAGAACACACTCTGACACACACATTCACTGACAAACACACACTGAAAGTCACACACACAATGACAGACACACAGACGTCACTGACAGTCAGACGCACTGATTTATCACTGACAGTCAGACACACTGATTTAAAACACACATTTATTGACAGACACACATTGGCAGATACACACTTACAGTCGCACACATACACTCAATGACAAACACAGACTCACTGATTTGACACACACATTTACTGACACACTCATTCCTTGACAGACACACACACTGACAGACACACACTGACAGACACACACTGACAGGCACACACACTGATACTCTTTGTCAGACACACTGATAGTCACACAATCAGAGACTCTCACTGATTTGACACACACAAACACACATGCATTAACAGACACGCATACACTAACAGACATTCACACTCCTAGACATATACACTCACAGACATGCACACACACACACTCAAAGACATACACACACACTCAGACACATACATACACTCAGACACACACACTCAAATTTACACTCACAGACACACACGCACTTTTACATTCACACAAATATACTCACAGACATACACACACTCAGACACACACACAAAACGTAATAATGTAATTAAAAATTGTTCCCCCCAGCCTCCCTACCTGGAGAGTTGGCGTGGATCCCTGGGGCCCAGTGGGGCTGCTGTGATGCGGGCGGCTTCCCATCCGAGGCGGCGAGGGAGCTGTGATCTCTCTGCTCCCTCGCAGGCTGTCTACTGATGCTGGGAGCCGGGATATAACGTCATATCTTGGCTCCCACGGCATCAGTAAACAACGAGAGATCACAGCTCCCTCGCCGCCTCAGATGGAAAGCCACCCGCCGCGAAGGGAGGGAGGGTAGGGGGGTCTCTGTTACCTGGCTGGAAGGTCAGCTCTTGCACCCCCTCCACCCCCATGACAGGGGGAATCACAGGGGACGCATTAGGGGGCGGCATTTTTTGTGCCCCCTAAAAAGTGCCACCCAAGGCAAATGCCTAGTGCACCTGGTGGATAGTTTATTTTTACATTTAGCCCCCACCCACCGCAAATGGGTGGGGGATGGGAGGGGGAACAATTTGTCCCCTCCATTGTCACTTAGGGCCTTTTGTAATTTAAGGGCCCCCACCCACCTCCCATGGGTAGGGGGGGAGACAGTTGGTCCCCCCCCCCAGCGATTTTGTCATTTAATAGCCTCCACCCACTGCTCATGGGTGGGGGCCAGGGGGCGAGTAAGTAGATTTTCTCCCTCCCTGTTTTTGTCATTTAAGGGACTACACCTGCCTCTCATGGGTGGGGGCCAAGGGGTGACAGTAGGTCCCCCCCTTGTCACATAGGGCCCCCAACCTGCAGCTCACTGTATAGTAGACATGCCCCTTTTCACGGCATAGTGAGTAGGGGCATTCATACTGACCCCCATAGAATGGCAGTGGGCATGGGGGGAGGGGGGTAGCTCCCTACTTCTAACAAACTTTTCAAGCAAATGAACGAATACAGAAATTTGGTTTTCAATCGTTCGTTTGAAATTTCTATTAATTAATTAATTTGTCTTTCTGTCAAATGAACGAGTAGCCGAAATTCGGACAATAGCAAATGCTCACTGGAATTTCACAGCACTATCTAGTGTGGGGAGATGACGTGTCCCGCATTGCCTTCATCTGCCTACACAAAGATGGTGGCGCCCAGGACCTAGGTCCAGGCATGAAATAAACAAAAGAAACAGAAACAATAGGACTATGCTGCTCTAAGATGGAAATACAAGTTGTGTTCTAAAGAAATCTAATTTAGTGATGAGGGACAACTAACATGGTCCAAATGTAAAGCAGAGGTTTACATCACAGATTTGTATCTGTGATTCATTAACATATTGGTGGTGTTGGAATCCAAAGGATGTTATGGCATTGCTAAAAGAGGCACTCTAAATGCCCTCCATTTTTTCCCCAATTTCCCAACCAGTCCTGGCCTAGTTTGGTATTTCTCTACCCAAAATACTTGCATATTCCTCTTCCTTGGTATCTTACACAGTAACTATTCCATTGGTTGTTTCCTCCTCTCTGTTTTCTCCAAGACCAGCAATAACCAAAAAATGGTCCTCCAGTCGGTCTACAACTCACATACTTCTACCCCAAGACATTCCTTTGTCACAGTTAAATCACCGTTCCTACTTAACGTAGCTGATTCCCTCTCCATGACCATCAGCTGACCTTTTCTTAAAAAAATCTTCAACCAGCCCATGATATGAAAAGAAATACCTCAGTGTGTGTACAATAAAATAGTAAATTACTGTTAATGTTTTATTTCTTTTTGTGCGTGCTTTTTAAAGATATAATCTGTATCTATATGTATTGTATTGTTTGTGCCTTACAAGATACCTTACAAGATACTACTGAAAGCAAATACATCTCATTATCATTCTATTAAAACATTATCCAGATAAATACCCTGCCATGTAAACGTCCTGACCAGTTAAAGTTAATATATACTGGAAATGTGGTGTAATGTAATTTATTTCTCATTGTTCGTCTGTTCTAACAGCTTTATTAACACTGGAAAAATAAATCCTGGTTTAAATTCGTTATCATTGTCCTTATTGTGTCATGGATTTCATTGCAACTGGAGTCTTCATTATTAATGCATAGCCTAATTTACATGCCATCCATTACGTAGGGAAAGCCTACTGTTTCTTGTTGCTGAGGCAGATCATACTCAGTAACTTATCTGAATCATTGTATCATCTGCACATGAGAGCGCCTGCTGTAAAAAAAACAACATATTCTATGATTATATCGTGTCTAACAATGACATGTTATGTATTTCAAGTCAAAGAGAATGTTGAAAAAAATCTGTTACCAAGTTGAAAGTATGTTTTCTCTGATAATTTCAAGCAGCGTGGTTTTCAAAGTAGGATTTTCGAACACACGAACAAAGAGGCTTATTTAAAAGTCTAAATACATAAATGCAAGTGGATCAATCTGTTTTTGTATATTTCAGAAAAAACATAATTTGCTTATTAAATGTAAACCCCATTTTCGCGCCCATTTGGTTTATCTTCATCGTTTTTCCCCAAATGAATGCATGAAAGAAATTGGTCTAAAACAAACGCCACATGGACTAATCCTGACACACCTAAAGAGAGAGTGTATAAAGTTAGGATTTACCAAGGGAGCCTGGATTACAAAGACAAACCCCATCTGTACCTAGAACACTGGCTTGCGATAGTGAGAAAACCTGGAGAGCTGTCATCAGGGGGCATTATATGTTCTGGAACGCCCTGGAACACATATTCAGGCAATTTAACAACTAATTTAAATGTGGCGATTAACATAAAAGAGCAGGATGATCAGAAGAACCCATCTTTTTGACACATAAACTGTGCTTGCTCCACCATACCCAGATATCCATTAGATCTTACTGCAGGTCAGAGGTCTCGTTTTTGGTCAATGCCGAGTTCCATACCCACAGTTATCACAGCAGCCAGAGGTACTATGCAAAAATACAACGTTGTGTGGTTCTACTCAAGGGTGAGCCAGTCATGAGCAGTGAGTTAAAAATAACTGTCATTCATCCCCCATTATTTTCCTTCTCTCTTGTCGCACCTTAATGTTTCTTTGCACTTCAAACCCCCATTACTCTTACTTTTAGCATACATTGGTAATTCCTACATATGTAAGCACAACACAACTAAAGTTGTTTTTGAATTTTATATGTTTTTGTATTGCATAACACTGTTTATCCTGTGTAATATTTTGATATTCTGTAATTGCGCATCACTACTACTGCTTCAACAAAGCTTTAAAAAAAAAAAAAGAGCAGGATGATGTGATATACTTAATAGTATGGCAAGACCCTGGTTAACCTAGATATGCACTTTATTGTGTTAATAACATTATTATTACAAAAAAAAAGAATCATGTGGACACTTTTTATTATCTGACCAAAATATAAAATGTTCTCATAATTTGAGTTACTCCACTTGGTTGTAGTTGTTCTGGTGAGTATAATAGCTCCCTTCAGGCATTTTCATGTAAACACTGCCTTTTCAGAGAAAAGGTAGTGTTTACATTTCCCCTAGGGACACCTACAAGTGGCCGCTCCTTAGATGGTCACTGGAGGGACTTCCTGGCTCAGGACTGCACAGTAAGCAGTCCTGCCATTCAGCGTCCCCACGCTCTGCATGTAGACGCTGAATTTTCCACATAGAGATGCATTGATTTAATGCATCTCTATGAGGAGGTCCTGATTGGCCAAATGGCATTTGGCCCTGCCCCCATGTTGATTTTTAGCCAATCCAATGCTTTCCCAGGCTAAAAACGATTATGCCACAAAGGGGGCGGAGCCACGCCAGCAGACCCACGCGGCGCTGGAATTAAGGTAAGTTTTAAACTTTTATAGGTGAGCTAAGTTGGGGCAAGCCACCTAAATGGTGGGTTTAGCACTATAGGGTCAGGATGCTTGTGTTCCTGACCCTATAGCAGTGATGGCGAACCTATGGCACGCGTGCCACAGGTGGCACGCCGGGCCCTTTCTGTGGGCCCGCGGCCATAGGTTCGCCAATAATGCAGAGTAGGCGCCCGCCTGCCCGAAACGGCAGGCGCCTACTCTGCTTCCGGGTCGGGAGGCAGGGGAGGGATCTTTGCAGCAGCTCCCCTGTCCTCCCGCGAGCAAGCTGTGTGGAGCGTTCCCGCGCGTTACCATGGCAACGCTCCACACAGCATCGCGCGGGAGGACAGGGGAGCTGCTGCAAAGATCCCTCTCCCTGCCTCCAGACCCGGAAGACTGCTTGCCACCACCGGTAGGAGGAGGAGGAAGGGGGGGGACTAATTTAATATACTTTTTTTTATTTTATTTTTTTATTACTTAAATGCCCCCCTACCCCCCCATACAGCACCCTTACCCCCCCATACAGCACCCCTACCCCCCCACAGAGTACCCCTACCCCCCCCACAGAGTACCCCTACCCCCCACACACAGTACCCCTACCCCCACACACAGTACCCCTACCCCCCCCACACACAGTACCCCTACCCCCCCACACACAGTACCCCTACCCCCCCATACAGCACCCCTACCCCCCCATACAGCACCCCTACCCCCCACACAGCACCCCTACCCCCCCCCCACACAGCACCCCTACCCCCCCACACAGCACCCCCACCCCCCCACACACTACCCCTACCCCCCACACACTGTACCCATACCCCCCCACACACAGTACCCCTACCCCCACACACAGTACCCCTACCCCCCACACAGTACCCCTACCCCCCCACACAGCACCCCTACCCCCCCACACAGCACCCCTACCCCCCCATACAGCACCCCTACCCCCCCATACAGCACCCCTACCCCCCATACAGCACCCCTACCCCCATTCAGCACCCCTACCCCCCATACAGCACCCCTACCCCCCCATACAGCACCCCAAGCCCCCCACACAGCACCCCCTACCCCCCCACAGAGTTCCCCTACCCCCCACACACAGTACCCCTACCCCCCCACACAGTACCCCTACCCCCACACACACACAGCACCCCTACCCCCCCCACACACAGCACCCCTACCCCCCCTACACACACAGTACCCCTACCCCCCACACACACAGTACCCCTACCCCCCCGCACACACAGTACCCCTACCCCCCGCACACACAGTACCCCTACCCCCCCACACAGCACCCCTACCCCCCCCCCACACAGCACCCCTACCCCCCACACAGCACCCCTACCCCCCCACACAGCACCCCTACCCCTCCACAGCAGCCCTACCCCCCCAACAGCAGCCCTACCCCCCACAGCAGCCCTACCCCCCCACAGCAGCCCCCCTACCCCCACACACAGCACCTCCCCTACCCCCCACACACAGCACCCCTATCCCCCAGCATCCCTCCCCTCCCCCACACCCAGCATCCCATCCCTCCCCCACACCCAGCTTCCCTCCCCTCCCCTACACCCAGCATCGCTCCCCACCCCTACCTCCACACACAGCACCCCTACCCCCATACACAGCACCCCTACCCCCCCCCACACAGCAGCCCTACCCCCCACATAGCACCCCTACTCCCCACAGCACAGCACCCCTACCCCTGCACAGCAGCCGTACCCCCCACACAGCACAGCACCCCTCACACACACACAGCACATACAGAAACCCTCAGACACACACAGCACCCCTCAATGCCCCTTACACTACACCCCTCAATGCAGTATGTGTGTGCATTCAGCAGTCTGTGTGTGTGCGTGTGTGTGTATTCAGCAGTCTCTGTGTGTGTGTGTATTCAGCAGTCTGTGTGTGTGTGTGTATTCAGCAGTCTGTGTGTGTGTGTGTGTATTCAGCAGTCTGTGTGTGTGTGTATTCAGCAGTGTGTGTGTGTGTATTCAGCAGTCTGTGTGTGTGTGTGTGTATTCAGCAGTCTGTGTGTGTGTGTGTGTGTATTCAGCAGTCTGTGTGTGTGTACTCAGCAGTCTGTGTGTGTGTACTCAGCAGTCTGTCTGTATGTGTATTCAGCAGACTGTGTGTGTGTGTATTCAGCAGTCTCTGTATTCAGCAGTCTTGTGTGTGTATATTCAGCAGACTGTGTGTATGTATTCAGCAGTCTATGTGTGTATGTATTGCATTTGTTGGAGATACTAATAAATATAAGCTTAATTTGATCTATTTATATCATTATTTAACATTTGTATTATTGAACTCTCTGCTGTTGTGTTCTTTTAAAACAAAAGTTGTTAATTAGTTCGGACAACAGTACGAGTTTTTTTCTAAACTTAAACCTCAGTATTGAGGTTTAATTGCCGTGTTGGCACTTTAAGGAAAAAAAAGTTGGCATGTATTGCGGTTTGGGCACTCGGGCTCAAAAAGGTTCGCCATCACTGCCCTATAGTGATTCTTTAAAATATTTGCAAACAATCTGTAAATACTGCAAGAATTGGAAAACTTTATGAAATCCGGAAAATGAGTTGTCCTGCATCCATATGTATGAAATCAAGAGTCTATGACTCATGTATTCGTTATAGAAAGTTACAGCGCAGAAATGCAAAGTTTTCAAAGAAAGGCAGTACACAATCACAGCCATTTTAAAAATTCTCGTTACTGTGTCAGCTTCCAGAAATGACCTAATTCGTCTATTTTGTAGCTGTGAGCCAGGGTGACTTGAAATAAAGGCAAAGTCTGCTCAAATGAGCTTACAAACTTGACCCAGGGGTTTTCAACAGCTGTTGTATTGTCAATCTCCATTATGTGCTTGATGCTGCCAAGAAGTGGATTACTCACAGGGCATTAGAGGGAGAATAAATGTTATCACCCAGAGTAATACAATTTTCAACTTTGTTACAATTCCCACAAAGCTTTTTGCAGTTGCAAGACATCAATAAATAAATACTTTGCTTTGGAACTGAACCCTTCTCTCTATTTATGGAAGTGAAAAAGTGGAAGCAGCACATTTTGAGCTATATCGCATCATCAAGAGGAAGCTATAATTGTGGCGGCAATAATATGGGAGAGAAAGAATGGCATTGTAATGGCCATTTCTTGGCATTTGGCACATTCTTTCAATGACCCAGTCCATATTCCATCTCCTGATGTGGCCCACATGACACATGGCATATATTATTCAGCTCATTAATTGTCATTTAATAGTGCCATTCTATATGTTGAATAAAATCTATGGGACCAATGAACAGATTTTGAGGTCTTCACAAAAGAGGTCAAAACTGGCACTGGGGATAATTTAGGGAACTGTATACATTTAGGTTTAAAAATCTTCTTTAGGGGCATAAAGTCCTTAATGTAACCTAACCAACTAAATTTCTTGCTATACTTTAGCTCAATAATTACTTTATTCATTACTAGCATTTGACAATTAGAAGTCTTCCAAAACATAGGTAATGGGATCAGAGCACTATTAGGCACTTTGCCATCAATAGAGGCTTAAGATTAATGCATAGCAGGCCACAAAGCCAGGGTTGTACTTGTGTTCCACACCCTGTGCTTAACTGTCTGATTGACTGATTTAACTCTTTCTGTATGTGGGAACTTCTAGGACTTCTATGTTTTTAAAGGATATTGTTCTCCATGAAAGACCACTGCAAGATCACATTTCCAAGCTGGTGAAAGAAGATAAAGGGCAGACACATATATATGAAGTTGAATCAGTTGTTCTTTGTTTAGAAGAACACTTTAACCACCATAAGTAAAACAGCTCTTTGTATTCACTGTACACACAATTTATGACAAAAACTATTTTGTGTGGTTTGAAAAAAACAGGGGCTTTGGTACCTGTACCTACAACTTTGACCTTTGTGACCTTTTGCTGGACACAGAAAGAGAATCTCACAAGTATAAATGTGTTAAAGGGCCTGGTTTTCTTGTACAGTCATAATTTCACAGCTCGCGGGAATAAAGCAAGTTAATCTGAGATGCAGTTGTATCTCTGAGATAATTCCAGGATAATCATGTTAACAAATGCAGTGACTCGTAAACTCCAGAACATTTATTTTATTAGCCCTGTAGGTCTCTAGTGATGAAGCTCACACCCAGCCTTAAGACTGAAATGAGTAATGGCATAGGTCTATTGTTAGTCTTCATGTAAGGAATTGTATTTAGTAAAAATCTGAGATTTGCAAATGGGTTTATACATGTTCCTAAGAATATTCTAGTGGGCAAAAAGTCAACAATGGGGGGGGCGTGGCCAGCGGCTGAACCGAGCGGACGTCTCTCCACGGAGCTCCGCTCGCAATGATAGACATTACGGCCCTATACCACGAAAAAAAAAATATATATATATACACCCGAGACGAGCAATACCCCCAAACAGAGACAATGGGGAAAAAAATAGGAAAAACCTGGGCTCAGCTACGCCTCGGCAGCCCGATATTAAACTCTCCTTTGAGCCTCCACGAAGACCCAAAATGGCGCCTGAGGCCTGTTACTCACCAGAAGCCTCCGAGAAGAAGAGGACTCACTGCCCTCGCCTCGCTCAGAGGTCCGAGACAGCTCGCCGGACCCTGAAGCAGACGAGACCCCAGACACAAAAGGGGATATAAAGAGGCTCTTGCTCGACCTAAGGCAGATCTGGAGAGAGGACCTCCAGAAGGTCCAGACAGAAGTAGAGGACGTGCGCCGCACAGTCCGTGACCTGGAGACACGGGAGACAACCAGGCACAAAAAACTCTATGACACGGATCGGAATCTACAGGAGCTCACACTACAGGTACGAGACCTGAGACGCTCTGTGTCTATTGTAGAGGCAAGGCACAGGCGAAAAAACCTGCACCTTAGAGGTGACCCCGAACACATAGAAGACGCACAGCTCCTGCCCTATGTCCATGACCTCACGACAGCCATGAGCATTAGAGGCCTTACAGACAGGGCACAAATCACCACGGCTTTCAGGGTGCGAAAATCCGCAGCAGCGCCCAAAGAAGCGCCTAGAGACGTCATCATTGTCACCAGGGACATCTCCGTGCGGGCCGCAATAATAACCCGATCAAGGGAACTAGGCACAATGACCCACGAAGGCCACAGAGTAGCAGTGTACCCTGATACACCGTTTTCAGCGCTAACAGAAAAACGGAAACTGGTGCCTGTGGCCAAGAAACCAAGAGACGCTAACCTGAGATACCGTTGGGGCATGGACGGATCCCTCACCACTGTCATCGCAGGGGAAATCCGCACACTCACCTCAACAGATGACCCTGACAGCTTCTTACAACTCGCAGGGCTGACGACAAGGCAACAGCAAGGGACCCCTCTACCCGAAGATGCACTAGTGGAACCGGAGCACTGTCTCTACCACAAGCACAAGCAAAACAAGGCACCGGGCAATGCGACAATAAAGAGACTGATACCTGCAGCCAAAGGGGAGCCAGAACGCAGACTCACTAAGTGACCAATTAAATGTATTGAAAATGTGTCTACTACCCAGGACTGATGCTAAAATAGTGAGAGTTGCCCCCTCACATACCTATGCACCTATATATTAACCATATGTTTACTAATTGTATTACATAAATGGTCCCACACCAATATACTAACCATATGTATACTAGTTGTTTTATATCACTTGTCACATACAAATCTATGTAACGCATAAGACAGATAATGATGTTAAACTATCTAAAATTTTCAATAAAACATTAATTGAAAAAAAAAAAGTCAACAATAAATTAAATCAGTGCTTGCAAACCCCATTCTACCTACTAAAAAATTGCCAACTAAATTTTAAGGATGCTCATAGATAGGGTATCCTTATATTTAAGAAATGGTATGTTTCTTAGAACTACCATTGATATATTGGAAAGGGTAGAATTAACCAATTTGGAACAAGAAAATAGTAGCAAAATGTTACTTTCCATGTCTGGTGTAGACCCCGCAGTGTTCAACAGGTACGGTAACAATAACTAGTGAGAAATTCAATGCCTGGATCCCCAAGGCCACTTTATTTAATGGTCAAAGTGTGTTTTTGAGTTGAACCACAGACAAAGTGGAATGGGCTGATCTGCTACTAATAGTCATTGGTACTTGTTCTGTATGTGTTGTAGGACTTATTGTCTGCTCTATGGAGCTGGAAAGGAATAATGTCTGTCATGAAATGCATGTAACACGGTGAGCTGGTTTCAACATGTCTTTATTGCAGAGCGTAACGTCAGGCGAGATACAATCTTCAGCAACAGGAATTACATTTGAAAAACGACAGTTAGTTCCCTAAGCCAAGCCTGGCCCCGCCCCCTTTCTGTGATGTCACTCAGGCTCTCATCACAATGTCTTACTCCATTTCCTTTGTCTTTCTTGCTCTGCAGCCATTTTGCATGTTATTATTATTATTATTATTGCAATTTATATAGCGCCAACAGATTCCGTAGCGCTTTACAATATTAAGAAGGGGATTTAACTATAAATAGGACAATTACAAATAAACTTACAGGAACAATAGGTTGAAGAGGACCCTGCTCGATCGAGCTTACATTCTATAGGAGGTGGGGTGTAAAACACATTAGGACAGGAATTTGCAATCAAATGTTCAACTCTTCAATATGCACACAGCACTGAAACACACATTGGGAGTTTATTTTTTGTGATTTAGTCACTAACATGTTGTTATAACTGCTCTTGATGGTGTACTAAGGCTGGTGGTTCAGCTAAACACCAACTGAAGTTGTTACTGCTTAAGATGGAGGCTGTATTTCAGGGGTAGGCATGCTTCGGCACTCCAGATGTTATGGACTACATGTCCCTTGATTAATTTCCAGCATTATGGCTGTAAGAACATTATGGGAGATGTAGTCCACAACATCTGGAGTGACGAAGGTTGCCTACCTTTGCTGTAGTTGATATTTTGATCAGTAGAGTAGGATTCTTACTCCTGTAACAGCCGGGGTCTCAGGGCGATATTGTAATCCCCGCATATTTGATATAAAGAGGGTCAGTCAGGATGCATACCTCGCACACAGCTCAGTGGGGCTTAATCAGAGACAGCGTAGTCAAAAACCAAGTTTGTTATGGGATATTCTAGTGCTTTCGCTGTGATTAGGATTGGCTAGGTATCCTGCCTTTTTAGAAGGTAATTTAGGTATTTGGAACAACACAAAACAGGTGTGGAAATCAGGTGGCACTTTGTGATAAAGAATTAGATTATTTGGTTTAGCTGCTAATACACTCAATGGATACTCCAAAAACCCACTATAACATATGAATACAGAAAAAACTAATAACTAATAGTGGGTTGGCATGACCACCTTCCCACTTCTTAGTAAGAGTGCAGCGCTATAGGTGTGATTCTAGAGTAATTTAATGCAAAACATACACTTACAAAACATACATTTAGGTATTTGTTTGAGTACTGAGGAATTGAGGAATTTTGTATCTCCTTAAAAGTATTTATTTTTACCTGTGGAGAGGGGGTGGGGGGAGATATTTATGCATTGTTACTAACCACCATGTAACATTATACTTTGCCCTCCACTCCCTCTGTTTCACAATTTGCATGGACGATAAGGGCGGATACCATTATTAAATGTATGAAATCACAGTGGTAGTGGTTTCCTTTTGAATAGCACATTTCACTCTCATTATTATTCGTATATCAGCTATAATATTAAATGGTGCTTTTAGCGATATTTTGTGAGTGATGTCATATCTTGCTTTATTGTGTGAGACATAAAGTAACATTAATATCTAGTGCCAAACAAAACTGTGAGCTTGTGACTCTCCCTATCTATTAGCAACCAGATAATTCACCCAAAAATCTATTACACTACACATCAATTTTGAAGCATAAGTCAATCTGATTATCCTTAGACGACATTTTAGATAATTTAGTACATTTACAAAAAATATCCCCTCTGTAGGCAGTGTTGAATTAAAGCCTTGCTTATGGGACTATTAAGAACATCTCTAAGTAAGTATCCAATATGGATACAGGGTTCACAGGCTGCAACCTTAGCAACAGATGCAATTGCTTAACAGAGTAGACAGGTGGAAAAGGGAATTGAGCAAATTTATTATTTAGTTAGCCAAATAATGCTGATCAAGCTAATGACATGTTGGAGAAACTACAAGATGCGTATCCAGAAAGAATAATGGAGTTCCACCTACTAACTTTTCCAACTTTGCAATTTCAGCATCAACATATGCATGTTACAGAAGCCACTCAATGGAAGGAAGCAGTAAAAGATGAAGTTGACTCCTTTACCTAAAGATAAAAAAAGGCCATAGGTTACAAGTGGGTGATTCCAGCAAAAACTAAATGCAGATGGAAATGCAATGAGACAAAATCCTTGAAAATAGACATTTTTCAGAAACTATGCTATCAGATAAATTAGGTGTGTTTAAGTAAGGCACCATCAATACGGGGATTGTTAATAAATCTTGTGGTGCCTGACCTCTATGTGTTGGAGAACTTGCTCTATGGTACTTGATAAGTAGTATGTTGTCTTGTCTTTCTACTCTTCCTCTCTCCCTCTGAAGCCATTTTGCCTCTCAGATCTTTATATATGTGCCCTGCCCTGACCACTACAAGCTGCTGCTGTGCTATCCATCATCTGGTGGATTCAGGAGGTGCAAGCATGTCACCAGTGCCAACTTTGAGTGGATGCCAGACTAGCTTTGCTCTTCCACTTGCTCTCTGGTAAGCTTGGGTGCAAGTAAATGGTGCTCAGCAGAACCATTCACATTGGGTCAATTATTGTCAGACTGCCCTTGCTCCAAACCTCCTAAAAGCAAACTGTGAATAACAAGCAGCTTTGAAAATAATGTTTTAACTGTTCTTGTAGAACAGTGCGCACATATACAGGTCGAAACAAGAAGAGATACACGTTTAAAAATAAGCAATTTAATTAATGATGGTTAACTTTGGCAATAATTAATGTCTACCTTGCCACAAATTATGCTTTTTCTTCATCCATGGATGGTGGGTAGGTTTTGTGCTGGAAAAGTGCATATGTTCTCTGTGACTGTTCACGTTTCAGTCCTGACCATCTAGTTCACATACCCACCCCTGTAAGTAGAGACAGATCACATACACAAAGCTGCTATAGTCGTGAGAAAGGTTGACATTTCCAATGGGCACATAGTACACATGTCATCTGGACACATGGTCCACATTTGAAATACCCTTTTAATTTAGGAAGACCTTAAGCATATGCATTGAAACAAACAGAACAAAAGGTGTGAGACTGCTGAGAACGGGAAAAAATACATGTGAGTTAGCCTCTGCTCTCATCTCAAACAAGTTTAACATAAATCAATCATACTGCACCTATATACATACTATTACTCACCAATACATATAACATATGTAGTTAAAGCATCACCATTAAAAAGACACATTTATATCCACGATCGGGCAATGCAATGAAGTCACAGTGCCATAAAACTGCCACCAAAAATGATGCTGCATTAAAAAGAAAGGATATGGTTGGAGAGGCATGGGAGTTGGTAGCCTTTTAGGGTTAATGTTCTTTAGGATTTGGATTGGGGTTTGGAGTTGGAATTGCATGTAGACTAATAATTATGGGTTTTGACGTAAAACACCATAGGGCCTTGAAGGCATGGTCCCCCTAATATTCCTTATCTTATGACCCCCACCTTAAACCTAAACATACCCTACCCTAAGTTCCCCTAAACCTCTACTTTACAGGGCCATTTAATGATTTGGCTATTTTGAATTCCTCTAGTTAAAAGTAACTTTTTAACCTGATGTTTCGGAGTTTAGTTTTTAAAGTGAGCCCATCTAACATACAACACCCACCCAGCTTGCAGTCATTTGACATCATTCAACTCTACAGTGCCCTATAGGCTACATCAGTTTTACAGATCCCGAAGTGTTGGAATCCCACATGGCTTCATTGATGCAGATTACTGCTGTTTCTGGCACACTGCCAAGGACCTTCACAAGAATGTGGTCCATTCAGTTAGGGACACAACCTTGAGATTTATGTCCACAGATGCTGTATAGCCCCTGGCAGGGAATCAGCAGTGCAAATATATCCTCCATCTCTAATAACTAAGCTCAGCACCTGTGCCTCTTCTTTCTCCTCGGCTATAGTTTTGCCACAGGTTTTCTTGGCACAGTGAATAGACTCCGGATTGTATCCTCTTAATTGTATGATCCTTGTTTACACTGCAAAGCATTCTGCTTGACATTAAGACGACTTGTTTTATTTAAGTAATAGCAGATGTGGCTTTTCAGTACCACAGAGAGTTAAAAGAAACACTGTAGGCACCCAGACCAATTCAGCTCATTGAAGTGGTCTGGGTGCAGTGACTCTGTCACCTTAACCCTGGAATAGTAATTATTGCAGTTTAAAAGAAACTGCAAAAATTACATTGCCGGGTTAAGACTGCCTCTAGTGGCTGTAAATCAGACATGCATGTGCATTAGCAGCACCCTTCCCCTTTTCCCTGTCGGGTGAAGTTTTAAGGGGGTGGATCACCGAGGACAGCGTTGGAATTGGGGTGGGAGGGCACGAGGAAACTATAGTGCTAGGAATACAACTTTGTAGTCCTAACACTATACTATCCCTTTAAGAGGGTTACTTACCTTATGTTATACAGATTCACTTCCACAACTACAGAAAGTCTTGAAAGCCAAGACTTTATGCATATATTTGATTATTGCTTGTGTATGCCTTATTCTAATTTATCCTGTGCCTACTGCTGAGATATAGGCTGATTAGTAGTGATGTCCCGAACGGTTCCTGTTCCTGGCGAACACATGCAATGTTCGGTCCGCCCCCTATTCTTTATCATTGAGTAAACTTTGACCCTGTACCTCACATTCAGCAGACACATTCCAGCCAATCAGCAGCACACCCTCCCTAGCAGACCCTCCCACCTACTGGACAGAATCCATTTTAGATTCATTCGGAAGCTGCAACCATTTTATTTATTTTTTTCAATTTATATTTTTTTTTTGTGCCTATAAATGTTACAAGCAGATACTCCCCCCAGACACGCTGTATTACTGCAGATACTCCCCCCAGACACTCTGTGTTACTGCAGATACTCCCTCCAGACACTCTGTGTTACTGCAGATACTCCCTCCAGACACCCTGTGTTACTGCAGATACTCCCTCCAGACACTCTGTATTACTGCAGATACTCCCTCCAGACACTCTGTGTTACTGCAGATACTCCCTCCAGACACTCTGTGTTACTGCAGATACTCCCTCCAGACACCCTGTGTTACTGTAGATACTCTCCCCAGACACCCTGTGTTACTGCAGATACTCCCTCCAGACACCATGTGTTACTGCAGATACTCCCTCCAGACACCCTGTGTTACTGCAGATACTCCCTCCAGACACCCTGTGTTACTGCAGATACTCCCTCCAGACACCCTGTGAAACTGCAGATACTCCCTCCAGACACTCTGTATTACTGCAGATACTCCCCCAGACACTGACACAGAGCAGAATAGGGACTGTTCCCCCTACATAGGGTCACTTGGCACATATGGATTGACACCTATCCTAAGGATCCCTGATACACACTGACACAGAGCAGAATAGAGTATGTCCCCCCTACATAGGGGCACTTGGCAGATATGGATTGACACCTGTCCTCAGAGACCCTGATACACACTGACACAGAGCAGAATAGGGACTGTTCCCCCCTACATAGGGTCACTTGGCAGATATGGATTGACACCTCTCCTAAGGATCCCTGATACACACTGACACAGAGCAGAATAGAGACTGTTCCCCCTACATAGGGGCACTTGGCAGATATGGATTGACACCTGTCCTCAGAGACCCTGATACACACTGACACAGAGCAGAATAGGGACTGTTCCCCCTACATAGGGTCACTTGGCAGATATGGATTGACACCTGTCCTAAGGATCCCTGATACACACTGACACAGAGCAGAATAGGAACTGTTCCCCTACATAGGGTCACTTGGCAGATATGGATTGACACCTATCATAAGGATCCCTGATACACACTGACACAGAGCAGAATAGGGACTGTTCCTCCTACATAGTGTCACTTGGCAGATATGGATTGACACCTATCCTAAGGATCCCTGATACACACTGACACAGAGCAGAATCGGGACTGTTCCCCCTACATAGGGTCACTTGGCAGATATGGATTGACACCTATCCTAAGGATCCCTGATACACACTGACACAGAGCATAATAGAGACTGTTCCCCCTACATAGGGTCACTTGGCAGATATGGATTGACACCTGTCCTCAGAGACCCTGATACACACTGACACAGAGCAGAATAGGGACTGTTCCCCCTACATAGGGTCACTTGGCAGATATGGATTGACACCTATCCTAAGGATCCCTGATACACACTGACACAGAGCAGAATAGGGACTGTTCCCCCTACATAGGGTCACTTGGCAGATATGGATTGACACCTATCCTAAGTATCCCTGATACACACTGACACAGAGCAGAATAGGGACTGTTCCCCCTACATAGGGTCACTTGGCACATATGGATTGACACCTATCCTAAGGATCCCTGATACACACTGACACAGAGCAGAATAGAGTATGTCCCCCCTACATAGGGGCACTTGGCAGATATGGATTGACACCTGTCCTCAGAGACCCTGATACACACTGACACAGAGCAGAATAGGGACTGTTCCCCCTACATAGGGTCACTTGGCAGATATGGATTGACACCTATCCTAAGGATCCCTGATACACACTGACACAGAGCAGAATAGGGACTGTTCCCCCTACATAGGGTCACTTGGCAGATATGGATTGACACTTATCCTAAGGATCCCTGATACACACTGACACAGAGCAGAATAGAGACTGTTCCCCCTACATAGGGTCACTTGGCAGATATGGATTGACACCTATCCTAAGGATCCCTGATACACACTGACACAGAGCAGAATAGGGACTGTTCCCGCTACATAGGGTCACTTGGCAGATATGGATTGACACCTGTCCTCAGGGACCCTGATACACACGGGGGGGGGGACCTACTGTCTTCCCCCCGCCCCCACCCCTATTAAATAAGCTGGAGGAGGATGGTGCGTCAAGGATCCGAGCGGAAGATGTAGAAGATTGGGTATCCTGTGTTAGCCAGTCAACTATGTCCTCAGAACTTTTCGAGTTCGGGGTACGTGGCCTCTGAACACTGGGCATTATTCTAGGGCCAAAGGGAATCACAGCCATGATGGCCCCTGCGGGGTGGCCTGCCTCTGCCTGTCATTTTTTTTCGATTAGTGGTACTATGCGTGCAAGCTACTGTGACAACAGATATGAGTGGCACTGTGCACAGAAGTTGGCAGAGTAGACGCTGTAGGCCTGACACACACGCTTGCAGACAACTAACTGCTATTCAATCTATTACAGTCAAAATTGTATTTTTTTTTTTAAATGTACACTACTGTTACACCAGATATGTGTTGCACTGGTGTGACACTGTGCCCTGGCAGGCCCTGAAACGCACATGTGTGAAGGAAACTGACTGCTATTATATTACAGTCAAAAAAGTTTTTTGTTTTTTTTTTAAATGCAAGCTATTGTAACACCAGATATGAGTGGTGGCACTGGGCAAGTGGGCACAGTATACGCTGTGAGCCTGACACACACGCTGGCAGGCAGGCAACTGCAATTAGATTACACAGGAAATAAAAAAGCAGACTGATGTCCTAGCCCTAAAAAGGGCCTTTTGGGGTGCTGTCCTTACAGCAGAGATCAGATGAGTCCTTCAGGACTGTAGTGGACACTGAATACACTAGCCTAGCTATCGATTTCCCTATTAAATCAGTAGCAGCTACACTGTCCCTCCTCTCACTAAGAATGCAGCTTCCGGGGGGCGGGGCCTAGCAGTCATGGAGGAAATACGCAGTTCGTGTGAGCTCCCTCAATATCTCCCTTTAAGCAGCTATCAACAAACGAATTTCACCCCAGAAGGGGATGACCCATCAATGTTGCTCCTACCTGACCAACCCGACATGCTTAATAGCGGTCAGCAACTCGACAGAGTCTTACTTACCTCCGCGTGGCAAGTGTGGCCTGGTGCTCACCGGGCGGGAGAGGCGGGCGATCTCCCGATCCTGGGATGCCCAGGAGCAGCTACTTCCTGGCAGGAGCTCCGTTACCCCCCCCCCTCGGACCGGTGGGGGTTATCCCGGTCCACCCCTGAGAGGCTGTCTGGAGCTAATGGACGCACAGAGCACAGCCGCCCAGGCTGACATACTCATCTGCGACTCTCCCAATATGGCGGCAGCCGCGTGTCCTCCTGGTACCAGCAAAGCATGGCAGGATATTGAGTCTAAGCTGGACGCAAAATAACAAGCATTAATCCCCAACAAGCTCCACCACAGCCCCAACAAGCTCCACCACAGCTAAGCGAAGCAGTCCCCATTAAAATCCACCAACGCAAAAGGCGTTGAAGACGGGACTGAAGGCACAAACAGAAATGCAGAGCCTGCCCCACGTCAAGCACTCGCCTCCACCTTAAGCCACCACAATCCCGCACCAGACGTGAAGCACCACCGGGACAGATCCGACCACCCGACAAAACAAGCTTTCACCACCTCAAGCTGCGAACCCGGCACTCAGCCAGAGACTTGCCTTTGTTGTTCCAGGTATCAGGGACTCCCAGAGTCTGCACCTGGCGCCCAGAAGGGATCAGATGAGCACAAGCAGTAAACAGCAGCCTGCCAAGCATGTCCCACTATAGCCGATCCTCCACACCATGCCTTTGATCACATGAACTGCTCTCTGCACATTAACTAATCGTAAAGTAGCAAGCGTTTAAACATGTCATTATTTCACCTCCTAAAGAGTTTATTGTCGTAGTTCCTTACATGCCTTTACCTTAACCGTTCATGTATTATGTTATTCACTAGTCTCATCTCATGGGGCGACTTACACTTGATTTATAACTAGTGGTGGAGCTGCTGATATAAATACACAGTTGATAACGTGCAAGCTACACCCTAAACATGACAGCCATCCTTCACAACAATTTACTGCTATATACTCATACCCTCAGTGCAACTAGCCATGATATACGCACGTTCAGCCTAGCATGCTCAAATATAACATGAATCTAAAATGGATGCTGTCCAGGAGGTGGGAGGGTCTGGGAGGGAGGGTCTGCTGCTGATTGGCTGGAATGTGTCTGCTGACTGTGAGGTACAAGGTCAAAGTTTACTTAATGATGATGAATAGGGGGTGGACCGAACATCGCATATGTTCGCCATCCGTGGCGAACGCAAACAAGCTATGTTCGCCAGGAACTATTCACCAGCGAACTATTCGGGACATTTCTAATAGTGTCCCTTTAATCTACAGAGAAAGGGGAACCGGGGTATTCATAACAATATAGTGTTCCTTTAATATGCAAGATTGTGTTTACTTGCTCAAATCAGTTTTACACACACAAAAAATATTTTGTTTGTGGGATTTAGAACAATTGCGTTTAATTATAATTATTTGATATAGCACCAACATATTCCATAACGCTGTACGATAGGTATGCAAGACAAACACTTAATTCTAACAAAACATAATTTATTTACTGAACACATAAAAAAATTGCTAGATTCTCCTAAGCACAAGCAAGATATTATTATTATTATTATTATTATTATTATGCCATTTATATAGCGCCATCAAATTCCGCAGTGTTTTACAATGGGTGGACGAACAGACATGTAGCTGTAACCAGACAAGTTGGACACACAGGAACAGAGGGGTGGAGGGCCCTGCTCAATGAGCTTACACGCTAGAGGGAGTGGGGTAAAATGACACAAAAGGTACGGATAGTGTTAGACTAGTGACAGTTGCAGAAGAGGAGTCAGTCGGGAACTATTAATGTTTAATTGATACGCTTTTATGAAGAAGTGGGTTTTTAAGGATTTTTTGAAAGAGTGGAGACTGAGTGAGCATCTAACGGAGGAGGGAAGCGAGTTCCACAGGAACGGTGCAGCCCTCAAGAAATCTTGAAGGCGAGCATCAGAGGTGGGTGTACGGACAGAAGGTAGACGTAAGTCTTCAGCAGATCGTAAGGGCCTAGACGAGACATACTTGTGTATAAGGGAGTATAGATAGGTGGGAGCAGCATTATGTAGAGATTTGAAAGCAAGAACCAGAATTTTAAATTGAGCTCTATATCTTATAGGAAGCCAACGTAGGGACTGACAGAAGCGTGAGGCGTGGGAGGTGCGGGCGGACAGGAAGATGAGCATCGCCTCTGCATTCATTATGGACTGTAATGGTGCAAGTTGGGAGCACGTAAGACCACTGAGAAGCGGATTACAGTAGTCAGAGTGAGAAAAGACAGTGGAATGGACCAGCACCTTAGTCGCATCTGGCGTTAAGTAGGGGCGGATGCGTGCAATGTTTTTGAGATGGAAATGACATGATTTGGTGATAGACTGAACATAAGGCTTGAAGGAGAGGTCGGAGTCAAAGAGAACACCTAGGCAGCGAGCCTGCGTGGTGGAGCTGATAGCTCAGAACGACGTAGCAACCCTTAATAAATATATATATATATATATATATATTGAATATTAATGTACAATAACAGTCAGTTTCGCAGTCAACTGATTCAAATTGACATCAAGCCAAGAGTAAAAAATGCACATTCCTTATCCTAGTTTTGACCTCCGCATTTGTAGTCCATCATAAGTGGATTAAAACAATATATGTGAACTTTTAACCTTTACAATTACTCTAAATGTAACTAGCACAATGTATGGATGAAATATACTTGGCGTGGCAGGTGTACTTTAATAGAGAGCAATGTTAATTGTCTTATCCTTTCAGGCCAACATATCTCATTTATAAATTCCCAGTGGGTGAAACAGCTGTCTTTGAAATTCATGGATCTTTGTTATGTTGTAATTTCTCTACATGCTCTGCACAATATAAAATACTAAGCAGAATGGAAATTTTTTATTTAGAAAGTGACTTCATCTGTGAGTTTCATCAAATGCTTGTCCGCACCCATAACATACTCCTAGATTTGACCAACCTGGGCAAAAATGCAGCTTGTGGCCTCTTGTGTAGCTCATATCTCTCTGCAATTTCTTTTTCAATTTATTTTGCATCTCTAGTCCCCCCTCTACCAATCTTTCTATGTATTTTTTTGTCTGTTAATCAGTTTATTATGCTTCTGCTCTGTCAGTGACTCTTTCCCAGTTGTATCATCAATTGTCATCTTATGGCAACCATTCCCCCCCTTCTTATTAACAATTGTATGTCTTCACCATCCTCCAAAAACATTTTCTTCTGTGACTTTATTACATAGTTACATAGGCTGAACAGAGACACGTCCATCAAGTTCAGCCTTTCTCACATCTGTTTTTGCTGCTGATCTAAAGAAGGCAAACAAAAACAGTTTCAAGCACTTCCAATTTTGCAAGAAACTAGGAAAAAATCCTTGTTGACCCTAGAATGGCAGTCAGATTTATCCTTGGATCAAGATATTACCCCACAAATTAAAAATTATATCTCTGAATATTATGTTTTTGCCAGTTTGCATCCAGTTGCTGTTTAAATTTCTGTATAGACTCTGTTCAAACTACTTATTCAGGCAGAGATCCGAATTGTCTTTACTTTAAAAAGACCTTTCCTTTGCCTTAGACTAAATCTCTTTTCTTCCAGTCTAAATGCGTAACCTTGTGTCCTATGTATAGACCTGTTTATGAATAGATTCCCAGAGAATGGTTTGCATTTGCCCTGAATATATTTGTATAATGTGATCATATCCTCTCTGAGGAGCCATTTTTCTAAACTAAAGAGGTTTAAATTTGTTAATATTTCTTCTTAACTAAAATGTTCTATTCCTTTTATTAATTTTGTAGCCCGCTCAGCATATTCAAGGTGTAGTCTTACCAGTGATTTATAAAGACGAAAAATCATATTCTCTTCCTGAGAACTAATGCCCCTTTTTATGCATGACATTACTTTACTGGCTTTAGCCACTGCTCATTCACATTGCACATTGTTGCCTAGTTTGTTATCCATAACAATTCCCAAATCCTTCTCGTATGTTGTTATCCCTAATTCAGTACGGCTTAGGGCAGTGATGGCGAACCTTTTTGAGCCCGAGTGACCAAACCGCAATACATGCCAACTTTTCTTTCCTCAAAATGCCAACACGGCAATTAAATCCGAATACTGAGGTTTACATTGAGAAAAAACAACTCGTACAGTTGTCCGAACTAATTAACAACTTTTGTCTTAAAAGAAGAACACAACAACACAAAGTTCAATTATACAAATTTTAAATAATGATATAAATAGATAAAATCAAGCTTATATTTATTAGTATCTCCAACAAATGCAACACATACACACAGAGACTGCTGAATACATACACACAGTCTGCTGAATACACACACACACACACACAGACTGCTGAATACACACACACACAGTCTGCTGAATACATACACACAGACTGCTGAATACACTTGCACATTTTTAAAGTTATAATGTGAGACGAAGGAAAACGTTGCACATTATTAGATTGTGTAGAACCTTTAGCAAAGTAACTTTGTGTCTGTCGCGGCTGCTCAGTATGCAAGTCGGGTCATCGGACTTGTGGCTTATCCTATGCTTGGCCTAGATTCCCGTACTAGACAGTATACATTTGTAAATGTGTATTTATCAAATATTATGTGTGTGGTCTCAGTCAGCCCTGTGTTGTCTGGGTATGTGGGGTTTTCGGGAACGTCTGGGGCGTTGCCTGACGCGTAGTTCACGGTGTGCTAGTATTCGCGGGCAACTGTTTTTGTCTTACCAAGGAACATAATTTTAGCTGGGGTGAACAACAATGCTGGTGTGTATAAAACAACATAATGTAGTGCGCCTCTAGGCAGTATCACGGTACCCGGTGTAGCATTAAGGTTGGAGTGGCCCTCACAGGGAGTGTGTATGGGTGGCGGGCATATAGCCAGTGAGATGTGTGAGGGATGTAGCAAGCATGTGGGATTCTCCACTCTATGTGATTGGGGTACAAATGTGTGGGTGTTTCTGGCTGTGCGTGGTTAGGTGTGGCGCGAGGCGACCCCCTGTGCATGCAGCCTGAGTGCTGTATATGTGTGAGAACGTACCGTATGTCTGGGTAGGTCCCAATGGTTGGAGCCGGTGTCGTCTTGGCCGGGTGGTGTGTGTGGCCCCGCCGCCTCAACGGTCTGGGAGGTCATGCTAGCAGCAGAGGTTGAGTGCGGTTAAGTGTTGTCTAGCGGCCTCAGTGTGACCCTTAGTGTGTGAGAGCCTCTATGGCAAATGTAAAACCAGATTGCGTCACTAAAACATGTAGTCAAACCAAATATTCAAACTTAAAAGCCGACTTAGAACGGTGAAAAGGCAAGGTTATAAGCGGCTGGTGTGGCTTAGCCGTCCCCTTTTAAAGTGCTCAGGTAGTGGCTACAGTCTGTGCAGCTGTAGCCGCACCGACTACACGAGCTTACCTGCTCGTCGGCGAGCTGGGAACTGCGCACGTAATTCTTCCGGGCATCACGCCCGAATCCAATATGGCGCCGACCACGTGGTCGCGTCTATGGATAGCCCCGCCCCCGAAAATTATACTAACGTGTGAGTGACGTCACGACGTCAACGCACACGCACGTTCTGGGGTCAGAGGTTGCCCTCTGACCAATCATAGCTTAGAGAGGGGTATTTAAACCCCTAATTCACCCTAGTACTTTGCCATATCGTGGTTTCAGTTTCCTGGTTTCCTGAAAGTGCTATTCTCGTGTTTCTGATTTCCTGGTATCCTGATCCTTGGCGTTTCCCTGGTTATTCTGATCTCTGGTTTCCCTGACTTGGCTTGTTTTATCGGTATTGAGTATTTTCTGGCTTCCTTGACCTCGGCTTTCCCTTTGACCATTCTCTGTCTCTAGCGTATTAGTCCGGCCATTCTAAGGTCCGGTTTACGCTCTATCCTGTTATTTTTCCTTTTCTTACTTATGTATATGTTTACATAGTTTCTGCGTGCTGGACCACATTACTAGTCGTGACAGCAGCGTGAGTTGATCCACTTGGAACAAAAGTCTCGGAGGTAGCCGGATTCCACTTGTGGGGCTTGGAAGTTGTGCGGGGTCGCTGTATGGAGTCTACTGGAAGGCCCAGGGTGGAGAGGTGTGTCTCCGCCTCCTGCAGATCCGCTATGAGGTATGTGGTTTCTCCCTGGAGCACTTGAAGCTTGTGGGGTGAGCGCCATTGGTATCTAATGTTGTGCAAGGTCTAACGGTTGAGCGCCAGGCCATAGTCCCTCTAGATAAATCTGTGTAGAATGAGAGGGTCATGTCCTCAAAGGTGAGCGGCGTGCTGCCCCTGATGGCGGTCATTACTGCTTCTTTGTCCTGTCGTTTTTGAAATTTGACAATTAAGTCCCTGGTTGCGGCTGATGGGGCCGTTGGTGGTTTAGGGATTCTAAATACGCTGTCCAGGCCTACTCCCTTGGCTTGCTTTGGTGGAAGTATTTTGCTCACCAGGCGCCTCATGAGGTGGGGAAGTTCAGATTCTGGGACTGACTCTGCTATGCCTCTGATCTTAATGTTCTGGGCACGCCGTGAGTCTTCCATTGCTGCCATGGCCTGTTCCACCTTCAAGTGCTGCTGTTGCAGCATTCTCATCTCCTGCTGGAGCAAGGTCACTTGCCTTGTGTGTGTGTGGGAGTTTTGCTCTACAGGTTTCCATGCGGTCCGTAAGGCCCTTAATATCTTTTCGCATATCTGCCACGTCCTCTTGGATATAGCGGTGGAGTTCCGCCAGCAGCTCCCTCATTTCAGCCTTTGTGACCGGGGCTGTGTCTGGCTGTGTTTTAGGCTTCTTCGATACCCGTACTGTGGGTGAGCGTATCTCTTCTGGCTCAGAGTGCAGTTCGTCGGAGTCCTCAAAGTCGTCCATGTAGGCGGCCATGTCAGGCTCTGGAGCGCCATGTGCTCGCCGCCACAGGTCTCCGATGCTGGTGCCCGGCCGGGGCAGGTCTTGCTTGGGTTTTTTATTTTTCCTGCCCATTGCTGTCTCGTGTGTGGTCAGCTTGGTTGCTTTTGGGGGGTGAAATTGTCTAAATTTTTGTCCGTTGTCGGTTCGGTAGTTGGCTCCGCCTCCATTTACCACTTTTGTCGAGCTTGAAATTTACCATTAATGACAACTCTATGTACTCTATATTTAAGCCAATGATCTACCCAAGAACAAGAATTTGTATCTAGACCAATTTATTTTAGTTTGCACACTAACCTGTTGTGTAAAACTGTTTTAAACATCTTGGCAAAATTCAAGTAAATCACATCCATTGCAACACTCTGAGATATACTTCTACTTCTTCATAGAATGCAATTAAGTTATCTTGACAGGACCTGTGCTTCATAAAACCATGCTGATTTTTGCTAACAACATTCTTCACAATTAATTCCTGAATATTATCCCTTAATAACCTTTCAAATACTTTCCTAGCCACAGAAATTAAGCTCACATGTCTATAATTCCAAGTCAAGGATTTTGAACCCTTTTTGAATATAGGAACCACATCTGCCTTCCTCCAATTCTCCAGCCAATTGCTGAAAGAAAATAATATTGAAAGATTAAAAACAGGTTCACTTATCGCCACACTTAGTTCCTTAAGCATTTGTGGGTGAATACCATCAGGCCCTGGGCTCTGTTTACAATAACTTTCTTTCTTTGCTGTAGCACCTTGTCTTGAGTATTCCAATCACAGTTTTTCTGCAAGTTTTTGCAGAAATAATTTGCATACCTCTTGCCATAGGTTATTCCTTAATATATACTGAGGAGAAACAGTTATTTAACATGTCTGCCTTTTCAAGGTCTTCATTAACTAACACCCCTGTCCTGGTTTTCAGGGTACCTACACTTTCATTCTTTGTTTTTTTTAGATTGCATGTGCTTAAAAATGTTTTGGGGTTGGTTTTGCTCTTTTTGGCTATTACTTACTCATTTTGTAGTTTAGCGAATCTAATCGACTTTTTGCATGCATTATTGGCTTCCTTATAGTTTATATAGGATGCCTCTGATTTGTCCTTTTTATATGCTTTAAATGCCATTGTCTTAGTTTTAATCTGTTCATTTACATATCCACTAAGCCACATTGGTTTCAGTTTGTTTCTTTTATTTTTATTACCCAATGGTACATACTAAGAAATGTACCTTTTTAATATTTGCTTAATATTCTATATATCCTCAGTGGGTTTTTTTTCATTCTTCTGCTTTACCTTCCACCAGACCAAGCTGAGAAAAACAGTTTTGTCTGGGGCATTTAAAGGCAGAGCAACCCAATTGGAGGAGGCAGGGTTGTTTTACATCATCACTATCCATATTGTTGTGCATGTCCTCTCAAAGTAAGCATGTTAGTTTGATGTCCATCCAGGGAAAATGCCCTGTGTTAGTTTTACACAGCCAGAGCCGACACTTCCATTAGACCAATTAGGCAACGGAGTAAGGCATTCTTTGTGTGGCTCTGCCCGCTACAGCTGTACTGTTTCTGAGCTGCCCTGCATGAGCATATACAGTCCAACTCACTTAGCTGAGAGCCGCCTGTCCCAGCAATAGCAGCAGTTAGAATGCTTATCTACCACCCACCCGGCATCCAGGAGCACTTGAGATGATAGCCCCAACGTAAGTCTTCATAAAAGGAAGGCAGTGGATTGTCCTCCTGCTCCTTCCCGCTGCACTTTGCAAAGGGTCTTGTGGGAGGAACTTAGAAGCAAACTGGAAGTGAGGGAGCATGTCAACCTGAGACAGAGTGGATGGAGGACTGGTAGCAAACTGACTGTAATGGGGCTGTTTCCAGTGTCTCTAGTTTTTACATGTGCTTGTATAGTTCAAGGGAGAGGAGTCTGGTATGAGAGGCAGCCTGCTGTATGGGTATGTATTGAGTAGTGTGTGTGTGTGCATGGATGTTTATATTAGGCAGTGTGTGTATATAGATGTTTGTATAAGGCAGGTCATGCATGGTTGTTTGTACAAGGCAGTATTGATGCTTGTATGAGGTTGAATAATTTTGAGACTGGAGAAGTCATTATAGGTTGCATTTTCAGTTGAATTTTGGGCATTTGTTGTTTTGAGCCATCTCAATTGCTTTTGTTTGATTTGTTCATTGCAAACAGCTGAAAGTCTGTTAATTTTGACAATAAACCTGAATTTCATTTGAGGGTTGAATAATTTTGATTATAACTGTACTGGGCAGTGTGTGTGTGATTGTATTATGCAGTGTGTTGGTGAGTATTTGTATTTAGCAGTGTGTGTGTGTGTGTGTGTGTGTGTGTGTGTGTGTGTGTGTGTGTGTGTGTATGTATGTATGTATTAGGCATTGTATGTGTACAGATCTATCTCCTTTCCTAAGGATTTCTCCAATCTGGCTCTTTTCCCTGTTACCACAGGCTCTTTCTGAACACACAGGAGGACATGTAGAGATCTAATAACTATATAGTCATTCAATAAGTATCTGTTAAAAAAGTCAAAAGAGCAAAAGCAAAGTTAGAGAAATGTTTTAACTCAGGTGAGATGGAACCTTTGTCTAACTTAAGTGTTTTGGCCTAATTTTTTAACCCACTGTTGAATAACTAGACCTATTTCAGGGAAAACATAAACACAGGGAACAGTGCAAACAGGATGAGACATTAAAAAATACAATTTGGAAAGATTCATTATAGAAGAGTAAACAGAGAAAGTTTGAAGGCAAGAAGTTGATTCGCTAAACACCAATTTGTAGCAAAGTGAAAAACAAATTGCAAAATTTGAAGCAAAATAACTGACCTGACAATTTCTCTAACTTGGCACAGCTCATAGCCAGTAACATCTTTACTATTTCAACATATCATTTGTGATCTGGTTTTTAATTTGCTACAGTTTAATGTTAATTAATATAAGACTTTGGAACTGTATCTCATTAGGAGGCAGCAAAACGATTCTTTAAGTAGGGTGGCAGAAATTCTTCCACTGGCCCTGTATGTAACACAAGCAAATTTAATATCATGCCTTTGCTTACTGGTGAATTGTCTCTGGTGTCCACATAATCGAGATAACAGATGCAGGGTGGTACTGGCACACCACCACCAGGATAACGAGAAAATTTCCCAGTGTGCAGCAGCTGGGGCTGCTCGGTGCTCTAATTCTGCCCTCACATAGAGAGGGACTGAGGGAGCCGTTCGGCCGTTTTTAGTAATATCACGGTCGCCGGACGCATGTAGATGCCGCTGGTCCAGTGACACACAGAGGCACACAGAGGGGGCCGGCTGCATATCATGGTGGTGCCGTATAGTCGGTCCGGTGGCACAATCTCTAATAGTGACAGCAGCAGCTGTCAGAAAGCACAGGAGGACTGAGGGAGGGAGCAGATCTAACTATCATGCTACTACTCTATGATGTGTTCATACTGAGAATTGTGGGAAACACGAGAGAAAATGATAGTCAGATCTGCTCCCTCCCTCAGTCCTCCTGTGCTTTTTGACAGACTGTCAGACAAGCAGGTCAGCATCAGGGGGTGGTGAAGAAATAGGCACAGGGGAGGGGGGAGAAAGAGACAGAGGGGGAAGAGAGACACATGGGGAGGGGGAGAAAGAGACAGAGGGGAGAGACAGATTGTATAGTCGTGATGGATTGCACCTAAACGGAAGAGGGTCTGCTGTGCTGGGGGATAGGATGGCTAGAAGGTTGGAGGAGATTTTAGAGTATAAAATTTGACTCACAATTTGACTCATAACAACACTCTGATTGGTTAATTGAAAGTAACCAATCAGAGAGTTATGAGTCAAATTACACAGCGTGGGAAAATTACAAAGAACTGTCCCACGCTGTGTAAAATGACACAGAGCACTCTGATTGGCTGGATTTCAAGCTAACCAATCAGAGTGCTGTGACAGGTAAATGTAGAGACATGTAGAGAAAAAAACAAGAAAAAAGAGTAAGCGCTAAATAAAAAATAGGCAGCAACCCTTTAAGGGAATCCCTCAAACACCCTTAAAGTATGACAAAAGAAAAAAAAATATGGGAAACAGGGGTTCCCCAGAGAGACTTTATGTAAAACAATAATAACAGATAGTCCAAATAAAAAGAGTCTTATCTAAAATTCTATTTTTGGAGTCAAAGTGTCTATAAGGTGCTTGGTCAGGAACAATGTCCTCGCTGTCCTCCTCTGTGTAGATCCACTCATTTGCAAGAGATAAAACAAAAAGAGAACCAAATAGTGCAATAAGTCCAATAATAAAATAAATAGAATATTAAAGGCTGGTATAAAACTCACATGTACAAGAGCTATAGCTAGCTCTAGTGTAAAAGGCGTACAGCGGTACAATCCCCGCTTATGGGGTAAACTTCCTCCGTCAATGGTATGTTCGACACTCAAATAAAAAGAGACAACCAATAGTGCTCACTGGATAAAATAATGGAAATAAAATATATAAAATGGTACTCACAAGGAAGGAGCTCCTTGAAGATAGCGCTGGTGGTATGATCCCCACCTAGGATTACTTGGAGTCCAGGGTGATAAAAATGCCAGGTAAAAAAACAATCTGTACACGCTGTTTTATACCAGCCTTTTATATTCTATTTATTTTATTATTGGACATATTGCACTATTTAGTTCTCTAAATGTAGAGACTTACGTTCAGTCTCTTCGTTTACCTGTCAGAGCACTCTGATTGGATGGCTTAAACCAGGGGTCAAGTCCTGGGGAAAAAAGTGTGGGAACTCCCCCCCCCAAAAAAAACCACTCATATGCATATATAAACGCGTGCACACACATACACTAACAGACACACACATGCACTCAGACACTCACACAGTGGTGTATTTTAATTTTGTGCTGCCCTAGGCATGACTATACTTGAGCACCCCCTAATCTAAATTTACCACCCCTGTCAAGGGCGCACCGCTTCCTGATTAAGAACCCACCCCTTCCTCTTTAGACTCCACCTTTTCCTGCTCCTTTTAAAGAAATACTATAGTGCCAGGAAAACAAAGCTGTTTTCCTGGCACTATAATTCCCTATAGTGTCCCCCTCCCTCATGTCCTCCCCTCCCCCACTCGACACTGATGTGGGTTAAAATCCTATGGGTATTTAGCAGATGCTGGATGTCCTCATGCATGTCCAGCATTAGTTAGGCGACTTTTGGTCACCTAACCACCCCAAAGTCCATCTAGTGGCTGTCTGGTAGACAGCCACTAGAGGTGGAGTTACCCCTCAAGGTAATTATCGCAGTTTCTGAGAAACCGCAATAATTACACTTGCAGGTTAAAGGGGACTGGGACACTGCACCCAGACCACTTCAATGAGGTGAAGTTGTCTGGGTGCCTATAGTGTCCCTTTCACCCCTTAAGGACCAAACGTCTGGAATAAAAGGGAATCAGGACATGTCACGCACGTCATGTGTCCTTAAGGGGTTAAGCACACTCTTTGACAGACACCCACACTGGCAGATACACACTGACAGTAACACACACAATCAGTGACAAACACACAGACGTCACTGATTTGACACACACACATTCACTGACACACACTCATTCATTGACAGAGAGACACACACACAAACACACTGACAGACACACACTAATAGTCACACCCACTAAATGACAAACAGACTCTCACTGATTTGACAGACACTTACAAACATACACTAACAGAAGCACATACACACACACGTGCATACACTAACAGAAGCACATACACTCATACGCACACACACATGCATACACTAACAGAAGCACATACACGCAAACATACACATGCATACACTAACAGAAGCACATACACTCATACATGCATACACTAACAGAAGCACATACACTCATACACACACACGTACATACGCTAACAGACATAAATACACTCATACACACACACTGACACAAACACACACATACACTAACAGACATAAACTAACAGACATACACACACATACATAGACTAACAGACACACTAACAGACATACACACACACACACTAACAGACATACACACACACACACATACATACACTAACAGACACACACACGCATACACTAACAGACACACACACACATACACTAACAGACATACACACATACATACACTAACAGACATACACACACAGACATACATATATTCAAATTATTAAAATTAACATTGCCCACCCACCCAGCCTCCCTACCTTTTAGGAAAGCTGGCATGGATGGGTCCCTGGGGTCCAGTGGGGCTGCAGTGAGGCGAGCGACTCTCTCCCTGTCACACGCGGCGAGGGAGCTGTGTCCTCTCTGCTTCCTTTCGCCACGTGGGTTGTCTGCTGATGCAGGGAGCCGGAATATGACGTCATATTCCGGCTCCCTGTATCAGAAAACGGTGCGCGGCGAGAGGGAGCAGAGAGGACACAGCTCCCTCGCCACGTGTGACAGGGAGAGAGCCACCCGCCATGACAGAAGGAACACAGGGCATTTGGGGGCGGCAAAAAATGCCGCCCCCAAATGCCCTGTGTTCCTTCTGTCATGGCGGGCGGCTCTCTGAGTGCCTGCAGGGAGAACGACGTTCCTCCTGTGAAAAAAGTGCAGGAACGCCGTTCCCACGCGTTCCTGCAGGACTCGAACCCTGGCTTAAACCAACCAGTGTGCTCTGAGCATAATTGCAGGGCGGGGCAAGGCTTTATAAGCCTTGCCCCGCCCTGCAGAGCTCATTCTGCGCGGAGCCCTCCATGGGTGAACATAGATAATTAAATTTTTTTGTGCTCAGGTTTTTTTTTATTTTTTCAAAGCGCAATGGTTATTATGGATTTTTATTTGGCCTTTTTTGGGGCTGAAAAAAGACATCAAATGGTAAGTTTATTTATTTTTATTTTTTTACAGGTACCTAGTTAATGGTCCCCCCTCATTATTTTTAGGGGTGAGGGGGATAGGAAGGGGTTTATTCACTTTTTTGCAGTTATTCATTTTTTAAATTTTTTTTTGCATAATCCAGATTTTTATCCTGGCAGATGAGGCACTCACTAGCGGTGAATTTGACCCACACACTGTAAGAGAATGGTCTCAGAGAGCTCTATGCCTATTGGGCAACGCCAATGTGGCAATTTCGATAGAAAGACGAAAAGCGGCACTCTATAAAATTGATGCCAAATTGGTAGACTTAAGCTCAAAAGAGTTGGGACCAGAAGCCGATGGTCTATTATTCGGCGACAGTTTTATGCGAGACCTCTCCAAGCATGTCTCGGTTTTTACTACACTCAATAAAGCCCAGACCTCATTACGCAGGGTTTTCCGCTCCCAAACACAACGTTTTTCTGGGAGAGCTGGTCGCTACAGGGGCCGAGCAACCAGTAGAGCAGCCTTTGCAGGCTACAGGCCCTGACCCACAGACTATTGGTCCTCAGGACCCACCCGACCCTATCACAGACAGCTCTTCAACACCAGAGGCTCTATCTGAGGACGTTGTTCGGCATCCCTGCGCGGACGCACTGCTTCAGGTAATGGACCTTACTTATTTAAAAAATTTACCAATTGCTGGTCGATTAACCCTTTTTTTCCAACAGTGGAAACTACTTTCTCAGGATCACTGGATCCTTCATACAGTCAGGGGTTTCAAGATAGATTTCCTCACACACCCCATTCAAAACTTTTCTCCGACACCTTTAGAGATGTCGAAAGCAGACAAACTAACCTTAAATTCAGAGTTACACAAACTACTAGACAAAGGGGCGATCGAACTTTCGCCTTTCCCTTACACCTTCATCAGCAACATTTTTCTTGTACGGAAAAAGACGGGAGACCACCGTCCTATTATCACTCTCAAAGCACTGAACCAATTTATCACATACCGTCATTTCAAGATGGAAGGTATCCATCTTCTCAGGGACCTACTTTGCGTGGGAGACTGGTTCTCCAGATTCGACCTGAGGGATGCCTACCTCACGGTCCCAATCGCACCGAGTCATCGTGCCTTCCTGCAATTACTCTGGCAAGACGAAATTTGGCAGTTCACCTGCCTTACTTTCGGACTTTGCTCCGCCCCTTGGTGTTTCACCAAGTTAATAAAGCCGGTCATGGCACTACTCCGTTCTCAGGGAGTACGTTCCATCATATATCTAGACGATATCCTGATTATGGCCCAAGACCAACATTTGCTTCGCAAACACACACACACATGACCTCTGCTCTCCTTCAAAACCTTGGTTTTGTCATAAATTTCAAGAAATCAGATCTGGAACCCTCTCAGATAGTCCAGTTTCTGGGATTTCAAATAGATTCGGTTCAGGCGACTTTGCAGCTGCCTTATCCCAAAATCAAAAACATAAAGAAAGAAATTAAAAAATGACTCTCCTCACAGCGACCTCGGCTCCGCGATCTTGCACACATTCTTGGACTCCTGTCCGCATCAATTCAAGCTATATTTCCCGGGCCTTTACACTACAGAGCAATGCAACGGTTGAAAACTTCCTACTTGCATCGCTCAACCTCTTACAACCAATTCCTATCTCTGACAGACGAGGTTCTCATCGAACTCCACTGGTGGCTTCACAATATGGAAGCCTGGAATGGGAAAGCGATCTTCGGATCTCAACCAGATTTTATCCTGGAATCCGATGCAAGCCTTTTGAGTTGGGGCGCTACATGTGCCCGAACCTCCACAGGGGGTCTCTGGTCCCCATCAGAACAGGCACTCCACATAAATTGTCTCAAACTCATTACTGGATCCTTCGTGATCAGCAGCTTTGCCAAGGATGCTTCCAACTTCTCCCTGGTACTACGGATGGACAACATCTCCACAGTGCGGTATGTAAACCGGCTTGGAGGTTCCAAATCCAAATTTCTGTCCGATCTCACCAAGGATCTGTACCAATTCTGCCTGGACAGGAATCTGCCCATTCGAGCGGAATATCTCCCAGGACCCGACAACTTAGTCGCGGACTGGTTTTCACGTCATTGGAGAGATGCCAGCGATTGGCAATTAGACCCCTTCCTGTTCCACCACATTCACCTATTACGGGGGCCCCTCACGCTCGACCTCTTTGCATCTCGACTGAACCGTCAGACGGACAATTTTTTCAGCTGACTACCAGACCCTCTATCTCTAGCAGTCGACGCTTTTCTGCAACCTTGGCCTCCTTTCTCGATGATACAACGGACCCTTCACTGGGTCAAAGCACAAATGGTCAAGATAGTAGTAATCACTCCACTATGGAGGGCCCAGACTTGGTTCCCCACCCTCCTAGAACTATCAATAGACTACCCCATCCTACTACCTTGCTCCTTGCGGGTCCTCAGGAACCCAACGGGCGATTACCATCCACTCGCCCTACAGGGCCATCTTCAACTGGTAGCTTGGACAGTTTCAGGGGAGCCTGGCATGTCGCGGGACTTTCGTACACTGCTCAGACACTCCTGTGGGATTTGTTGGCTCCAGGAACCAGACGGACCTATCTCTCCACATGGCGGATTTGGGTCAGCTGGTGTCTGGAAAGGGACCTCGATCCCGTTTCAACATCTCTTTCATCAATTTTAAATTTCTTATCATCCCTCTTTGATCAAGGTAAATCATACCGATCGATTAATATTTTTCGCTCCACCATTTTGGCGGCCCATGACACTATTGATAATTCCTTGGTAGGGAAACACCCTTCCGTGTGCAGGCTCCTATGGGGCATACGTTTGACGAGGCCACCTGCTGCTAAATAACTTCTGGGATATTTCACACTGTTGGATTCCTGGCCTTCTAACGAAGCCTTATCCCTACGCCAACTCTCTGCGAAATTGGCCCTGCTCCTGTGCCTGGTGTCCTTCCGCAGAGTTTCAGACATTCAGGCCTTTGACTCTCATGCTGTGACCTTTGCGCCAGACGGTGTCAGATTTACTATTACTAGACGCACTAAGACTAACTCTTCCTCAGTATTTTATCCATACTTTCCCGACAGACCGTCTCTCTGTGTAGCCCTGTGTACCCGTTGTTACATTGAGAACACTATCTCTCTACGTTCCCCTACTGGACCTCTTTTTGTCTCTTACGTTAGACCTCACAAACCGGTCTCTCCCCCCACGATCGCACGCTGGATAAGATGGTTGCTTACCCAAGCAGGAATTGATCAATCATTCGGTGCCCAGGAGCGTCCGCATCCTCTGCCTTTCGTGCAGGCAGCTCGTTGGCGGATATTTTATCCTCCGCAGATTGGTCAAGGGAATCTACCTTTCGAACTTTTTATTTTAAACCTACATCACACGCGGCTTGTTCCTTTATTCAAGAGCGTTAAAACAACAAATATGAAGCCTCCTGTCTTGCCATAAAATTAGGGATTATTCTAGTTTACAGTGAACGAATAATCTAAATTTTATTAAAGACAGGAGGCGAATATTTTCCCTCCCTTCGTTCACTCTGGAATCCACCCCAAAGGGTAAGTCTCCTTTTCTACTGTTATTGCATTGTACACTCTCTTGCAATTTGCTTATTGTAAGTATACGTTTTTTGCTAGCCTGGTGACCTAGTCCTACATCACACTTTATCTCATTATGATCTTTAAATCCTACCAGATAATCTGAGCTACCGGTATCACTTTAAAGGGCGTACTTGTAATTTTCTCTTGTCTAAGAGACCATACTTTCACGAAGTTTCTCTTCTTCTCTCCTAGTGTGAAAATCTTACGTTGATCTACTCGACATTTACTTCATTACGTTACACCAGAATTATGGTTCCAGAATGTTTCCAGTTTACATGGTTGATTCTACTGCTGATCTGCACCACCAAGAAAGAGGAAGTGGGAGGAGTCTGACAGCCCTATATTGTTCTATGATGTGTTATGATTGGTTGATTTTTTTTTACAACCTTGTAACCTTCTTTGCTGCTGGGAGTTACAGTAATAGGGAAAATTTATTCATACGTAATTTTCTTTTACTGGCTATTATTCATGGTAGCATTTACCATATGGGTTAGCTCCTCCCTCCAGCCAATAGGACAGGAAAAACAATAAAAGAATTAAATTATCCCTGAGGTATAAGAGATCCCAGAAGACTAGGTTCCTCAGTCTAGTAGCAAGCTGATCCGACACAATAAAAATGGGTGGGCAACCCAAATGCTGCCATGAATAATAGCCAGGAAAAGAAAATTACGGTAAGTATGAATACATTTTCCCTATTCCTGGCTAATCATTGCAGCATTTAACATATGGAGAATACCCAAGCAGTAAATACCACAGGGAGAGAATAGATGCTCAGAAATTTTTATTTGCTTTGAGAAGAACAAGAATTCAGGACCGAAAGGCCAAATTGCAGATCAGAATCTGAAGAAACATCCAGTTTGTAATGACTAATAAACATCCCTATAGAAGACCAATTAGCAGCTCTGCAAATGCTCTCTGGTGATACTCCAGACTCTGCAGCCCATGAAGTGGCAATCGATATGGTAGAGTGTGCCCTTATATATTTTGGAACAGGAACTCCTCGGACCTTATAAGCCCTTGAAATAATGGAGACAGTCCAGGAACGGAGAGTAGAAACAGAGGCCGCTTTGCCCTTACGGGAGCCCCAAGGGACAATGAAGAGTTGAGGAGACTTCCTCCATGCCTTAGTCCGTTGAATGGAAATCAAAAGACACCTCTTAAGGTCCAGCATGTGACACTTTTCTTCCATCTCGTTCAACGGATTCTGGAAGAACGATCTCTTGGTTCAGGTGGAAAGGAGAGACCACCTTAGCAGAAATTCCGGTCTGGGACGGAGAACGACCTTGTCATGATAGAAAGTGGTATAAGGTTCTTCTACCGAAAGACCTCTTATGTCCACCATTCTTCTAGCTGAAACCAATGCCAGAGTCTTTGCGTCAGGTTTCTTGCTGTATTGTGGAGCTTACGTTTGCAGATTGCTAAAATCTATATAAAAAAAAGAAATCAATATGTCTAGTGATGATGGAAAACTCTTTGTTGGTGGTCTGAGCTTCGAGACCGATGAACAGAACTTAGAGCAAGTCTTTAGCAAATATGGCCAGGTTTCAGAAGTGGTTGTGGTGAAAGATCGTGAAACAAAGAGGTCATGGGGCTTTGGCTTTGTCACCTATGAGAATCCTGATGATGCAAAGGATGCAATGATGGCAATGAATGGAAAGTCTGTTGATGGACGTCAGATTCGTGTTGACCAGGCAGGTAAATCCTCAGGAGACCGAAGAGGAGGCTACAGAGGTGGATCATCTGGTGGCAGAGGATTTTTCCGTGGTGGAAGAGGACATGGTGGTGGAGACAGGGGATATGGTGGCAGTAGCCGCTTTGACAACAGAAGTGGTGGAGGATATGGTGGTAGTGGTGGATCCAGGGATTACTATGGCAGTGGCAGGAGTCAAGGTAGCTATGGTGATCGCTCAGGAGGCTCTTACAGGGACAGCTATGACAGTTATGCTACACACAACGAGTAAAAATTCCTTCCTGACTCAAGATCGTCCTTCCAATGGCTGTATTTATAAAGATTTTTGGAGCTTCGCAGAATCGTTAATATGTAGTTGCATCTACTTGTGTTCACTTTTATTAACCGTTCATTTTGGTTAACCTGACAGCTTGTGTTAAATGTGGAACAGCTGTGTCCAAAACTGTTCAATGGACACTTATTAATTTTGTTGCTTTACTTTATTTTTTAAACAAAGTTGATTTTCATATGGATGGGATATTTTTAGCCTTCTGTTCCACTGGAGCTGATCGGGCTTTGAGCTCTCCTATTATGTGGAGTGCAATGGAGGGGGAGGTGGGGTTCTGTTTGCAGAGTCATGCTCATTGAGGTGTAACAAAGCCTTCATATGAGCAAGTCATGTCTGCTGGATATGGAAACTGCAGTTTTTTCCCTTTTCTTATTTTGACTACTTGCTGCTGTATAGTACAGGGGTCAAGAGTGCCCCTATTTTCTTGAGATTTTTTTTTTTACATTCCTTTAGTGTAACAAGGCAGGACAGAGCCTGGGTGCGATGTAAATAGTGGCTGAACCTCCTTGATATAACTAAAGCAAGCCTCCTATCCAATCTCTCCAGTAACATTGTCAAAAGAAGTTCTCAAAAAATGTTTGTTTATATTGTCCTTTTTTTTTATTTTTTACTGGAAGAAATGTGAATATTGTATTAAAATGGTTACAGAACTCTTGTACTCGATATTTCATTTGGCTTCACGAAGCCTATTAAAAGACCATCTGAAAAGAAAAAAAAAAAAAAGAAACCAATGCCAATAGAAGCAGAGTCTTTTGAGTCAGGGATAACATAGGGATTTCGTCCAATGGTTCGAAAGGTTGTTCCATCAAGGCCTGTAGGATCAAAGGCAAATCCCAGGGACACTTGAATGCCCGGATCGGTGGTCTGATCCTAAGAACTGCTTTCATAAAGCGTATTACCATGGGGTTTACAGCCCATCTGACACCTGACATGGCAGAGATAGTAGAACAATGAACCTTGAGAGTGTTCAGACTTAGACCTCTATCCAACCCGGCCTGTAAGAATCCTAAAACCTGAGAAATAGAAGGTGACTTTAAATCCTTCACATCTTCATGAAGCCATTCCGTGAAGGCCCCCCATATCTTATAGTACGTAGAAGAGGTAGAAATTTTCCTGGAACGCAACAAGGTGGAAACAACATCCTCAGGAAAACCCTGTTCGCTTAAGGATTTCCTTTCAAGAACCATGCATGAAGACGCAGCTTGTGTGGCTCCGGGTGTAGTAGAGGTCCTTGGGACAGAAGATTCCAGAAGACTGGAATTTCCCATGGTTTGTCTATCAACAGACTCTTCAAGAGGGGAAACCATGGATGACGGGGCCAGAATGGGATGATAGCTATTATCTTGCATCGTTCTTTGGAGATTTTCTTCAGGAGGGCGGGAATGAGCTGGATCGGAGGGAATACATATGCCAGCTGAAACGGCCATCTTGATGAAAGGGTGTCTTGAGCATATGCCAGAGGGTGAAATCTCCTTGTCATGAAGCATGGAAGATGAGTATTCTGAGCAGTAGCCATTAAATCCACCTGTGGGAGCCCCCACTTCATTACCAGTTGTTGGAAGGCCAAATTGGATAGCTTCCATTCTGTCTCCTTCACTTGATGTCTGCTCAGAAAGTCCGCAATCGTATTCTCCTTCCCGGGAAGGTATAGGGCAGAGAGCCCGGCTAGAGTTTTCTGTGCCCAACTCATGATTGGTTTGATCTCCTTCATCAGTGCATAACGTCTGGTACCTCCCTGATGGTTGATGTATGCAACAGCAGCCCTGTTGTCTATCCTCAGTTTCACCCATTGATTCTGAATGAGAGGCTTGAAGTGTAGAAGGGCCAGGAAGGTTGCTCTCAATTCCCTTATATTGGAAGGAAGATGACGGGTGTGCAGGGGCCATAGAGCCTGAACAAAAATGGTCTTTCAGATGTGCACCCCAACCATCCTGACTGGCATCCGTGGCGATTATCATCCAGTTTCCCTCTGAGGGAGGCCTCAGAGGGAAACCCTTGGATAGGTTTTTCCTAGAAAGCCACCAGTTGAGGGACAACTTTATGTGATCCAGAATGGACATCTTCATTTCCCATTCCTGTGAGCCTGAATCGAACTTCTGAAGGAAGTATTCTTGTAGAGAGCGGAGGTTCCACTGAGCCCATCTCAATAGGCAAATCGTGGAGGAAAGGGAACCTATGATTCTCATACATTTTCTTGCTGTAGTCGTCTTTTCGATTTGAAATTCCCGAATGCGTGACAGTATACTCAGTTTTCTGTCATGGGCCAGAGACACTACTGCTGACATGGTGTCGAACTCCGCTCCTAAAAACACCAGCCTTCTGGCAGGCAGAAGTTGACTCTTCTGGTAGTTGATTAACCAGCCAAAGCGTTCTAGTGTCTGGAGTACCCTCAGTCGATGTGTTAGCAAAACCTCGCATGTTGGAGTGACTATCAGGATATTGTCGAGGTAATGGAATAATGCTATTCCCTTCTTTCTGAGTAACGCGATAACTGTCACCAGGATCTTCAAAAAGGTCCTTGGGGCTGTGCTGATTCCAAACGGTGGAGCCTGGAACTGGAAATGTAGATTGTTTACACAGAATCTGAGGAACCTCTGGTGATGAAGAGCTATTGGCACATGGAAGTAAGCGTCCTTCAGATCTACTGAAATTAGCCAATCTCCTTGACGTACCACCAGTGTGATAGAGCGAAGAGATTCCATCCTGAATTTTCTCACCCTCAAGTGAATATTGAGTTGATGTAAGTCCAGAATGGGTCTCCACTTTCCTCCAGGTTTCTTCACTAGGAAGAGAGGGGAATAGAAGCCCTGAAACATTTGTCTGTCTGGAACAGGAACAATCACCCTTTGATGTAGAAGATCTCCAGTGTACTGAATTAACGCTTCTCTTTTTTGTGAATTCAGGGGCAAGCTGGTCCTTATAAATCTTGATCGGAGAATGTCCATAAACTCCAGAGAATAGCCTTCTGTAATTATCGACTTCACCCATTTGTCTGGGATCTCTGCCCAAACCCTTTCGAAATGCATAAGTCTTCCTCCTACCAAAGGTGCTTGGGCGTAGTAATCTTCAGAATTGCTTTGAAGGACGAAAGGAAGAGGTGTTAGGCTTTCTTCTGGTGGACTTGTTGGTTTGACCACTTCTCCAGGAGTTAGGTCTGTAGTATTCACGACCTGGCCTATAAGCCTTACTGTCTCTATAGGAAGGGTGTTCCCTATATGAACGACGTTCAAGTGGAGGTCTTCTTGGACGTCCATCTTGCGGAAGCAGAACCTGCTTGACATCGAGTGCTCTCTTGATGGCTTCTTCAAGGGGTTTCCCAAACAATACCTCACCTGAAAAAGGAAGGGAACATAAGTTATGTTTTGAGGCCATATCAGCCCCCCATGATCTGAGCCACAGTGCACGTCTGGCTGCAACCGAGAACGCCATAACCTTCGACATGACTTTAATCATATCCGTAGAGGCTTCTAAGAGCCATTCACTGGCTAGTCTGACTTCCCTTAAGGAATCTGCAATGTGTTGTCTTCTGACCCCTTTGTCCAAATCCTCTTCTTTGTCCAGGATCCATACTCTCATAGCTCTGGACATAGCAGAAATAGAAACCGCAGGGTGACATCCAATACCAGCTGCTAAAAAACATTTTGAAATGTCAGCATCAATTCTTTTCTCCATAGGGTCTCTTAGTGAAGCATTGGAATCTATCGGGAGAATAGAACGTTTAGCCACCTTAATAACTGAGGCATCAACCTTTGGGTTAGAAGTCCAAAGTCTGGAATCCTCCTCACGTATGGGGTATAATTTTGGCAGATGGTTTTGTAGAGAAAGTCTCTTTTCTGAAGTCTTCCATTCATTACTTATAAGATCCTTAATAGACCTGTGTACCGGAAATGAAGGTTTCCTTTTACTGAGATCCCCGAAGTGTTTGTCCGCTGCTGAGGTTTCTATCACCTCGTCAGGTAATTCCAGTGTTCTTCTCACGAGAGAGATCAAACGCTCTATTGCTTTAGAGTCTAGGGGGCAGGAGTATTCCTCATCACTGGAAGACATCTGTTCCAAGTTCAGGGAACCTGAATCGTGTCCAAAATCTTTGTCTAAAGAATCGTGATTTTCATGGGGATATTCACATCTAGGACGTTTGCCTTTGTGTGATACAGCAATGCCTTCCGCCACTGCTTGTTTTATCCATGAGGCTATATCTTGGGCAGAGGTGGATGCTTGTGGATGCTGCTGGAATTCAGATTCTCCTGCAACTCGAGTCAAACATCTTTTACATAGCCTGCAGTTATCCAAGGGTCTGGAGCCACATCCAACGCAGGCTGCCGGTTTATCCCTTCTCCTGGAAGGAGATCTAGGGCCTGTCCGGTCTTGAGGGCTGAAATTACAGAAGTCTATTGCACTCTTTTTATTATGAAAAATAAATTACATAAATCAATGCTCACCTATGACCTAGAATCGCTGATTTAGCTGAAGTGGGAGAGTGATCCATTATAAGAACACAAGTTCAGGCTGTGAAAAAAAAAAGATTGAAGAAAGGATATTTTAACAGAAAAAAACCCATTTATACCAAAGGTATCCTAAAAATGGAAAAAAATGGAATAAATAAATACCTGCAGAGTGAGGGAGCTTGGTTCCCAGAGAGCAGTAAGTATTTCTTGAGGGATTTGAATTTCGCAGCAAAATTTAAACCGCACTTTTTCCCTTTAAATAGAAAAGGCGCGATGTGTCTTTACTCGCGCATGCGCGATACGCCGCGAGCGCCCGGAGCCGCCATTTTTAATACTGGTGAACAAAGGGCTGCTCGCGTCCACTTACCATTGCGCATGTGCGGGCGTCCTGATTCGCCAAACCGGAAATCTGGCGCTAGAATATGAAGATTCAGCAGGCATTCAGCAGCTCTCAGGAGGATGCCAGAGGAACACTAACTCCTCTGGCTAGCAGGGGTCCCCAGCTACTAAGAGGTGGGTTACATGTACCTGGTAAAAGCTGAAGGACATAGCCAGGTGAGCATAAAAGAAAGTATCCTTGTAATAAATACAAGCTGTCCTGTCTGGCTTGGAGGACAGGAAAAAAAAGACTGAGGAACCTAGTCTTCTGGGATCTCTTATACCTCAGGGATAATTGAATTCTTTATTTGTTTTTCCTGTCCTATTGGCTGGAGGGAGGAGCTAACCCATATGTTAAATGCTGCCATGATTAGCCAGGAAAGAAAGATAAGCAAATATTCGCCTCCTGTCTTTAATAAAATTTAGATTATTCGTTCACTGTAAGTTAGAATAATCCCTAGATTTGCCTCTTTATAAATCGCTGGTAAAACCACACCTTGAATATGCTGTGCAATTTTGGGCACCTGTTCTAAAGATATCATGGCACTAGAAAAAGAGACAAGCTACAAAATTGATAAAAGTAATGGAGCATTTTAGTTATGAAGAAAGGTTAAAAAATGTAAATCTCTTTAGTTTGGAAAAACGGCGCCTGGGAGGGAATATGATAACATTATACAAAAATATTCGGGGCCAGTACAAACCTTTATCTGGAAATCTATCCATGAACAGGGCTATACGTTGGACACAAGGTCACATATTTAGGCTGGAAGAAAGGAGATTTGATCTAAGGCAAAGAAAAAGGTTTTTTTTACAGTAAGTGCAATAATGATATGGAATTCTCTGCCTGAAGAGGTGGTTTTGTCAGAGTCCATACAGATGTTTAAACTGCAATTGGATAATTACTTGCAACCAGGGCCGGACTGGGAGAAAAATTCGGCCCGGGCATTTTTTTAGCACAGCGGCCCACTAAGGGGGCGGGGCAGAGAGGAAGTGTTTCGTCATCACCAATGACAAACACGCCCTCTCTCAAAGTGAGCGTTGGGTCAATGCTCTTCCAGGGCAGAGTATGTATAAGGGATCCAGAGTGTGTATGTTAGGAATGTAGTGTGTGTGTGTGTACAGGAGTCTAGTGTGTGTATATAACGGAATCAGAGTGTATATAGGGATCTAGTGTGTGTATATGATCCAGATTTGGGTAAGGGATCTAGTGTGTGTCTGGAATGTAATGTGTTTAGGGGTGCAGTATGTGTGTGAGGGGTGCTGTAGTGTGTGTGTGTATATATATACATATATATATATATATATATATATATACACACACACAATAAACAATACACATGTTTCATATATATATATATATATATATATATATATATATATATATATATATATATATATATATATATACATAAAAAACAACAATTTCTGGCACTCATCCCAAACAAAAATAATTTCAATAGCAACTACCAGGTGCTTCTCTGAGCAGTAATATAAACAGGACAAATTGAGAGCACTCAATGGATTTGGTAAATAAAAAAAAAAATATATTAAATAACACGCATATAAATCAACGTTTCGACCGTCTAGCGGTCTTTATCTTTGATAAAGACCGCTAGACGGTCGAAACGTTGATTTATATGCGTGTTATTTAATATACCGCTTATTTAATAGACCGCTAGATATAAATATGTTTGGAAGTATTGTGTGTGTTGGGGTTCTGTCTGTGTGAGGGGTGCAGGGGGTGTAGTGTGTATGTGAAGAGTGCAGTGTGTGTGAAGGATGCTGTGTTTGAGTGGTGCTGTGTGTGATGTGTGTGAGGGTGATGTGTGTGAGTGCTGTGTGTGAGAGTGCTGTGTGTGCTGTGAGTGATGTGTGTGAATGCTGTGTGTGAGAGTGCTGTGTGTGCTGTGTGTGAGAGTGCTGTGTGTGCTGTGTGTGAGAGTGCTGTGTGTGCTGTGTGTGAGAGTGCTGTGAGTGCTGTGTGTGAGAGTGCTGTGTGTGATGTGTGTGCTGTGTGTGCATGTTAAAAGGGATTTTGTGTTGGAGTAGTAAAAAAAAAAAACTAATAATAAGGCATTATGTCCCCCCCTCCCTTCTTACCTTTACCCTGGGAGGGGGGGACCGGCATGGTGGAACCATGGAGAGGTGGGGGTGGGGGACCGGCACTCTGCCATCCATCCCTGGTGGTCCAGTGGGTGAGTCGGCAACGCGCCGGATCTCGCGAGAGGAACCCGGCGGAGTTGCAAGATAGAGCTCCGCCGGGTCCTCTCCCTCCCTCCCCAGCCGCAGCTCTATTAAAGTGGGCCGGTGAGGGAGATCTTTGATCTCCTCACCGGCCCTTCATGGCACACAGCGGGCCGGCGCTCGGATAGTGCCGGCCCTGCATAGACCGGCAGGGGAGATCCTGGGACCTTCCCCTGCCGGCCTCGGCCCATGGCCACCGCGGCCCACCGGGCATATGCCCGGTGTGCCCGATGGCCAGTCCGGGCCTGCTTGCAACAACATAACATACAGGGATATGATTTCTAATTAGTGGGGTAATAGCTGCGTTGCACATTGCCATGGAAGTGCTTTGCACAGCATGCTGATTATGCTGGAGGGGAAGATTAGACTCCCAAGCCCTCTCTTCACAGGACAAACTTCTAGGGGCCCGGATCTGCATATATGTACATAGTGGCACTCGCTATATATATATATATATATATATATATATATATATATGCAAATTGGCGGCCCGGGCTCCACAGCAGGCTGGTTAAAGTGTACAGGGGCAACAAAATGCAGCCACTGTCAAAGTGCCACCTCGAGCCAGTGGCGTAAACATGACCCATGGGGCCCCGGTGCGAAAATTGATCCGTGCCCCCCCCCCCCCCTCGCGCTTACTCTGCGCGTGCCGGGGCAGCAACACATGGCGGCGGGCACCTGGTCGCAGGGGTTGCGACCGCGGTATGTACGCCACTGCATGCAGATGCACACACACTTAAAGGACCACTACAGACACCCAGATCACATCAGCTCAATGAAGTGGTCTGGGTGTCAGGTCCCTCTAGTTTTAACCCTGCAGCTGAAAGCATAGCAGTTTCAGAGAAACTGTTATGTTTCACTGAGGGTTAATCCAGCCTCTAGTGGCTGTCTCACTGACAGCCGCTAGAGGCGCTTCCGCCATTTTAAGACACTGAACGTCCATAGGAAAGCATTGAGTAATGCTTTCCTATGGGCGGTTTGAATGCGTGCGCGGCTCTTGCCGTGCATGCGCATTCGGAGCTGAGAGGCGGAGGGATCCCCAGCGCCATGGGAGTCCGGCGCTGGAGAAAGGTAAGTGCTGAAGACACACACACACTCTCACGAACAAATGCATACACACTAGCTAACAGACACACACATTTACTGACAAAGACACACTCAGCGGCAGACATACATACACACTCACTTACAAAACATACACTCTCACTGACAAACACACACTCACTAACAGACATCAAACAGACTCACTAACACACACACACACACACACAGAAACACACTCAGTAACAGACACACACAGTAACACACTCACTGACACTCACTAGCACACACTCTAACACAAACACTCACACTAACACACACACACACACACTAACGCTCACACACACACTAACGCTCACACACACACACACTAACACACACACACACTAACACTCACTCACACACACACACACACTAACACTCACTCACACACACACTAACACACACACACACTAACACACACTAACACTAACACACACTCACACACTAACACTCACACACACTTACACTTACACATGTTTTTTTTTTTTATTTAATCCCCCCAGCCTCCTTACCTTTTGGAGTGCTGAGGGGATTCCCTGGGGTCCAGTGGTGCTGCTGGGCTCCTGGGGGGGCCGGTCACGCGGCGGGCTGGCTGGTCCTGCGGGCGCGGAGGGAGCACTCTCCCCTGAGTGCTTCCTCTTCAGCTCCCTAGCGCGCCGCGTACTGATACCGGCGCCGGAAGATGACATCATCTTCCGGCTCCGGTATCAGTGCGGTGCGCGAGGGAGCTGAAGAGGACAGACATCCCGGAGGTGGCCGGCTCCTGGGCCCCCTAGGAGAAGAGGCTGGCCCAGAGCGTACATACCGGGTCGCAGGGGCGGCCGGGCCCCCTGGTGGGCCGGGCCCGGTCGCAGCCGCGACCCCTGCGACCCCGGTATGTACGCCACTGCCTCGAGCCATGGCCCCGCCAAGTCTTATGGACTGGCTCTGGCAGTAGTATGTGTGTTTGTGTGTAAAGGAGCTTTAGTGTGCTTGTAGTTTTGTCTAGGAGCTACAGTATGTGTATATAGGGGTTTAGTTTGCATGTGTTTGTATAGTGGCATTGTGTGTATGTGTGTATGCATGTGTAGGGGGTGTTGAGTGTGGTGGGCATAGGGCCTCAGGGTGCAAATTAGGAGCAAAATATTAGTAACTGTTAATTAGATTAATTATTATTGGAAAAAAGATTTATTCCCCCTCCTATTTGTTACTTTGGCCAAGTGAAGGGGTGTATCCTAGTGATCTAGTGGACTAAGTGCACTTTCCAGCTGGTGCAGACTATGTCTCCCTTGTTAAATCTGGCAACGAGAGCGTTGCCATAGTAACCAGCGGCAAGGCTCTCATTGATGCTGGACCATGCAGAACCAAAGCACTACCGCCTAATGCAGGGACCTTCTTTCCTTCTTTGGACTGGTGCTACTTTGATCTCCCCAATCATCCACAGAACATGGCCACAACGCCACACTGATTTTTTTTGCCCGGTTTGCCATGGCCATTTTGGGCATGCCTACTACGGCTCTCTAGAATGGGAATTTAATGTGCCAGTGTGTGCATAGGAGATATGTGGGAGGGGGTGTGTGAACTGTGTGAGTGTGTGACCACATGTGTGCTGTCAAAAGCTGAGGCAAAATACCACTGTGCAAATTCACAGAATAGCAATTCTCTGTCAGAGACAATATCTATCATACATGGCAGTGTCTGGAGTGCTGTCTGAGGCAAGTCACACAGCAAAAACTATCACGCAATCATGTTTTACTGTCTCTTTTCATTGACGCAGAAGAGCAGTGAAATCACAGGATGCATAATTGTCAGATTGTCTGACTTCACATCTCATCCATGTGTGATGCAAAGAAGAAAAAAATAGTTTTGCTTGAGGGATAAGCGACAACGCTTTTGGCCAGTCATTTTAAAAATGTGATACACCAGTTCCGACTACCTCCCTACTACTACTACCTACTACCTACAGGGGTTCTGTAACTTGGGTAAACCTAAATCCCAAGATCAATAGTAGAAAATACAGAAAAAAACTACACAGGTTGTGCCTAGTGGTAATTGAAAGGAATAGAGTTGTGTAAATGAATAAAATGCAATTGATATAATGTTCCAATATCCCGACAAGAATAATAGTGGGTATTAAGTCCTTGGTAGATTAATTTTAAATCGTAGTCTGGTGTCTACAACAGATCATTTAAATTTAAATATGCAATGACAATAAGCATAGAAAGAATCCAATGATGTGATATTGTTTGGAAAATGGTATATAAAAAAACAAGTGAAAATACACTCACAAGTGTGGAGCTAAAACTAGCTTGCGTGCATCAGTGTGTGACAATATAATCCTTGTCAAGGATATGTGGTTTAAGGTTGGGCAGAGCCTGCTGGGTAAGTGGGCGTACAATCAAATCATAGGCATGCGCATGGGGTGTACCAGGTGTGCCTGGGCACACCCTAATTAAGCCTCAAAATTGAGGCTCCGTGCCCCTAAATATTTTTTCCTCCCGACTCGTTCAGATCCTTCACTATGCGAGCGGTTTCGCCGCATAGTGTAAGACAGACTTTCTCCTCCAGACCTCCCCTGTAGTGTCCGCGCATTCCGTGACATCACGCGGAGGCTGAGTCACGGCAAGGGTGAGGCCCGGGCCAGAACGGGAGAGCAACGTCCATCTCACAGCCTTTCCGCCCTGATCCCTGAGCCTGCACAACGGAAGACTTCACTTTTTGGACTCTCAGGTCACCCCTCTTGATGACCTGTACTATCTGGACCGTGGAGGTAAACAACTGCAAAGATTACTAGCCTCCACCTTACAAGCTCCACTCCCCACCTTACTACCCCCACCACCCACCTTACTAGACCCACTCCCCACCTTACTAGACCCCCTCCCCACCTTACTACCCCCACCACCCACCTTACTAGACCCATTCATCACCTTACTAGACCCACTCCCCACCTTACTACCCCACTCCCCACCTTACTACCCCCACCACCCACCTTACTAGATCCATTCCCCACCTTACTACCCCCACCACCCACCTTACTACCCCCACCACCCACCTTACTAGACACACTCCCCACCTTACTACCCCCACCACCCACCTTACTAGACCCATTCATCACCTTACTAGACCCACTCCCCACCTTACTACCCCCACTCCCCACCTTACTACCCCATCCCCAACATTACTAGACCCACTTCCCACCTTACTAGACCCACTCCCCACCTTGCTACACCCACCACCCACATTACTAGCCTCCACCTTACTAGTCCCATTCCCCATTACAAGCCCAACTACCCATCTTACTAGACCCACACGCCACATTAATAGCCATTAATAGCCCCACCACCACCTTACAAGCCTGTTTGTATTGATATTGAGGGGTCTGTGTATGTATGTATGTATATATGTATGTATGCAAGAGTGTATTTGTATGTGTGTGTATGTATATATATATATATATATATATATATATGTGTGTATACACACATATACATATACATGCGGTGTGTGTGTTTGTGCTTTAGGGTGCACACCCTAATGCAGTAGGCTGCGCATGCCTATGAATCAAATGCAGCTTGAAGTGGTGTGTCTCAGATGGGATACAATTGTCAGGGTTACTATATGATCCAGCACATAGAATTGTGTTATACAGGTGACTAATATGTATCGTATTACCGGGCCTTAGAATGACCAGACTAGCGTACCAAAGAATAGTCAGAGTGCTAGCCGAGGTCAGGAGACACAGAAAGGGACACAACGATAAAGGAAAGCCAGAGGTCAGGGATACCAGAATACAGGGAAGTCAAAATCAATGCCAAAGTCGAATAACCAGAATAAGGAACGTGCTTTCGGACAACCACTAGGGAAACCACGACAGGGCAATGAGGAAAGGTAATTCTAGGTTTTTATACCTGCTTTACCTTTCTGATTGGCCGGGATCGCTCTTTGACCCCAAAACGTGCCTGCGCGGTGCATGCATGACGTCACGTGCACGCCGACGTCGTTAATCACGTGAGCGGATGTGGGGGTATAATTAGCAGTGGATCCGCAGCGCCCGGTGTCCATTAACATGCCGCAAGTGTTATTCATGCAGATGCACGGCCGACCGCAAGGTGAGGATGAATATGTTACAACAATAAACAAAAAACAGGGGAATCCAATAATGTGATAAAGATAGGACAACACATATTGTAAGTAACTAGAATAGAAAATGGAGAATAAATAAAATAAAACTCACAAACAGAGAGCTGCCCAATTAGCTCTTAGTTAACAGCTTGAAGCGGTATATTCCCCACTCAAGGATATGGTTGGATGTTTTTCTATCCGAGATCTGTAATAGCAGATGAAATGCATATATACAAAAAGAAAAACATATAGTGCTTTCTGTATATCACAATATGTGAAAACAAGACAAAGGAAACGTTATATTTTGAAAAACAAATACATGCTCTATGGACGGAGACAGAGATGGTGCAGTAGTGCCAGGGGTACCTGTAGTGTAGAGGAGATGCCAGGCAAAGCACTAATGTGCCGATTGTGAAGATTGGAAGCTTTGGGCATATAATTTAGGTGAAAATGAAGTGGACTCGATCTATGTAGGATATATGGTTGGGCTCCATAACTTGATTGATGAAAGGCCGGCAACATAATCACGTGATAACATTACGTGATCAGGATGCAGAGTCATAATCTATAAAATGAATACTACAGGGCCCATAAGACTTTTAAAAAAAAATACAAATATAAAAATAATAATAAATATAAATAATAAATGAAGGGAAAAACATTCACATACATATCTGTGTGAATGGATGTATACCTTAAAGGTAAAAATGAAAGAAAATTGGATAAGTCAAAATCAGCATTCAGTCCATCTGGTGATAAAGTTTTTAAGTTATAGACCCAGTAATTTTTGTGCTTCCCAGAATTTTTTTAATGTCACCACTCCTCCAAGGTTTATTACGTTTCTGTATGCCCTATGCTATTAGACATTTAGGATCATTGTTGTGGGTTATAAAATGTTTAAATGTTTATGTGTAACTTTGTAAAATTCCTAAAAAATGTGCAAGAAATACAACGCAAGACAATCCATCATATGAAGAAGGAAAAAAACAGGCAAGCACACATAGATTTTTATTATAGGTTAGACAAAGGTTGAAGGTTCAGTATAAACACTTTGGAGTCTAGCAAAAAAGCCTATGATCGTGGGGTGATTAAGAAACAGTTAGGGTAACTAAGAGTAAAACCCCCCAGAAACGGTAAGAGAATGAGAGATCTACATATTAAACAAGAGATAATAATTAGGTCTTAAATTAAAGGTGCAACACTAATGCAAGACAAGTGTCAGGCTGGTGTTGATGTGATAGGCAATGATGGGGCACAAAGCCAGAGAGAGTCCTAGGCCCAGTACTCAGATCAACCCACGCCTTGTATGGGCCAAGCACTGTCCCGCACCAAAGATCTCCGGATCGATTAACCCACATTTGAGCATTTGCTGGATCTCTGCGTGGAGATAGGATATGTTAGACAGCCACAACAGAAATGAACCCATGTCCTTTCTGTACGGGCCCATTCGAGAGATAAATCCATGGCCATCCTTATGCAGTGGACTTTGTGGTAAGTCATCAGGCAGGACACCAGTATCCGCAGGTCACACCTGAGCAGTCAGTTTCTTCCAAAAAGAGCTGAAGATCTTGTTTAACTTAAGCACCAAATACCAGCCAGGGTTGATGTGACACGTGGGATCCGCCATCTTGTGTGTAATACTCCAACTACCTTGTTAGTGCCATGCACCCTCAGTGTAGCTAGGGAGCCTACAGAGAGTGGACTGGGAACACCCCCGCCGTTCCAAAGGGGGGGGAACAGGGCACCAACCAATGCGTAGCACAGTTTGGGTGGCTCAGGAGGTAGATCAGCGACCTCTCCCCACCTCAGGGAGCAGCAGGCCGCAAGTCAAACAGGCTTGTTGGTGGGAATGTGTCCATGACAGATAAGCATATTTCGAAGAATACTCCAGAATCTAGGATAAATCAAGCAAAGGCTGGGAGCTCGTTCAGGACACGTCCAGTCAGGCCCCACTCCCCATGTTCACTGACTCTAACATGTAGGCATCTTGTTGTCATTCCAACATATTGGAACCAGCATGGACATTTTGACACATATTTAATGTTTTTGGAGTTGCAAGAAATAAAATCTCTAAAAACCTTGCTTGTTACATTGGATTTAAAATGAGTAATTTTGTTCTGGCTCTAATCTGTGCTTTTGCAAACTATGCAGCTTATACATCTATATATAAATGTGCCAGTGTTGTGGTTTCTTTTGCATTTTGGTATAGTTTCTAGTTAGATGAGTTTTTTGACTGGGGCACCTCTACATATAATTCACGGATTGTCCGGGATGATGCCGTTGAGTAAATCATCTCGTTTAAGCAGATGCCAACGTTTATTAATTTTTTTTTGTTTTAAAAGTTTGATTTTGTTATTAAAATCTAAAATTATCAGAAGGAATGGAGTATTACTTTACTTTTATATGTGAGGAAGCTATTTCTATCGCATTTTTCACCATATTTTATGGTCAAAAAAGGTCAAAAGGTCAAGTTTTAAATTCTTTTCCAGGAATTTTCTTTCAGACAAGCAGCTTGCTGTTTAAAATCTGACGCATTTGAGCAATTTGTTCTAAGACTTTAAAAAATGGCTTTTTGGTATTCCATTTACCCACGGTACATAATGACAACTTGTTTGATCAATTAAAGTTTTTTATGCACTGGAAAAAAAGGATCAAATGTGTATCTCCCCAATAGAAAAATTTGCAAATCAAAAAAAATTATATTACTTTCACTGAATTCTGACATTAAAATAATACCTGTATTATTAATGTTAAGATGATTAAAAACATTTTCAAGTTATAACTGCAGGCCTTACCGGAAGAAAAAAAGTTGTCTGTATAATGGAAATAAGGGACCCCAAATGGCAGTGGTTTCCCAATCTGCCATAAAAAGATTAGCATAACCTGGAGCAAACCTGGTCCCCACAGCTGTACCCTGTTTTGCATGGAAAAAGAGACTAAATACCATAAATAGTTGTTGGGTAGTAAGAGCTTTATCCCTTCAATAATACAATCTAATTGAAAATCCAGAAGATTACTCTCTTTAAATAAAATGATTTTTAAGGCTTCACATCCTAAATTATGTGGTATGATGGTGTACAAAGACTGGACATCACAGATGGCCAGGATATAATATGGTTTCCAAGTAAAGATTTGTAATTGTTGAGAAGAGAATACAGTATTGTTCCACACTTTATCACGTGACTGGCTGAAATTTGTAGAGGAACATCTGCTGAAGTCCTGTCTGTCTCTGGGAGATCCTTGGCACTACGATTTGGGTAGTTCTGAAAGGAATGCTATTTTCCCTTAGGAGAAGGGGCAAATGTCGGGTGGAGTAGGTCTGTGATTAGTCCTACTGCTTCCATTGTAATATTTTTTGTCCATTACTTTTGTCTTTAGAATAAATCCCTCTCCTTCCCAGTCCCATCATATACCATTTCTTCTAACATTATAATATATTACTTACAAAGGTGGGATGCAGCTCCCAAATGCTGATCATGCCCATAAAATTAACCTGGGTTAATCTGTCCAAACAAAAGGGTGTTCCAGACTAACATTGTTCAGCACCCCACCCCTCCACTATAGGTGCCACTTTAAAAGTGACAACAAAAGCATATTGAGGAGAGTCTGCAGTAAGTTTTGCAGTTAGCATGTTTATCTCCCACGCTAAAATTAGTTTTGAACCCACCAATATTGGGGTACTGGTGGGCTTAACACAATATGGTTGCATCATGTCAGGGCTGCCATCAGAAATTTTGGGGCCCCTGACACAGCTCAAGGTCTGGGCCCCCTGGCGCCTGCACCCGAGTCCCCCCCCCCCCCCCGAGTCCGCCCACAGGGATGCAGTGTCTGCAGGGACGGTGCAAGGATTTTTGCCGCCCTAGGCAAAAGTAAAGTTTGCCGCCCCCCCATGTGACATCACAGTGCCCCACCCATATGATCTGCCATGTTAACTAACACAGTGCTGCAGTGCCGCGGTGTTTACAATAAAAGGCCTGCAGGGACAGGCTATAGACACCAGAACCACTACATTCAGCTGCAGTGGTTCCGGGGACTATAGTGTCCCTTTAATGTGAGGTAAAGTAAAGATTAGTGCCACGAATAATATACTAGATTGCCTACTTACAACCAGATGAGGATGATGATGGGCTTCAGCTGCCGTCTGGCTCCACTGGTCTGGTGTAGAACAGGCTCTCTGGAGGCGGTTTGTAACTGTGGTCACAAAAATCAATGTTCTGGGAGAACGGGAAGCAGCTCCATTTTTTGAGGGCCCTTTACACAGCTCAAGGTCTGGGTCCCAGGGTCCACCTTCATGTTCCACGAATGAGTTTGTTCACAGGGGTGTGTGGGGGGAGGGGGGGGATGTCCTGATGTGTGTAAGGAATGCATTGTGTGAATCTGTGTTTGTATGTGTAAGGGCTGCAAGGTGAGTTTGTGTATGTATGGGATGCAGTGTGTGTGTCTGTAAGGGATGCACTGAGTGTGTGGAAGGGGTGCATTGTGTGTTGCTGTGTGTAAGGGATGCATTGCTTGTGTATGTGTGTCTGTGTGTAATGCATTGTGTGTTTTTCTGTGTGCAATGGGTGCATTGTGTGTGTGTGTGTGATGGATGTCAATCTCTCCCCCTACCCCCGTCAATTTACTTCTTCTCCCCCCCCTCCAATTTCCTTCTTCTCCCCCTCCCTCTCATTGCCTTCTCCCCCCCCTCCAATTTCCTTCCTTCTCCCCCCTCCAATTTCCTTCCTCTCCCCCTCTAATTTCCTTCCTCTCCCCCCTCAAATTTCCTTCCTCCCTCCCCCCTCAAATTTCCTTCCTCTCCCCCTCCCTCAAATTTCCTTCCTCTCCCCCTCCCTCAAATTTCCTTCCTCTCCCCCTCCCTCAAATTTCCTTCCTCTCCCCCTCCCTCAAATTTCCTTCCTCTCCCCCTCCCTCAAATGTCCTTCATCTCCCCCCTCCCTCAAATTTCCTTCCTCTCCCCCTCCCTCAAATTTCCTTCCTCTCCCCCCTCCCTCAAATTTCCTTCCTCTCCCCCCCTCAAATTTCCTTCCTCTCCCCCCTCCCTCAAATTTCCTTCCTCTCCCCCCTCCCTCAAATTTCCTTCCTCCCCCCTCAAATTTCCTCCCTTCCTCTCCCCCCCTCAAATGTCATCCCTTCCTCTCCCCCCAATGTCCTCCCTTCCTCTCCCCCTCCCTCAAATTTCCTCCCTTCCTCTCCCCCCTCCCTCAAATTTCCTCCCTTCCTCTCCCCCCTCAAATTTCCTCCCTTCCTCTCCCCCCTCAAATTCCTACCTCTCCCTCCCCTCCCTCAAATTTCCTTCCTCTCCCCCCCAAATTTCCTACCTTCCTCTCCCCCCCAATTTCCTTCCTCTCCCCTCTCAAATGTCCTCCCTTCCTCTCCCCCCTCCCTCAAATTTCCTCCCTTCCTCTCCCCCCTCCCTCAAATTTCCTCCCTTCCTCTCCCCCCTCAAATTCCTACCTCTCCCTCCCCCCTCCCCCTCAAATTTCCTTCCTCCCTCCCCCCTCAAATTTCCTTCCTCTCCCCCTCCCTCAAATTTCCTTCCTCTCCCCCTCCCTCAAATTTCCTTCCTCTCCCCCTCCCTCAAATTTCCTCCCTTCCTCTCCCCCCTCAAATTCCTACCTCTCCCTCCCCTCCCTCAAATTTCCTTCCTCTCCCCCCAAAAATTTCCTTCCTCTCCCCCCATCAAATTTCCTCCCTTCCTGTCCCCCCCACTCCCTCAAATTTCCTCCCTTCCCTCCCTCTCCCCCCACTCATTCAAATCCCCCCACCCCCACTCCCTCAAATTTCCTCCCTTCCCTCTCCCCCCCACACATTCATATTTCCTCCCTCCCCCCCTTCCCTCAAATTTCCTCCCTTCCCTCCCTCTCCCCCCACTCATTCATATTTCCTCCCTCCCTCAAATTTCCTCCCTTCCCTCTCCCCCCCACCCCACCCCCACTCACTCACTCAAATTTCCTGACACCCGGCGGGCGCGCGAGGGAGCACTCTCCTCTGAGTGCTTCCTCTTCAGCTCCCTCGCGCGCTGCGTACTGATGCCGGAGCCGGAAGATGACGTCATCTTCCGGCTCCGGCATCAGTACGGTGCGCGAGGGAGCTGAAGAGGAAGCACTCAGAGGAGAGTGCTCCCTCGCGCGCCCGCCGGGTGTCAGCAGGGCCAGCCTCTGGGGGGCCCTGAGGTGACCGGCTGCTGGGCCCCCCAGGAGAAGAGGCTGGCCCAGTGGGAACATACCGGGGTCGCAGGGCCCCCTGCGACCCGGTATGTTCCCACTGAATGTGGGGCCCGGACGACCTGAGCAGTCCGGGCCCCCCAGGACCGCCGGGCCCATGACAACCGTTGCGGTTGTCATGCCCTGATGGCGGCCCTGCATCATGTAACAGAATCCCTGTATTTGTTTGCTAAGATAGGTGATCTTAAGTAGCCTTTTAAGATGTAAAACTGTATATTTATGTGTGCGCTGTTCATTAATATGTATTTTGACATGAATAGATGTCAAGTAGACATGGAGTTACATACTCTAAGATAAAAACACACAGGAATTAATAAAAGGAAAAGTAGAAACAAAGGGGTAGATACCACCTGATATATAGGATAAAATATAAATCAAAACCTGGTGTAAAAATCTAATTAAGGACAAAAACAAAAACTGCGTATGGTGTAATAAAGTTAAGACTGTAAGAAAGGGGGAAGTGAGAGCACTCACAAGAGGTAGAAGTATGGAGGCTTGTCTCGGACATGCAGCAAAATCCCAAATCCCTGAGGATGTCCACTCCTTGGACGAAACGTGTTGGATTTATGATTCTATTCCAGAACTTATTTTTATTGCTATTATTCTTTTGATTTTATTTATTCTTCCAGTGGTTCTGTTGCCTGTATTCTCTGCTCAGCTGAAATTGTGGTCCATCCATGGTGGAGATATGCTTGGATTTACTGCCTTCTTGCAAGTGCATTTTAGTCATTAAAGAGTGTACTTTTAAACTGTTTTATGTCATTGGCTTTCTATTTCATTATCCACATTGTCAAATTGAAGACTTCCCCCTTTCCCTTCTCCCTTCCCCCTCCCTTACAGTCTTAAGTGTATTAAAAAAAATTACAAGCCCTATTTAAGAGGGGGATGATAGAGGACAGGTAGGATGATTTTTTGTTACTAACTGTGATTTGTTATTGTAATTATATGGAAATAGGTAACTGAGGAAGTTTCTTTTGAAATGAAATGCGTTGGACCACAGATCAACTTTTGTTTTTAGCATTTTATTTATTTTTTTATGTTACACCAATAAATACACTTATACTTACCTACCTGGTTCCTGATTTCAGTCCGGATAGCTGCATTGCCGCCAGAGGATCCTGACCTCCCTCCTAAGGGAAGGCTATTTCAAGGCGCTTAACTATTTGGAGTCTGTGAGTTCCACATTAAGCGGGGGCACCGTTGACACAATTATACAGTGTTGAACTATTATCATCATCTTACACACTTAACTCAACCACCCACAACACCACAGCCTTTTCGGGCATGTCCTGAATACCAATATTCAAAATATCCACACCAACTGGAGTAAATGCACAAAACAAACCAGAATCATCACTCCAGTGGGTGAACCTCTCCTACTCCAGAGAGCGTAGCAGGAACAGCTCTTATAACAGCTAGTGATTAGAACCCAGGAGAGTATTATGAGTATAGCAATTCCCAGTGTGAATATAGCTGTCCCCTCCACACATAAGATGAGACTCTATTGGTGGGTGAAGAGGAACTGCTTTAATGGTAGCCACACTGGCCTTTTATGACAATCCCCATGCAAGGGGTACGCCCACATGGACCTCGTCGGGGACTCCAACAGAAAGACACAGACCAATAAGAACAGTAATTAAATGCACAACACTCCCATAACAAACATACAATCCCTCCTCTCAGCCTGGGAGATAATTGAGTCAGATACTGTATCAATTCAATTATCTCCAGGCATAAAACAATTCTAATTAGTCCCAAAAGTACCCCAAAACACATAATATCCCCACAAATGTTATATCCCCTGATAGCCCTGATCTGGGTGACCATCATATCCAAAAATCACCCAGATCAGTTCAGGGGTTCAGAAATTTTATGGCAGGCATGGTCCCATAGCCGAAAATAGTTCCACAGAATCGCGGCTAAGTGCCACTGGAGGACCGACCGGGAACCGCGAAGTGTTCATGCTGAAAATAGTTCCAGGGCATTCGCAGCTAAGTCCCCCTGAAGTCTGAAGTCTATTCGTGGTTTTGGTCCATGCGAACAAGATGGCCGCCACCTCGTGGTCGTCCATAGGAATTACGGCCACCCAGACGAACACTTATACCACTGCGGTGGTAATTGCAACAATGTATCAATTAAGCTTAACAAGCTCCAGGGTGGTCTCCGATTTGTAAGGCTGCTCAGTTATCAAAACATATCATTCAAATAGACAAACAGAGATAAACAGAGACTTTTATATCACAGTTTACATGGTCCATAGTCTGTGGGCAGGATGCTGACAAGCAGGCCCCTCCAAGGACTCGTGACAAACTCTCAGGGAAAGGGGCGTTTGTTACATGTGTATATATTTGTGTTTATATGTGTGTGCTGATGTCATTGTGTGTGTGTATCTGTGTCAGTGTGTATCAGTCTGTCAGTGTGGGTATCGAGTGTGGATCTTTGTGTCAGTGTGTATCTGTCTGTCAAGGTTTGTGTATGTGTCAGTGTGTGATCCTGAGTCGGTGTTTATGTGTGCCAGTGTGTGTATCAGTGTGTATCTGAGTGTTTATCTGTCTGTGTATATAACTGAGTGTGTATCTTTGTGTCAGTGTGTGTATCTGTGGGTCAAGGTGTGTATATGTGTGAGTGGTTATGAGTGTGTGTATGTGGACCAGTGTGTGTATCTGTGTGTCACTGTGTGTATTTGAGAGTGTATCTGTCAGTGTGTATTTGGGTGTTAGTGCGTGTATCTGTGTGTCACTGTTTCTATGTTTGTGTTTCTGAGTGTGTGTGTGTGTGTACGTGTGTGTCTATGTGTCACTGTGTGTATCTGAGTGTGTATCTGTCTGTCAGTGTGTGTATCTAAGTGTGTATCTTTGTGTGAGTGTGTGTGTATGAGTCAGTGTGTGCATCTGTGTGTCTATCTATATGTGTGTATGTGTCAGTGTGTATATGAATGTGTGTGTGTATCTGTGTGTTAGTATGTATGTATATCTGTGTAAGTAAATATGTATGTGATAGTTTATACATCCCAGCAAACACCAAAACAGCATGCAAACATACCCTTGCAATTAAACATAAACATTACATACAAACACACCCCTGTACTCAAACTCCAAAATTATATACAGACAAACCTTCTCACTCAACACCAATATTACACACAATTGTACATCCACATTTAAAAGCCAACACTACATCCAAACACATCAATGCACTCAAATGCAAACATAACATACAAACACAATCCTGTGTTAAAACGCTAATATTCTATGCAAACACCAACACTACACCCAATAGGGCACTTACATTTAAAGGCCAACACTCTGTACAAACACGCCCCTGCAATCAAATGCAAACACTACACACAAGTATGCCATTGCCTTCCAATGGCAACACTACATACAAATACACTCCTACGTGCACACACATACTCTATAAAAACATGTTTACGTTCAATTGCAAAAACACTGCTCATAAATACAAATCTGCAAGGCTGGGCAAATGGTAGATCTCTAGCTGTCTTAGCACCATGGGAGTTGTATGAGAGATGGAGATCTATCTTTTTGCCACTCTTGCGCTAGAGGGGGCCCCAAAAACAATTCTTGCACCAGGCCCGCTCTACATTAGTTCTACCACTAACAGAAACTAAAAATACTTTACTAAGAACAGGAATGTAGAAATAAATAAATGTATATATTTTTCTGGTCCTTTCCAAAGACCTAAATGTGCGCCTGAAAACTAATTCTGACTAAACTACACAAGTCGCAAGCACAGGAAAACAAACTGTAGGGATAAATAAAAATAAAAAATTAAAGAAGAGATAGACTTAAAGGGCAGGATAATCTAGCCTTAAAGTCAAAGGGTGGTCTAGGTGGGTAAAAGGGGCATAACCCAGATACTTTGAAAGAAAAAAAGAGGATATCTTAAGCAGATATTTTGAGAACGAGGGGCCGAGTGCAGAAGACACCCAGATATAGATTCCCAAAAAATTGCCAAAGATTTCCTCACATAAGGAGTAAGAACTCAGCATATAAACTAAGTGGATGTTTACGAGAAGAAAAATATATATATCGTAGTAATCGCTCCACCAGAGTCAGAGCATACAGGTTCCCAAGTAAGATACTCAACACATATGCCTCCACATACCACACCAGCTAAAAATAAGATTGCTAAACTGCCCCAAATTGGAGACAATCCGTTACTGACTCTCTATTCTAAATGGAATTTTTTCGTAAACATTCACTTAGTTTATATGCTGCACAGTTCCCAGATACTGTCTATAAACGTTGAATCAAGGGGTAATTTAAAAGGTGGGTTTCTTCACAACCCTTAACCCTTACATTTCCAGCTTCAGAATACTGAACCCTGAAGCCTCTAGGTAGGGAGGGGAAATCCTGCTGACCCTTATTTTTTTCTCTCCTTGGGTCATTATACCTGTTTAAAAATGTCCTTACTCTACCCACCCACTCTGATATAGCTATCTGCTCCTAACTTCATATCCACTCTAATTGCTTGTATTGAGACTGCAAGATCTGGTATATGCAATCACCTGTTTGCAACACATTTATAGCAATAGCTACTTTTATAGGAGATACTTTATAATGTGTATCCAATTACCTACTTGAATTACTTTCCACTTGGAAGCCTCTACATTAATTTTCTTTTGGATACATTAGGCAGACTACATGGATTCCTTCCTTTCTTAATTCACTAGCACGTTTTTTTGGTGTCACTTTATTTAGTCTCATATATTGTTATTTGTATTTTAATCCCTTTAACCCCTTAAGGACCAAACTTCTGGAATAAAAGGGAATCATGACATGTCACACATGTCATGTGTCCTTAAGGGGTTAAACTGAGTTTTTACTCTTTATGTGTGGTAAATCTTTGGCAAAAATAAAAAAATCTTTAGCAAGCTCACTATGTGCTAAGAAGATGTTATACAACCTATATAATTTACACCCACATGTAAAATTCTGACATTTTGTTTAGGCCATTTAACATAACATTTATACATTAAGTCCAGAACTTTAAACAATCACAAACCACTTTTACTTCTCCAAAACAAAACATCTATTTCAACAATAAATTTCTAGTTCGGGCCTTAAGTCTGCTTTCCGGCTCTTCTCTAAGCCTGCTTTATAAATCAGTGTTCCAGAATCCAAACAATCTTTGAACATTCCATAAAATAAACAGATCAACAAATAAATTCAAATCCTGATTAACGTCAATGTCTTATTGCAGAATAGACCTGCCATTATAACAACTCAAACTTGAAGATAATTTCTAATGGGTTTTGTAAGTCTAATTTGCTCAAAAGAATTTTTTTTTTCTGCACAGGAAAAGGACATCCACCTATAAAATATTAAAGGGACACTATAGTCACCTGAACAACTTTAGCTTAATGAAGAAGTTTTGGTGTATAGAACATGCCCCTGCAGTCTCACTGCTCAATCCTCTGCCATTTAGGAGTTAAATCCCTTTGTTTATGAACCCTAGTCACACCTCCCTGCATGTGACTTGCACAGCCTTCCATAAACACTTCCTGTAAAGAGAGCCCTATTTAGGCTTTCTTTATTGCAAGTTATGTTTAATTAAGATTTTCTTATCCCCTGCTATATTAATAGCTTGCTAGACCCTGCAAGAGCCTCCTGTATGTGCTTAAAGTTCAATTTAGAGATTGAAATATAATTATTTAAGGTAAATTACATCTGTTTGAAAGTGAAACCAGTTTTTTTTTTTTATGCAGGCTCTGTCAATCATAGCCAGGGGAGGTATGGCTAGGGCTGCATAAACAGAAACAAAGTGATTTAACTCCTAAGTGGCAGTGAATTGAGCAGTGAAATTGCAGGGGAATGATCTATACACTAAAACTGCTTTATTTAGCTAAAGTAATTTAGGTGACTATAGTGTTCCTTTAAGCCAATGGGCATTGTAATGGAAGCCTCCATACTATGGCACTTGGAGAAAACTACAGGTCAGCCTCCTTCCGATGGGCACTGACTTTGAAGTGAGTTCTGCTTTGGGGAGGCAGATACATTGGGCCATATGGACTGCTTTTCTCCCTGGTTTGGGTTTGCCACTGTTGCGTAGATAGGATGCCCTTGTTTTGAAAGGGGATATTTTTCAGACTTGTGATGACTCCCCAGTGCCCTCTGTTGGTGAAACTGGAAAATGCATTAATTTGTATTATCACAATATGCAAATAAAAAAAAATAAAAAACTGACCAGTTGCATCTGTGTATCTCTTTTTTTTCCATAGGTTGCAAAGTAGTGATTGTGTTATATCATTGATGCCTTATCATGTTGTTTCTTCTTCAAGTTATGTATGTTTGTTTATATTTATATGAATTTCACTACATGTTTAAGAACAAGTTATTAAAGGCTAGTCCTTGTCCATAAAAAGTATTGGGTGTTAGTTCCATTATGATCTGTGTATCCTATTTGGTTTGTTCAGGGATGCCAGTAACAGAATTTTCAGACCTGTTTGCTGGTTGCACTGGTACCTGATTCCCGTGACGCGTTAGGAAAGAGCTAGGCCTGAGAGCCGCAAGTGCCTTTGTAAAGGCAATATTTAAAGACAGTGTAAGTGTCAATACCTGCCTGGGAGAAGATCAAAAGAAGCAAACACAGAGAGGGCAATACCTGCCTGGAAAAAGAGGGTTGCATCATGTCAGGTGGAAGAGCTTCTCAAAGACCCCAGTCAAGCTTCAGCGACTGGGTCTGAAGTGCTCCATGCTAACAGAGAGGAAACTAACCTGATAGAGGTACTCAGTCTGAGTATAGGAGCTCTGTCACAGGCATTATCTTGCCAGCAAAACATGACAAATCTAAACATGATTGAAACTTGGTAACCATTGCTTTGTTGGATAATAGCATCTGACAATCTCCAATTTGAGTCTCAAATACTTGTGAACAATAGTGATATCCAGAAATTGAATCAATGTAGCTGGACCAAATGTTTTCTCTTTTGCCAGAGGCATGTCTATCCATTCAGCAAAACAACATAAACTCTCCAATAACTTCAAACATTTAAAATTGGTAGCTGAGCTAATATAAAATATAGAGCTCAATTTAAAATTCTGGTTCTTGCTTTCAAATGTCTACATAATGCTGCTCCCACCTATCTATCCTCCCTTATACACAAGTATGTCCCGTCTAGGCCCTTACGATCTGCTGAAGACTTACATCTATCTTCTGTCCGTACTCCCACCTCTGATGCTCGCCTTCAAGACTTCTCGAGGGCTGCACCGTTCCTGTGGAACTCGCTTCCCTCCTCTGTTAGATGCTCACCCAGTCTCCACTCCTTCAAAAAAATCATTAAAAACCCACTTCTTCATAAAAGCGTATCAATTAAACTCTTAATAGCTCCCAACCGATTCCTCTTCTGCAACTGTCACTAGTCTAATACTATCCTTACCTTTTGTGTCATTTTACCCCACTCCCTCTAGCATGTAAGCTCATTGAGCAGGGCCCTCAACCCCTCTGTTCCTGTGTGTCCAACTTGTCTGGTTACAACTACATGTCTGTTAGTCCACCCATTGTAAAGCGCTGCAGAATTTGACTTCGCTCTATAAATAATATAATAATAATAATAATAATAATATATACAATAGTGTCCAAATAATAAAAAATGGAAACAAATCTAGCCACAACACTAACCACACACTTGATAAAGGTATAAAAGGCCTCAAAATAGAAACATACAATAGTGCAGTCCATAGGCAAACAGTTGTCAAAACAAGATTATCTTCCCAAGCTTATATCACTCTGACCGATTCCTCCCTCTCTCCCACACTCCTATCACTCCCATCTACACCTCAATCTCTCACACCCCAATATCTCTCCATCTCTCCACATCCTCCAAACACTCCCAAAGATCCATTCCTCTCCTCGTATCTCTCTCATCCATACCTTCCCTTGCCCTTACTCCTGTCACCTCCACCAATCCCTTAACATATTACTTCCACTAGCTTCAATTTTTAATTTTTTTTTTTATCAAGAGATATTTTCTCTCTACTGCACTGATTTGCATAACACACAGCTTCCCACACATCACACACAGCCAAAACATACACATCATTCACAGCCACATACATCACACACAGCTACAACACTTAGAGCAACCCTGCACCTACTCAAAACACAGTCCACACACACACACACACACACACACAGAGTTGTAATAAATAATCATATTATATATCATTAAGAAACAACACAATGAACAATTTCATCCAACCCAATTTCTGATGGACAGAACCTATTTTAGGTCCTGACATACCCTCATTGGTTGGTTCCTGGTGTCCTACATCTGGGGACACTAGGGAGCCGTCTCCAGCCATCACTGCCTGAGTGCATACTTAGATGCACTTGCACTGTATAGAGGGGTCTTGGACCATGCAGTGGCCACTTTAGCAGCATATTTACACCCATAAACATATATACATATAAGATGCCAAAATACCAGAGTATTGCAGTATGCAATGATACCTTTTTTATTGGACTAACATAATATTTCAAATACAAGCTTTCGAGAGTTCCATCTCTTCCTAAGGTCTAAAGCAATAAAACTACATACATACACACACTGTAACTTATCTGCTGAGTGCTGGTGTAGAGTTATAAAAAATAGCCCTCCTACCCCCACCTTACAAAATTATAAAGTATCCGATTCACTATATGGCCAAACAAAAATGATGTCCAAATTCCTATTCCTTATGTTACTTGCCCTTGCAAATGATGTGGAGTCTAACCCTGTTCCTCCAGCTAATTCTAGTCCTAATCTCCCCACTAAAAAAGGCCTCTCTTTTGTGCACTGCAACATCCGTAGCTTGCTCCCTAAAATGGATGAACTACAAGCCTGATGTTCCCATTACAAACCAAAAATTATTGTGCTATGAGAATCATGGTTAACAACTAAAATACCAGACTCCGCCGTTTCAATACAGGGGTATTCATGTTTTAGAAATGACAGAGCAAAGAGAGGAGGTGGCATTGCTATTTATGTTGACCATAAAGTCCATAAAATGTACTCCTTTAAAAAACGATAACTCTCCCTCTGCCTTTGATTTCCTTCCTGGCACAATTGAGACCCCTTTCACTAAAACTATCATTGTTGCTGGAATCTAGCGCCCACCTAGCTCTCTGGTGCACTCCCTTTCTGACATAGCCCAAGTACTTAGTGAAACTGTAGCTCAAAACCAAAAAGTGAACTGTTGGATTTTGGATATTTTAATATTGATTGGCTAAATCCTAAAAATAATAAATCATGTTCGCTGTTTAAGACTTTGCAGCTAACATAATTAATTTCCTCCCCAATTCGCATTAATATTAAAAGCCAGAACATACCTTGCTCGATTGGATTCTCTCCAGTTGTCCTGACAGAATCCAGGAGGCGGGTATTCTCCCTAACAGTTTCAGTGACCACTGTCTAGAATGCTGCATTCGAAAAATAAAGGCCACTAAATCCCCTCCCAAGATTATAATCACCAGGTCTTTCAAGAAATGTAATCTTGAATCCTTTTTAAATGATCTCAAGAACATACCATGGCACAGATTGAGTCTAATACCAGATCTAGACTCTGCAATAGCATTTTTTCAGTCCGAGCTCTTGTGTGTTTAGAATTTGCATGCCCCTCTGCGTAAAGTGCAAATAAAAGGGACACACCTGCCCTGGGTTACAGCTGACCCCATTCAAATGTAACAGTTTAGAGATTCACTTTGGTCAAAGTTCAAGCATACTAACTTGATGAATGATCACAGACAATGGCGAAATGCATGCACAAAACAAACAACAATGGCAAAGGTCCAATATTTCAGTGAAACTTTGAACAATAACATGTCAAACTCAAGAAACTTTTGGAAAATCATAAATAGCATACAAACCCACACAATCCACTAAGAACCCCCCACTGTCACAATGGACAACCAAACACTTCAACACACCCTTGATGTAGCAAATGCGTTTAATAATTATTTTGTTGGATGTGCTACCACCCTGATTGCTAAGATAACGAATAACACTCATTTTCAGACCACAAATAAAGATCAGGCCCTGCCAAATCTTCAAAATCTTCTCATTAAAAAAAATCAGTTTTAGACCTGTGCCTGTTAGTGTCGTTAATAAACATCTTAATAAATAAAAAATGAAAAACCAGTGTGGACCAGATCAAATCCCAGCAATGTTGCTGAAGCTCAATGCGCCAGCAATTGCTAAACCAGTCACTACCCTTATCAATGAATCCCTGGTGTCAGGATAGATACCCAAACTTTGGAAGACTGCAAAAATATAACCTATCCATAAAAGTGGTGACAATACTTTGGTATCTAACTATCACCTGATATCATTGCTCCCTGTATTGTCAAAAATCTTGGAAAAATGCGTCCACACGAAACTATGTGAATATTATCAACAATCAAATTATCTGACCCCTGATCAATCAGGCTTTCGTCCAATTCACTCAACTTGAACTACCTTCTTAAAAGTTTGCAGTGACATCCAAATTGGTATCGAACAAGAAGACTTAACTTGATCTGTTTTCCTTGATTTTGCCAAGGCATTTGACACAGTAGACCATGGCATTCTTTTACAAAAATGTAAGAACTCGGGCATTGGTGATCGTTAACCTGGTTTCGATCATATGTTTCAGACCGATTGCAATATGTGGCCATTTTTTGATAGGGCCCCCCTCCCTCTTCCAGTCATTTGTGGTGTTCCCCAAGGCTCCATACTCGCCCCCCTGCTATTCACATTATTTATAAATAATCTGCCTAACATCTGCAACTCCTTAACTGTACATAGGTATGCAGAATACACTGTAATCTACGCCAGTAAACCCAATCTAATGCAGCATGAGGCTGTGCTCCAAAACCAATTCACAGAGGTAGAAAGGTGTATAGTGGTTAACAAACTCTTCCTAAACACTGACAAAACTTTTGAAACTGTACCTAAATTACATAAACTACAAAATTAACAACTATGTATCAGAACAAGTTCAAATAGCACACTGACAGCAGTCTGCTCTTTTAAATATCTAGGGATGTTGCTAGACCCCAATCTATGCTTTGGCCTTCACATTGAAAAAAATCTCTTCAAAACTTGACCCAAAACTAGGTGCCCTGTACAGAAACAAATCCTGCCTAAGCCCTACAGTAAGGAAACAGATAGTGCAACAAATGCTAATGCCAGTCATGGATTATGGGGATGCCGTGAATGCACCTGCATCGCAAACCCACCTTAATAAACTTAATACATTATATAATTCATTCTGCCGCTTTGTACTAAAAATGTAATTACTTTACCCACCATTGTGACATGTTAAAAGAGCTAAACTGGCTATCGCTGGAATCCCATTGCACTCTTGATCTTTCCAGCCTTGTACATAAGAGCTTTTCTGGGAAGCTCCCACCCTACATGAGTATAATGCTCTCCCTGGCTGTTCCCACCTCCTATAACCTCCGATCCAGTACTATCACGATATTTAGCATACCGCAATACAAAAATAAAGTGGCTCAATCATAATTTTCCTACAGAGCACCGCAAGTATTAAGGCAATTTGCCTGGATTTGTGGGAGGGGCTGGTTTGCTACCTCTAGCCTACTTAAGGCACTCCCCTTACCTTGCTCATTACCATTCAAGGTCAGAGTTGAATGAGGATCCACTTCTGGGTTCTCTCAGACGCCATCTTGGTTTTCTTACCCACAAGTTTTTCTGCAGCAAGCTGTGTCCAGGAATCCTCTTGCAGGCCTTTTCCATCCGTCCAGCTTCTTACCCGGGTCTTCGTCGTAGATCGCGTCCCAGGGACTCATAAACCGTAAGTCAGACCTACCTGTCACGCCAGGATCGGTTCCCACGGCGCACGGTACAGCACGGGTCCTCGCTTTACGGTTTTCTCTGCACAGTCGCATTTCAAAGCCTTTTTCGCGGCTTCATTTCTTACAAATTATGCGTATTAGAGAAGCGATCAATTCGTACAAACTGTTTTTCCCTTGCTTCATTTAAACGATTGTCATTTCGGTTTGTGTTTTCTGGTCGGCACTTATTCATAGTATATTCTATGCACAATTGCTGTTCGCATTAAAATGCATACGGTTAAGCTATTCATGCTAACTTCTGTTTCCCTTCATACTAAGATTCGGTTATTCTGCTATGTATTCACATAGATCTTTTTCGTGAGTTACATTTCATCATTTCATGTATTTACATTTGGTTAAAAAGTTGATTGGTTAAATAGACAGACCATTTTCTTGCTATTTTTAAGGTATCACTTATTACATCAAGGGTCTGAAACCAGCTAACATTTCTGTATAGACCATTGGACTCCCACGCTTACTGGAGTTTTTGTTTTAAATTATCCATTTCATTACAATTAAATCAACCTACGTTACAGGCCTCATTTCTTTGTTGTTAACCATGACACATAAGGATTTAACCCCTTAAGGACCAAACTTCTGGAATAAAAGGGAATCATGACATGTCACACATGTCATGTGTCCTTAAGGGGTTATTTCCTTTTCATGCATACTCGGGTTGAATCACACGTACTGATCCAACCAATCATACGTTTCCTGCACAGTAATATACATATATATATAACTTACATTTTATGTTCCCCATACACAACATTATTATATAACACATATGTAGTGGGTACATAGGCCACGGCCTCCCTCAGATATCTTATTAAAGCCATGCCAACATTTCTGAGTAACACATATCTATTGCATAGTATCAACATTTTATTTGCAATCATACGCAAACAAACCTTAAAACATTGCTGCTACAGGCTATAAGTCTGTTTTCTTTCCAACAATCCACACTCATCATACTACTTTCTTTTACCCATTTCAGGCTGTCAAGCTTATATATATTTGCTCCACACAGGTTTTTCCTGTGAATTTGTCATACTACCAGATACGTACACCTGCTCATATGGTATTTCTACCATACATTTCATTTCATCCCCCTAGGTTAGAGTGCTGGCAATAGGGTCACAGGCATCCCAATAGGTATTTACCCCTTCTTGGCAATCGCCATCAGTTAGTGGTCCCGCGAGGCCAACACCCCGCCTCAAACGTTTCAGAGGCAAACACCCATCAGGCCACACGTTAGCTAGCCGCCTCGCATGTTGCATAGAGAGGGCCTCACCTGTCACTCCCTTCCCCTGTTTTCTGTCTTACAATCACCACTCCTGCCACTACGACGAGTGGCCTCAATAACTCCTTGCGCCAACGCATAGATAGAGCCTCTCAAGCCGCTTGGCAATTAGCAGGGCCTCATCTGTCACCAAACAAGTATAATGTTTTCGCCATCCGGCGTAGCTAGCCTGCCAGTACAATTTGGGGTTTCCTATACTAATTAATTGTTTTGTTTATAGTATGTCTCAGGAAGGGGTAGAGGATTTCTCCCTGCCTAGCACCCCGGCTAGAGCTATCACTCCCACACAAGGAGGAGAGCTAGCCAGTCCAGCATCGATCAGATCCTGGACGATCCCACGTATAACCACGGAATTGAGGAGACGACAAATCCCCTACCCCGCTACAGCAAGGAAAGCAGAACTTTTCAAACTGCTACGCACATCTACAAAAACATGGATGCCGGGGAAGGACCTAGCCAGTCCAACCCAGGAGATATACATGCCATGTTATCCTCACTCATGGCGTCCATGAGCAAGGTCAACTCCAGGCTGGAGAAACTTGAGTCGGTCACCACGGCCCTTACTCTAGCAGGGCCACCCGCTGCTGCTTCACAAGCACCAGCTGACTTGCCATTAGTTGCTCCAGCCATCACCCTGGATGACCAGGAAGTTAGCCCGGCTCATATGATACCTGAGCATATAAAAAGGGATATCCTGGAAGGTAAAGACGTCAACCTGACTTCCCTGTTGATTGCCTCCCAGGATATTGTTGAGAATAAAACGTATGCTTATGATGATGTATCTGTTGTTGTCAGGTCTAGGGATGCCCGCCTAAACAGGAAACTGAATCTCCCTGAATTTGTACTAGCTTTTGGTATTTACAGGGATGTCATCTGTGCGGTCTATCCCAACAGAATAGAGGAGTTTGATCTCTATATGCACAAGCTGGTAGACCTGGGCAACAAATATGGTGGTTCAGCCTTCTATGACTACCATAGGTCTTTTTCTGCAAAAAGTGTCTGGAGCCTTCTCCCAGTACGGAACACGATCCAACTGGGGAAGGATTAATACCGTAATTTTTTGCAGAAACTTTGCAGGTCTAAGAACACCAGCTTGTGCATACTGCTCCTCCACAGCCCATACTACAAACTTTTGTCCCAACACGGCGGACGAACATGCCTCCACGCAAGGAGCTAGTTCCTCTGGGGTTCCAGAGAAGTTGTCACGAGACAAACTGGGACGCCCAATCAAGTTTCTGGGCAAGTCCCAGATATGTAATAATTTTAATGTTGGGTCTTGTAATTACAGTGGATGTAGACTATTGCATGTCTGTTCAAAATGTTTTAGGGCACATGCAAAGACCATGTGTCCAAATAAAATGTTTTCCAAGCCTTACCTAACGTCGATTAATATGCCAGTATTCACTGCATTTATGTCTCAGCACCCATCTAGACACCTAATAGACTTTCTTATCTCTGGTTTAACAGAAGGCTTCCATACAGGTATCCTACACTTACCAGTCGGAACTCTGGAATGCCCTAATCTACAATCCGCCCAACACAACCCCACAGCGGTTGACACCCTCATAGCTCAAGAAGTGGCTGAAGGCTTCGTATTGGGGCCTTTCAAAACTCCCCCATTCACAGAATGGCGCACTAACCCCATTGGTATTGTCACAGGGAAATCTTCCCAAAAACAGAGACTCACCATTGACTTATCGGCACCCCACTCATCGGCCAACCCCAGTCTTAATTCCCTCATCCCCTCTGAGGAATTCTCCCTGCAATACACCACCATAGATCACGCCATTACCGCTATCATACAAGCAGGGGTTGGAGCAGTGGCGTACATACCAGGGTCGCAGGGGTCGCGGCTGCGACCGGGCCCGGCCCACCAGGGGGCCCGGCCGCCCTGCGACCCAGGTATGTAGGTCACTGGGCCAGCCTCTTCTGCTGGGGGGCCCAGGAGCCGGCCACCTCCGGGCCCCCCGAGGCTGGCCCTGCTGTCACCCGGCTGGCTGGCTGGCGGGCGCGCGAGGGAGCACTGTCCCCTGGGTGCTCCCTCTTCAGCTCCCTCGCGCACCGCACTGAAACCGGAGCCGGAAGATGACGTCATCTTCCGGCTCCGGCATCAGTACGTGGCGCGCGAGGGAGCTGAAGAGGGAGCACTCAGGGGACAGTGCTCCCTCGCGCGCCCGCCAGCCAGCCAGCCGGGTGACAGCAGGGCCAGCAACACCACTGGACCCCAGGGAATCCCCCCAGCTCTCCCACAGGTAAGGAGGCTGGGGGGATTAAATTAAAAAAAAAACGTTTGAGTGTGTTAGTGTTAGTGAGTGTGTGTGTTAGTGAGTGTGTTAGTGAGTGTGTGTGTGTTAGTGTTAGTGAGTGTGTGTGTTAGTGAGTGTGTTAGTGAGTGTGTTAGTGAGTGTGTGTGTTAGTGAGTGTGTTAGTGAGTGTGTTAGTGAGTGTGTGTGTGTTAGTGTTAGTGAGTGTGTGTGTTAGTGAGTGTGTGTGTTAGTGTTAGTGAGTGTGTGTGTTAGTGAGTGTGTGTGTTAGTGTGCGTGTGTTAGTGTTAGTGAGTGTGTGTGTTAGTGAGTGTGTTAGTGTTAGTGAGTGTGTGTGTGTGTTTGTTAGTGAGTGTGTGTGTGTTAGTGTTAGTGAGTGTGTGTGTTAGTGTTAGTGAGTGTGTTAGTGAGTGTTAGTGTGAGTGTGTTAGTGTTAGTGAGTGTGTGTTAGTGTTAGTGAGTGTGTGTTAGTGAGTGTGTGTGTTAGTGTTAGAGTGTGTTAGTGAGTGTGTGTGTTAGTGTTAGAGTGTGTTAGTGAGTGTGTGTGTTAGTGAGTGTGTGTGTTAGTGTTAGTGAGTGTGTGTGTTAGTGAGTGTGTGTGTTAGTGAGTGTGTGTGTGTGTGTGTGTGTTAGTGTGTGTGTTAGTGTTAGTGAGTGAGTGTGTGTGTTAGTGAGCGTGTTAGTGTTAGTGAGTGTGTGTGTGTTAGTGTTAGTGAGTGTGTGTTAGTGTTAGTGAGTGTGTTAGTGAGTGTTAGTGTGAGTGTGTTAGTGTTAGTGAGTGTGTGTTAGTGTTAGTGAGTGTGTGTTAGTGAGTGTGTGTGTTAGTGTTAGAGTGTGTTAGTGTTAGTCAGTGTGTGTGTTAGTGAGTGTGTGTGTGTTAGTGTTAGTGAGTGTGTGTGTTAGTGAGTGTGTTAGTGAGTGTGTTAGTGAGTGTGTGTGTGTTAGTGTTAGTGAGTGTGTGTGTTAGTGAGTGTGTGTGTTAGTGTTAGTGAGTGTGTGTGTTAGTGAGTGTGTGTGTTAGTGTGTGTGTTAGTGTTAGTGAGTGTGTGTGTTAGTGAGTGTGTTAGTGAGTGTGTGTGTGTGTGTGTTAGTGAGTGTGTGTGTGTTAGTGTTAGTGAGTGTGTGTGTTAGTGTTAGTGAGTGTGTTAGTGAGTGTTAGTGTGAGTGTGTTAGTGTTAGTGAGTGTGTGTTAGTGTTAGTGAGTGTGTGTTAGTGAGTGTGTGTGTTAGTGTTAGAGTGTGTTAGTGTTAGTCAGTGTGTGTGTTAGTGAGTGTGTTAGTGAGTGTGTGTGTGTTAGTGAGTGTGTTAGTGAGAGTGTGTGTGCTAGTGTTAGTGAGTGTGTGTGTTAGTGAGTGTGTGTGTTAGTGAGTGTGTGTGTTAGTGAGTGTGTGTGTGTTAGTGTTAGTGAGTGTGTTAGTGAGTGTTAGTGTGAGTGTGTTAGTGTTAGTGAGTGTGTGTTAGTGTTAGTGAGTGTGTGTTAGTGAGTGTGTGTGTTAGTGTTAGAGTGTGTTAGTGTTAGTCAGTGTGTGTGTTAGTGAGTATGTGTGTTAGTGAGTGTGTGTGTGTTAGTGTTAGTGAGTGTGTGTGTTAGTGAGTGTGTTAGTGAGTGTGTTAGTGTTAGTGAGTGTGTGTGTTAGTGAGTGTGTGTGTGTTAGTGTTAGTGAGTGTGTTAGTGAGTGTTAGTGTGAGTGTGTTAGTGTTAGTGAGTGTGTGTTAGTGTTAGTGAGTGTGTGTTAGTGAGTGTGTGTGTTAGTGTTAGAGTGTGTTAGTGTTAGTGAGTGTGTGTGTTAGTGAGTGTGTGTGTTAGTGTGTGTGTTAGTGTTAGTGAGTGTGTGTTAGTGTTAGAGTGTGTTAGTGAGTGTGTTAGCGTTAGTGTGTGAGTGTGTTAGTGTGTGTGTCTGTTACTGAGTATGTTTGTGTGCGTCTGTCACTGAGTGTGTGTCTGTCAGTAAATGTGTGCGTCTGTTCATGAGAGTGTGTGTGTGTGTGTGTCTTAAGCACTTACCTTTCTCCAGCGCCGGACTCCCTTAATGCTGGGGATCTCTCCGTCCCCATCCGCCTCTCAGCTCCGAATGCACATGCGTGGGAAGAGCCACGCGCGCATTCAAACCGCCCATAGGAAAGCATTACTCAATGCTTTCCTATGGACGTTCAGCGTCTTCTCACTGTGATTTTCACAGTGAGAATCGCAGAAAATCCTCTAGCGGCTGTCAATGAGACAGCCACTAGAGGCTGGATTAACCCTCAGTGAAACATAGCAGTTTCTCTGAAACTGCTCTGTTTTCAGCTGCAGGGTTAAAACTAGAGAGACCTAGCACCCAGACCACTTAATTGAGCTGATGTGATCTGGGTGTCTGTAGTGGTCCTTTAAGTGTATGTGTTTATGCATGCACTGGCATACATACCGCGGTCGCACGGGTCGCAGCCCTGCGACCAGGTGCCCGCCGCCATGTGTTGCGGCCCCAGCCTGCGCAGAGTAAGCGCTCGCGCAGGGGGAGGGGGGGGGGCCCGGATCAGTTTTCGCACCGGGGCCCCATGGGTTGTGTGTACGCCACTGGGTTGGAGCCTGGCTCAGTAAGACTGACATTACCAACGCCTTTAAATTACTACCAATCCACCCCACACTGGGGCACCTGCATGGCATCAAGTGGTCCGGGAACTACTATTTTTTCTCCCGGTTAACCTTTGGGTCCAAAAGCTATTTTTGACACATTTGCCGAAGCATTATGCTGGTTACTATTGAACATAGCCAGATGCCCTACGGTATTACATTACCTGGACGATTTCCTACTGGTCGAGGAGAACACTTCTCCTCCTACTAGTCTCAAAGCTACCACTAAGCTATTTGAGCAACTAGGTGTACCTATCTCCCCTAAGAAAACAGAGGGGCCAGACACAGTTATCACTTTTCTGGGTATCCAATTAGACTCCGCCACAATGCAAGCAAGCCTACCACACGATAAGATAGTGAATATTCTCACTTACATAAACAGCTACCTTCAGCTCGGTACTTGCAATCGCAAAGAGCTACAGTCTCTGCTGGGATCACTAAATTTTGCTATGCGCATCATACCTGTCACGGGTGGCGGTCCGATGCCCGGGACCCAGACACTGTCCGGGCGGCGGTGCAGGACCGGGACCCAGTATGCCTGATGTTCAGAGTAGGAGTCACAGCGTGGAGGTGGATTAGCAGGGTCTGGTGCAGGGTAACCGCATGCCCCCTGGTGTTGAGCACCAGCGTTTGTGCAGCCACATACCAAGACCCTGAATAAGCTTAAGCGGATATCAGGAACTAGGAGCTTGGAAATTAAGCAGACCTCCCAGGAGCTGAATAGGGAGGCTCTGCAGCAAGATTGTATCCAGTACTAGAAACAAGGCAAGACTAGAGATAGGCACCAAACAAGGAAACAAGACAAAACTAGGAGAACCCAGAACCAGAGAAGGATAGTAAGCTAAACCCAGAACATATACACAAGACATGAGGAAAACATGAACATAACATGGGCATGACTAGACAGGACTGTACATGGTCTGGGTATACAAACTAAAACAAGAGGAGAAATAACTAAGTACTACATATGGAAATCATGGGGATTTAGTCACACTATATGATCATACATTGCATAAGCCTGCCAACAACGCCAATTTACCCCATATCTGGTAGGTCCTACACTGCCTAATGTATGCTAAAACAACCAAAAGACATATATAGCACTTACCTGCAAGAAAGGGCAGAAGCCTTGAGGAGCTGCCTTCAGGAACATTGAAACAGAGTGAATGATGGAAAACAAACGGGTGTGGCAACATAAAGAAAACATTTAAATGAAACCTGGAGACTGGGAATCCCAGGGATGGATTACAGGAATTAACCCAGAAATCCCAGCATAAAGAAAACCAGACATAGAATAGAAAACCAAGAAAAACTAAACAAGAATTGTAACAAGAGTACTGGATACTATAAGCCAAGGCCAGACATCTCCACAGAACAGAGCAGGACGTGACAATACCTCAAGGCCGCTCCTTTATATCACGACTATTGCATCTTTTTCCACTTTTCCTACATGACACGCACAGGTTGTCCTTAGATACCCAAGCTACGGCAGATCTAAACATGTGGAAGAGATTTTTATCCACTTGGAATGGTACAAGTATGTTCCTCCCTCAATTGACTGACTCATCTCCCACCATTTCGTCAGATGCGGCATCTACCACTGGTTTTGCAGCAATTTTTGGGAATGAATGGCTTTGGGGCAGCTGGCCTTCAGCAGCTCTTTTTGAGATCTATCCCATCGTGGCGGCTGCCGTAGCATGGGGTCATTTATGGGCAAACATGCCAGTTCATTGCTACTCAGATAACCAGGCAACCTGTCACATCATCAACAAAGGTCATTCCAAATCCCTTACGATCATGAGATTTCTGAGGAAACTCACTTGGTTGGCAGCTTGTCATAATTTTTTCCTATGTTGTTTCCATGTTCCAGGTGTATGTAACACAGCTGCTGACAATTTGTCTCGCTTTAAATTCAGGCGTTTCATCAAGCACTCCTGTCAGTGCCGCCCACAGCCACCATCACTCCAACATTTCAACAACTCATACTGGACTAGAAACCATCATGCAGCATAGCAGGACATTGTCCCAATTGGCACTTTCAAACAATACACACAAACCATACAACAGAGCTTTCACACTATTCAAAAGATTCCTTCTGGAACATAACATCATGCAACCATTTGTTATGACATCTTTTTGGGGGTTTGCTTCCTTTTGCCACCTTAAACTTAAAATGTCATATAACACCATCAACTCTATCTCACTGGCATTCAACACCACATGCTAATCTTACACCCAAATAACAACAGTTTCATGGCCTCTCACCAAATTAAGACCATACTCAGAGGTATTCAGAAATCAGAACCCACACATACAGCCCAGAGGCTACCCATAGATAACCATATCTTTAAAGCATTGTCTAACCTGCTTGACTTAAAACCGTTTGACACCAATACAAACTCCATCATCAAAACAACAATATACATAGCTTTCTATGGATTTCTAAGACCGAGAGAATTCACTACAACCTCCACGACCCAAACTACTCCTTTCCTCCTCTATTCCCACTTGACAAAACATATGGATCATTACATCCTGACTTTACCTCACAAGAATTAAGGGATGCTTTCAAAAACATGTCTGGTTGATAAAATGTATATGTATTGGTTGTCTGTAAATACATTTGTTTACTTCAATTTTGCCCTCTTCTTTCTCAGGCCTACCTCATCGCCGGTTCCGGCACACCACAACCGACTTGCTCTTTTATTATCCTACATTTATCTATGGTATTTCACACTGTACTATCATAAGCACCTAACACAATTATGGAATAACCTCATGTACACAGTCAAATCTTCATTCAATCTAAAATCTTTTAAGAGATCTATGGCATTATACTTCAATACAGAATGCACCTGTCATGTATTAAATTTATATATGTGTGTGTGTGTGTATGTATATATATACAATATATATACAATATACAAACTATATATATATATATATATATATATATATATATATATATATATATATATATATAGTTTGTATATTGTATTTTTTGTAATATTGTATCCTATTGTAACAATGCAATGTTTTGTGGACCCAGGATAAAACGATTAAAAACGAGAGAAATCTCAATGTATCCATCCTGGTAAAATATTTTATAAATAAAATAAATAAATAAAATATTCTGTATGATGTGCTCTATGTGGCACCATCTTTCCATCAGGCTTGTGTGCTTTTATGCCATATTAACACATCACATCTCTCGTCAAACCTGCCTCCTTTCCGTGTGGACCCACCTTATCTAGGCATCACCAGTCATGCAAGTTCCATCACTGACATGCTTCCCAACATGGTCCATTTGTACACCCTAATGAAATGTTCTGCACATGGCTAAGATGATACTGCATTATACATTCACATTCTAAAGTTGAAAAAAAATAAACAGCAAGTTGTTAGTATACAGTCTGTATACACAAAGAATTTGCAGACCTGTTTATTTCTTTTTTTTGCAATGACGCTGTGCTATGATTATAGACTCACTTGTGTCATATGGCTGTTCATGCAATAAGACTAGCCATTGATTTGTTCCTCTTCAATGTACATGTTTAATTGGTTTTCTGGTGACATTAAAAAACTGTCAGTTCTCATTTATTTACACCTAAGCACTCTTATTGGTGATACCATTTCTTTATTTTTTTTACCTTTAACCTTTGGGAAATTCTTAAGACAGAACTATGCATATAAGTGTGATTTTTAACATTTTAACATACAGTCCCTTTGTGTAAGAAAATATTAGAAGACAGCCACATGCCCTTCACTCTGGTTTCAAGATAATCTATTGTTGTGAACATGAAATATTATCATGGAAGAGGGTGTATCCCTTTACCCAGGGAAATGTTAGACCGCCTGATGGAGTATAGCGTTACTTATCTTACCCGGGGGCCGGCCGCGGTCCTCTCTTCAAGCCGCGCGCAGTCCTGCGGCTGCACGAGCCGCGCGCGGCTCATCCAAATCTTCTAACAGGAAGGCGGGCAGTGACCGCGAGATGCGGTCACGTGTCCCGCCTGAATCTAAGAGCGCGCCGCGAGTCTCGGGCGCGCTCTTAAAGAGACAGTGGGAGCCTAAATTGCAAAAAGGCTCCCATTGGCCCCTGTCATGCCACTCACCCCATACACTTACCTTTTGGGGGTGTGGAAGTGACAGGAGCCAATCACATTAGTTTGGAAGCTACTTATACTTACCCTTTTCCCTTAGTTCCTTGCCCTATCGTGGTTTCTGTTTCAGTTCCGTTTAGCGCTTGTTGTGTTCAGTTGTGTTCCTCCGTATTTGACCTTGGCTTTGTATTCTGACTTCGTTTTCGCTTTATCCTTGTCTGTTCTGTTTGCCGGCTTGCTGTTTCCTGTGTACCAGACCCCGGCTAGTCCTCGTTTACGCTGTCTCTTTGTGCCCTTGACCTCGGATCGTTCCTGACTCTGTACTTCTCCTATATACGTCGAGTCCGGCCATTCTAAGGTTCGGTAGACGTATCTCTCCTCTGTGCTGTCTTCTGTTTAGCTGGATTCTGCGTGTAGGGGTATGTTCTCGTTACGATAGGGCCATGGACCCCGCAGATTTAGCTCAACAGATGGCGTCCCATGAGGCTAGATTTGTAGAGCAGGATCACCAAATGGATCAGATAGCCCAGGCTCTCCAGACGCTCTTAGCTAGAACCATTCCAGCAACCACACCTAACCCTCCTACACCCCTTCTTCCTGAAGTATCTACTTTGCCTAATACTTCGGCCCATTTAACACCTCCTCTTAGGTATGGAGGGGACTCTAAGACATGCAGAGGGTTCATTAACCAAATAGAATTCCGCTTTGAGATGTATCCACGTTCATTTCCCACAGAGAGGTCTAAAGTTGGGTTCTTTATGCACCAACTTACCAATAAAGCCCTTGAGTGGGCAAATCCTATTTGGGAAGCTAATGGACCTATGGTGCATGATTTTCACAGTTTTCTTACAGCTTTTCGCAGAACTTTTGATACAATGAAAAGGTCTAAGAATGTCGCAAGAGCATTAATGAGAGTTAAACAGGGTTCTAGGTCTGTGGCTGATTACGCTATTCAGTTTCGTACCCTTGCCTCACAGGTAGATTGGACCAACAATGGGTTAACTACGTTAACTAATGGGTTAACTAGTTTATCAGACTCTATATTGGATGAGGTAGCAGCTAAGGAGCTTCCTATTGCCTTAGAGGACCTTATTGACTACCTCATTGATGTAGATAATAGGATTCGTGACAGGCTCTATACTAAGAACAGGAATAGACGTTTTGTTACACCTATTCACCCCAGAGTTAATATACCGGAGAGTGTTAAAGTATCTGAAGAGGAACCTATGCAATTAGGGGTTGCCAAACTCTCAGATACTGAAAAATTACATAGGAGAAGGGAGGGACTCTGCCTATATTGTGGTAAGAGGGACCATATGGTAAAGGAATGTCCTTTGCTCCCGGAAAACTCTCGCACCTAAGACCTTATAGGGGACTGGCCTTGGGTGTGATTTCTAAGTCTCCTACATTGCCTCCTAACCGACTGCTTCTCCCTGTTTCTTTACATATGGGAGAGAGTTGTATAGTTGAAAACATATACGCTCTGGTTGACTCCGGGGCAGCTGAAAATTTTATAGACTCTATAGAGGTTTTGTAAAGAAAAACAACATTCCCATCAGAGAGAAGGACATACCCTTGGCCGTTGAGGCCATAGATGGTAGACCATTAATTTCTCCAGTTGTTACTCATGAGACTGCACCGTTACACATGTACACAGGGGTTTTACACTATGAAACCATTCAGTTCCAGGTCATCACCTCTCCCTCTTCACAATTAGTGTTAGGGTATCCATGGTTACGTGCCCACAATCCCATTTTTGACTGGGAGACAGGGCAGATAAAATCTTGGAGTGAAGCCTGCCACGAGTCTTGTACTATTGAAGTCACGCCTGTGAATTCTATTAATGTTCCTACCATTCCTCCTTTGTCTACGGCTATACCCTCTCAGTATTTATCTCTAAAGACTGTCTTTGATAAAAGAGAGGCTGACAAATTACCGCCTCACAGAACCTACGATTGTGCTATTGACTTGTTGCCTGGCACTATACCTCCAAAGGGCAGGGTGTACCCTCTATCGGTTCAAGAAAACCGTGTCATGGAGGAATACATTAAGGAATCGTTAGACAAGGGATTTATTAGGAGATCCTCTTCTCCAGCTGGAGCGGGGTTCCTCTTTGTATCAAAAAAAGAAGGTGATTTAAGACCGTGTATTGATTATAGAGGTCTAAATAAAATCACCATCAAAAATGCATACCCTATACCGTTAATCACAGAATTGTTTGACAGGCTCAAACATGCCACGGTATTCACTAAACTGGATCTTAGAGGAGCATACAATTTAATACGTATAAAGAAGGACCACGAATGGAAGACAGCATTCAACACTAGATCAGGCCATTATGAGTATACTGTTATGCCATTTGGGCTTTGCAATGCCCCAGCAGTATTTCAAGAATTTATTAATGATGTCTTAAGAGACTTTATTCACACGTTTGTTATTGTATACTTGGATGACATTTTAATATATTCTACAGATTTACACACTCATCACAGACATGTTACGACAGTTCTGAAGACCCTTCTTGCTAATGGTCTTTATTAAACTAGAAAAATGTCTATTCGACCAATCCGAAGTCCAGTTTTGGGGGTATTTGATTTCCCCTAAGGGTTTTCGTATGGATCCCCGGAAGCTTGCTGCTGTCATAGAATGGCCTCTACCGCAAGGTCTGAAAGCCATCCAGCGTTTTCTTGGTTTCTCCAATTATTATAGACGTTTTATCAAAGGTTTTTCGTCTATTGTAGCACCTATTACCCGTATGACAAAAAAGGATGGCAATACTCATGTCTGGTCTACCGAGGCACTTCAGGCTTTTGAATTTCTTAAGACTACGTTCGCCTCTGCACCTATTTTACAGCATCCTGTCCCCTCATTTCCCTATATACTTGAAGTTGATGCTTCCGATATCGGGGTAGGTGCTGTCTTATCTCAAAGAGAGTCGCCTGAAAAGCCATTGCATCTTTGTGGCTTCTTTTCTAAACAAATGTCCAAAGCAGAAAAAAATTATGATGTGGGTAATCGTGAACTCCTTGCTATCATTTAAGCACTCAAAGAATGGAGACATTTGTTAGAAGGCACTAAGGATCCCATCCTCATATTTACGGATCATAAGAACCTATCCTACCTTAGCGAAGCTAAAAGATTGTCTTCTAGGCAGGCTAGGTGGTCACTGTTCTTGTCTCATTTCAATTATATAATCACCTATAGGCCAGGTGATCGGAACACTAAAGCGGACGCTCTGTCCAGACAGTTTGAAACTATTGACAAACAGGAGATTGATGTTACTTCGTTCATTCCCCCAGACAGGATAATAGCAACTACTATATTGTCTATTTCCTCGTCCCTCTTGCAGGCCATACAAGCGAAACAAAGCATGGCGCCTAGCGAGAGGCCTAATGGTAAATTGTTCGTTGACGTTCCCGAGAGACGGGATATTCTGTCACTATATCATGATACTAAGACTGCTGGACATCCTGATATTTCCAAAACGGTGTCAGCTGTTTCTCGGTATTTTTGGTGGGATTCCTTACAAAAGGATGTCACTGACTATATTGGTGCTTGTACTACTTGTGCCTGTATGAAATCCTCTCGTAGAGTTCCTTGTGGGCTGTTGCATCCGTTACCCGTTCCCGAGAGACCTTGGTCTAACCTATCAATGGATTTTATTGTTGAATTACCTCCTTCGAATGGTAACACAGTCATCCTGATGATAGTAGATCGGTTTTCCAAAATGGCTCACTTTGTGTCTCTTCGCAAGTTGCCCACGTCCAAGGAACTGGCTCTTATCTTCGCTAGAGAAGTATTTCGGTTACATGGTATTCCCTTATCTATTGTATCCGATAGGGGTAGCCAATTTATTTCCAGATTCTGGAAAGCCTTTTGTTCGGAAATGGGTATTTCTCTCTCATTTTCTTCCGCTTACCATCCCCAGTCTAATGGAGCTGCTGAACGTGCCAACCAGTCTCTGGAGCAGTACCTCCGTTGTTTTGTGTCTCACCATCAGGACAATTTGTCTGACCTGCTTGCTTGGGCTGAATTTGCTCGGAATAACGCCACTCATGATTCTTCCGGCAAAAGCCCTTTTTACGTCGTCTATGGCCAGCATCCCGTTGTTCTTCCGGCTGCGTTTTCCTCACAGGGCATGCCAGTTCTGGATGAGCATTTGGCTGGTTTGCGTAATACTTGGGAGCAGTTTCAGCGTTCTTTGGTGGACTCTGCTGCCCGCCAGAAGGCTCAGGCTGACAAGCATCGCAGAGCGGCTCCTTCCTATGTTGTGGGGGACAGGGTTTTGCTTTCCACACGGAATATTCGCCTCCGGGTGCCTTCTATGAAATTGGCTCCCCGCTTCATTGGTCCTTATCGTATTATACATAAGGTTAATCCCGTTTCTTATGCCTTGGGTCTGCCTAAGAATCTGCGTATACCTAATGTCTTTCACACCTCGTTGTTGAAGCCTTACGTTCGCAACCGCTATACCCGGCATGCTCCTCCTCCCCCTCCTGTCTCTGTGGAGGGTCATGAGGAGTTCGAAGTGTCTGCTGTTCTTGACTCTCGTTTCCTTAGGGGTCGGCTTCAGTACTTGGTACATTGGAAGGGATATGGGCCTGAGGAGCGCAGTTGGATTTCTGCTGATTCTGTTCATGCTCCCCGCCTTGTGCGTTCTTTCCATTCGCCTTTTCCTGCCAGGTCTGGTCCTCAGGGGGGGTACTGTAGCGTTACTTACCTTACCCGGGGGCCGGCCGCGGTCCTCTCTTCAAGCCGCGCGCGGTCCTGCGGCTGCACGAGCCGCGCGCGGCTCATCCAAATCTTCTAACAGGAAGGCGGGCAGTGACCGCGAGAGGCGGGCAGTGACCGCGAGATGCGGTCACGTGTCCCGCCTGAATCTAAGAGCGCGCCGCGAGTCTCGGGCGCGCTCTTAAAGAGACAGTGGGAGCCTAAATTGCAAAAAGGCTCCCATTGGCCCCTGTCATGCCACTCACCCCATACACTTACCTTTTGGGGGTGTGGAAGTGACAGGAGCCAATCACATTAGTTTGGAAGCTACTTATACTTACCCTTTTCCCTTAGTTCCTTGCCCTATCGTGGTTTCTGTTTCAGTTCCCTTTAGCGCTTGTTGTGTTCAGTTGTGTTCCTCCGTATTTGACCTTGGCTTTGTATTCTGACTTCGTTTTCGCTTTATCCTTGTCTGTTCTGTTTGCCGGCTTGCTGTTTCCTGTGTACCAGACCCCGGCTAGTCCTCGTTTACGCTGTCTCTTTGTGCCCTTGACCTCGGATCGTTCCTGACTCTGTACTTCTCCTATATACGTCGAGTCCGGCCATTCTAAGGTCCGGTAGACGTATCTCTCCTCTGTGCTGTCTTCTGTTTTGCTGGATCCTGCGTGTAGGGGTATATTCTCGTTACATGGAGTCACAGTATATGCAGGTAATTACACCTGTTACACGGTGCATAAGAACACTGGTAAGTTCATGGGCAAATTCCCATCTGGTTATTGTGCTACCTATCATGACCCACCTATGACGGTATTGGTAAACCATGTTAAATCAATTGGAGATATTTATTGGCTATGTGGTGACATGCAACTAAGATCCCAACTAGCAGGCCTATGGTGGGGGGAATGTACCCTGGCTAAAGCTATAATGCCCATTCATATCATCTCAGATGATCACCAAGGCCCACTCGATTCCCCACATACGTATTTCCGAGTTAAAAGAGAAATCCCCCTCAGTGGGAGTTTTGACCCACATGTTTATATTGATGCCATAGGGGTGCCAAGGGGGGTACCTAATGAGTTTAAAGCCAGAGATGAGGTAGCAGCCGGGTTTGAATCCCTGGTTCCACTAATCACCGCTAACAAGAATGTCAACTGGATCAACTATATTTACTATAATCAGCAGCGGTTTGTTAATTACACCAGAGATGCCCTACAGGGCTTAGCAGAACAGCTAAAAGCTACCTCCCAAATGACATTTCAAAATAGGATGGCACTGGACATGATTCTAGCAGAAAAGGGGGGTGTATGTCAAATACTCCCCAACACCATGACATGTTGTACCTTTATCCCTGACAATACTGGACCCAATGGGAAGGTGACTATGGCAATAGAAAAGTTGGACAGCCTCTCTGACGAATTACAAAAGAATTCTGGGGTCCCCAATACATGGGATAGATGGTTTGGATGGATGAATGGGTGTGAGAAGACTTTATTCCAGGTTGGAATGGCAGTCCTCACAGTGACAATCATCTTTCTCTTCCTGACTTGCTGCGTACTACCTTGCATACAGAAAAACTTACAGAAGACAGTAGGACAAACCATTGATAATGCAACTCCCACATTTTTACATCAAGATATCGATGACACAGAATGCGACACACCACACACACCCCTTCAGTCTCACCAGTTCAAACAGACAACTGCTTTCCTATTGGGATAGCATAGGGATAGCGTCTGTCTCTACGGGCAGAAGTCTCTTGTGGGAGAAGTAGTGGGTTAGCCACTGCGGGATACCCACGGAGTGAAGCGTTCGAGGCCTGTTAAGACAGATGAGCTGCAGCCAGTTAGGGACATATTAGGGGCAGTTGTAGTTGCCTGTTTAGTAAATAGCCATTTTAAGGGGGGAGTGTTGTAGACATGAAATATTATCCTAATTTTTTTAGTCAGTAAAATGTCTAGTTACTTTATATAGTTCCTGATCAGCATTTATTATTCTTTGTGATTTACCTAAAATGGCCGCTAGGGCCAGGGAGTTTCCCTTAGTCATCGAATAACACCCTCACTAACAAGATGGCGCTGGTATCTGGGGGAGACCCGCAAGATGCCAGTCACATCACACCCAGTAGGACGAGCAATGAATCAACCACTTAACCCCTAACCAATTATTAATGTATAAATCAATGTTATCTCTGACAATGCTTATGATGTTATCTCTGACAATGCTTATGATGTAAACTTTATAAGGGGCATGCCACCCCCTCTAATAAACATTCCTCAAGTTTTTCATTAACCTGAAACTCGTGTCCGGTGTGAATTACTTCAGGGAGCGTGCACGCACTGTTTCTTTAATTTGGCCAGGGGCAGATACACAAAATAATCAATTTATTGATTGATTTCCACTTCATTTATATATACACAACACCGTGGTGATGAAATGCAACATTTTCATCCATCCATCAATTCCAAATTACTTTATCACCCATCGATACCCCAATTCCACCATACCATTTAATTCCTTTATCAAGCATGCTGACAATCATTGACCTGACAATCATTTTACCAATCCTGCAATGCTAACTATAAAATTTCAGCCATCCGTATGGGCTTGCAAATTATTGCCTCCACAGGTCTGCAGACTACTGTGTGCTACCTGTAGGTTTGGGTTGCCCAACTAGATTACACAGCTTTTCTTGAGGGGCTAGGTGGATTGTCTAAACTCCTGCCTTCCCACCACACTACACCCATGGTATAAAAAATGATATGTTTTTTTAGTTTTTATGTATTTCCAGTTGGTAACTATTTGCTTTTTTTATTTTTTATTTACCTTATTTATTTAAATATTGCATTACAAATTAGATTTTGAGAAGTCTTTGAGAAGATTTATATAATGTTTGTGATTTGTTAAATTGTAAAATAAGTTTTAAAAATACAAATCTGGGGGCAGGGCCGGACCTCGAGCCGAATGGATGTGGACTGATTGTGCTCCGTCGGCTCGAGGTCCGGCCCTGCCCCCAGAATAACAACTGCCATAGGCGATCTGAAAAAATACATAGTTGAACTGGGCACCCGCACATCTCATTTGGAAGGCAAGATGGAGGAAGTCTCCACAGCCCACAATTCAATGGCAGACAAGATTGAAGAACTTGAAAATAGGCTGAAGCGATATGATGATAAGCTCATGGACCTAGGATACCTGAGGAGGTACATCAGACGGAGTTAACTGCCTATGCGGTGGAATTCTTCCTCTCCGTATTGTCGGACATCCCCGTAGACATGCTGGTCCTTGACAGGATCCACAGAGTGGCAAAGCCCTCCCATCTGTCTCCCTCTATCCCTAGAGACGTTCTTATTCGTGTGCATTATTTTCATACAAAAGAGCAGATCTTAAGGTCTCACCGAACTGACAGAGATGTAGCAGAAAAATTCAAAGACATCCTCATCTTTGCAGATCTTTCGGCGGAAACCCTGAGAAGAAGACAGACTTACCGGACCATCACACAGACCCTCTGTCAGCACAATAATCCGTACTGCTGGGGCCTGGGGGTTCCCGGTGAGACTCCTCGTCTCCAAAGGTGGCAAGCTTCACACAGTGTCCTCCATCTGTGTCCTCCACTCACAGGGCATAGCGGAGACCAACTCGTCAGCGGAACATACCCGCAGCACCAGAATTCCTGGAGAGTCTACTCATAGAAGATCACTTAAGCGTACCAGACCTCTGAAACCATAGGGCTACTTTTTGGGTCAATAAGCCGCTAGTATCTAAGCTACACGCAGGCTGAAGATGATGAATAGCAGTTCGACACAGACAGGGTAAACAACCTAGAAGCTAACCTGTTGAGTCTCCTTCACCCTTTTAGCACATGATGGTTAGGACAAGTAGATATAACCAACCACCAGGGAATGCAGGCACAGACCAGCCAAAGACAAGCCTTGAACCACAAAGGGAGACAACCCAATGATGATAAAAGGCCCTGCAGTCAGAGGAAACACCTAGCCCCATGAAAAGACAGGGGGCAGCAGGTCCAGATGGAGATAGACACACCCCATGTGTCAAGAAATCAAGCAATGGTTGACAGTCTACCCCTACCCCCACCCTTTTGCTTACTGTACTCAACACCTATCCCTACTGTACTAAAATTGATCTAATGTGCGAATTACATACATGCAAGACTGTCAAGAAGCTTATGATATTGTACCAACAGCTAACCCCCCCTTCCCTTTTTCATTCTGTACCCCAAACACAATACAAAATTGTCAAAAAAAATCCAAATCTAAAAAGTGGTGATCAGCCCTCGGTGGGATTAACGTATGTGCTGTTGTAGCAACATCTCCAGATGGGGCAGTTGATAGCAATAAATATTACAAAAATTCAGAGAAGAGGAAGGGAAGATCAGAGAACATAATAAGAAGGATATAGTTGGCTTCAGGAAGTCAGTAGGAAGAAACAGAATATATAAGGTAGAGGCAAATTTATAAATAGTGAAAAATAACGTTGAAAAAGTAGATGTAAAAAAAATGGGATAAATCAATAAAGAGGATGTAAGAGACAGAGACGGAAGCTGAAAACAAATTGTTGATGCAAGGAATAAAATTATAATTTTGTTGCAGCTGCATTTGACTGCCTTCCTAGTCTATAAACTCATGTACTATACACAAACATGTACGTGCATTACACATTATACATTACACCAACATTTCTATCTACATGACACAGCTGTTTAACCTGGCATCCTTTGTTGGATGTGTCAAGGGGTGGTTTAACTGATTGAATAAGACAAAGCCCAGGCATATCTTATACAGCTAAACCCTTTGTTTGAGGATCAGGAAATTTGCTCTCGTTAGAGGAGAAACCGAGTTTCCAGAAGAGCAGATGAACAGTTGTACAGTGGAAAAGTTCATTAAGATTGTGTGCTCCAAACTAATTTTATTTGAATTCTTCAGCTGATGTTTCAGGTTCCTTTAACCTATATCCCAGCCTTGAAACAGATCTGCCACTATATTCTTTATTAAATACATTTCAAGACAGTACTGGAATTTCACGGAAATTCCAACAGAATCCACAATACCATAAGACAAAGTAGGGACTACTTTCCCAAAACAATATGGGAAACACTTTGTGTCTCTTATTTTGTAATAGATTTATTTTCTGCAGGGCACCTCCTACCTCATTTTTAACTGTTTGGAGACGCTTACTTGTGAGCAGCTAGGAATCTCAAAAAACAGAGCATGTTCGGAATCTGCCCTGTTTCAGCAGGTTTGAACATGTCTAGTGTCCTTTAGATTGGAGTTTAAGGAATTTCCATTGGGTTACCATTCATACAGCAGAACAGGGGCCTTTATTTGCCAGGGGGTGGGGTAACAGTGCCCGTGGGAGAGAGAAGCCATCTTGGAAGTAACCCAGTACGAGTAGATCCAGGGTCCTGCCAAATGTAAGCATATAATAACATATTTTTCTCTCCTAAAATAGACATAGTGACTGCCCGGAGGCTGATTAAGCAAAGTAATTTACTCAACTATATATAATTAATATATATATATATAAAGCCAGGGAAGCCCAAAGGTGACTAGGGGAGGGGACATCTCTGACTCAGAGCACTGCCACTAATAATTTTTATAACTCCTACTTTTATAACATCTTCTTTAAGGTGCTCAGTCACTTTACAGCTGATACCTGAGACACTTGTGCTGTGGCTAGTTGAATATGTGTGACATTTGAAAATGCAGGACTGGGGCTGTGACTCTGAGGACTGATCTGATTCTGAGTTCAATCTATTTTAATCTGTAATGATAGTTGATTCTGTTAACCATGTCAGCTATTTCTTGGCTCCATATTACCACTGCAGATTAATTATTTTGCCAGCTACAAATATAATAAGAAGTCTGTCAGTATTCTGCTGCTTTAACTCTGTGTACAGTGTGTGCTGAGAGCTAATGTTCTATTAAGTAAAACTTACCTTTTTCTGCATCCCACAACCACCAGACTCACACCAGATCTGTCTTTGCAAAATATGCAAAGACCCCTGAAAATGACAGATCCGATTTACTAGGAAGGCTCATTTTAATTTTTAAGTTTAAAAATATATATGTTTATATACTAGCTATGTATTCCTTTTTTTCAGCTAAATCCAAATGCTAATATTTTTTCAAACAAAAAGTGTTTGGTAGTGGATGGTAGTAAATGCACAGACCTTGCAGGTGTCACTTTAAAATGATCATAATTCTGCTTAATATTTTGCTGCAGAATGCCATAAACTTGCAAAAAAAAGCCTGCTGCTGGGGAATGAAAACACCAGGCGCAAACTCAACTCCAGAAAACATTAAATTTAAACTGTCCAATTATATGGAATAAAAAATATGCTGCTACACTACCAACGGGATGAGAAATTGGTTTCTCATTTTAAAACCTGCATCCACCTACACTTGATAGGATGTATGTGGCAACAAAAAGAAACTGACAATTCTGAGATTATAAATATAAATTATTTATAAATCCATATTTCCATCAATATGAGTATATTTATTACAGGCTTTCTCTGGGTTTACAATAAATATAAATTTGCTGCATGATTCTTAAATAGAAAAAAAAAAAGAAGAGAGATGACATTTGATACTGTGTCTAAAGCTATGTTAGAGTGTGTTTATGGGCATTGCATCTGTGCCTGCACAAGACATATGTACACAGGGGCAATGCCAGGGCTGAACACACAGGGGGCGCATGTGCAGCAAGCTGGGGAAGGCAGCCTGGGTGAGGAGACAGCAGTGTTTGCAGATTTCCAGAAGCAGGAAGGAGGAGAGGGAGACAGCAGGCAGTGCAGGCAGTGCAGGCAGTGCAGGCAAGGAAGGAGATGGATACATTGTATGTGGACTGTGCTGGATCTGGGGATGTGAATTGAGAAGACAAGGAGGAATAAGGGATTCAAATAAGGAATATTTCTGGAGGAAGGAATGAACCAACCGAGGAAGACATTGATTGATTGGCAGCATTGATTGTGTGCAGCAGAAGATAGAAGCTGATGCCGGCTTGCTAGCTAATGCCGGCTTTTTGGCTAGTGCCGGCTTGTTGTTGGCTAGTGCCGGCTGGTTGCCTGATGCCGGCTGTTTTTGCTGGATGGCTCTGTACTGCATGAAGTGGGGGCTGTGAGCAGCAGGAGGAGAAGTGATGAGCAGCTTTGCTGGGACTCTGCTTGGATGCTGTAGTGTTGGTAGTGCTGTAGTTGTGGCACAGCCCGGATAGCCGCTGGGCTGCCGGCAGGTGGATCCTGTCCCTACTACTGCAGCGCTACATGGAAACTTTAAATGCTGAGCCCAGGCTGCAGAGCCATCCTCAGGGGGACAAGAAGAGGGTGAACAGGGCCCCCTCCCCTGCCCGACCCTTCCTGAGGGACAGCCACCCCCGGGGACCCGCTGCCAAGCCCTCAGTGCTGCCCCCTAAGTCCCCCAGTAGCAGTGCCAGGGCTCAGTCCGCGGGGGGCCCGGGCACCCACAGCCGCCTGTCCAGACGCAGTGCCCCGGGGCCCAAAGACAAGCCCAGCCCGGTGAAGGCAGGCAGCGCTAAAGCCTCCCTGAGCACCAAGCGGGTATCCAGGCCGGCTCAGGGACCCGGGGAGCCCGGCTACAAGGGGAGCAGCTCCAGGAGGGAGCTCCATGCACCTCCCTCCCCACAGCCAGCAGCAGGGGCCAGCCGCAGGAGGGGGCCGAGGTTGGACAGCCCGGGGCAGGGGGTGTGCAGCAGCCTGGTCCGGGTCAGTCACACCGACAGCAGCTCCGACCTGTCTGACTGCCCCTCCGAGCCCCTCTCTGATGAGCATCGCCTCCTGCCAGAGCACAGCAGCGACAATGAGTCCGGCTCCAGTGAGAGGGTGGCAGCGGTGCCGGTCATAGTGCTGAATTCAGGGGCAGAGAGGCAGCACGGGGCGCCCCCCAGCGATGAGCACCGGGAGCCGTGCAGCACTGCCTGTAAGAGACCCTCTGCGCAGAGCGAGGGGCAAGAGGAGGACCTGCTCAGGGAGGTGGACGAGCTGCGATCTGAGAATGACTATCTCAAGGTAAGTGTGAGGATGATGGGGGCAGGGTGAGATGTGGAGCAACATACAGGATATTGTATCAATCACTTTCCTGGATTCTAATAAAAAATACTGTATTAATGACTATCCAGAATTCTAATAAAAATACTGTATCAATAATTTCTAGAATACTGTATCAATCACCATACAGAATTCTCTATAATTCTAATAAAAATACACGGATCATCAATCACTATCCAGAATTCTAAAGGTCTAATAAGAATACATGGATATTGTATCAATCACTAAATAGATATCTGATAAAAAAAAAATACATTGATACTGTATCAATCACTATCCAGAATTCTAACACAAAATAAATGGGTACTGTATCAATCACCATCTAGAATTCTTATAAACATACGTTGATACTGTATCAATCACTATCCAGAATTCTAACAAAAACATGGATATTGAATCATTCACTATCTAGAATTCTAACAAAAACATGGATATTGTATCAATCACCATCCAGAATTTTTATAAACATACATTGATACTGTATCAATCACTATCCAGAATACTAGCACAAAATACATCACCATTCACCATCCAGAATTTTTATAAACATACATTGATACTGTATCAATCACTATCCAGAATACTAGCACAAAATACATCACCATTCACCATCCAGAATTTTTATAAAAATACGTTGGTACTGTATCAATCACCCTAGATTCCAAGATTCTTGGATACCCATCAATCCTTGTTCGGATTCCTAATGCAAATTAGATGGACACTGTATCAATCATTGTAGATTACTGATGCAAAATAACTGGATACTGTATCAATCACTACATATTCCTAATTCAAATAAATGCAGATTTCACTAATGTGTGTGTGGGACAGGCCAGTTCTCTGACTATGTTCAGATACTGAATATGTAGGCTAGACTTGAAGTTTATCTGAGTGGTTGTGAGCCATCTCACAGATATGTAAATAAACAAAGTAACTATTAATGATTTTATTTCTGACTGTACCATGTCATTTTATATGGTTCCTCATTATCAGTGTTTGCCTTGTCTGCAAATTAAAAGACACAAAAATGCAATATAAAAGCTACTTCTATATAATTGTGCCCTGGGCCTGTTTGGTAGTGGGTAAATTCTAACAATAAATGTTAAAGTGCTCTTCGTTTGCTTAGTCTCTTGAAACGTGATATTATCTATATATTTCTTTCAGTCAAACAAATCTTTAAAAATGGCTTTAACATCCTCCTCGCCCATCCTACTTGCATAGTTAGTAGTAAAGCAATTCTGTTCCTGACGTAGTACCAAAATAAATTACACTTCTGACAGTATTTTGATCATGAAATGTGTACATGTTGCCATAGCAGCAGAAACATTGTGCAGATTATTTTTTTATAGTTGTGTAATATTTTAATTTTAAAAGCACTTTTAAATAATAAAATAATATCCATATGTGTATGTAGAACATACTAGTGTGACTAGGGCGAATGAAATGCACATATTGGGCTTGATTCATACAGCAGTGATTAGAGATTTAGCCATCAAAGTCTATGGAAAATTGCTATTCAGCAAGCAGCCTAAGCCCATACTCCAAAAGTATCCAGTCTATTATGTCCAGGTAGCTGGACTTTCCAGTATGCCACCATCCAATAAGTTTGGTACTATTTACCTAATGTATTATAAATCCGGGAAAAAATGAGCATTCTATTGTCTGGAGAACAAACTTGCGAACGTTTTTACCAAAGTTCTAGTTTCTGAATTTGTCTGATATTGAATTACACAGATGATGTACTAACAAAATGAATCTAGGACTAAGTAAAATAATTGTGCTTGTTCCATGGTCACAGTAGGCCCCCAGGATCTGCTCTGACTTCTAATTCACACTGGAAAATTCAAAAAGTGCTGAGATCCCTCAGCTTTATGTGTGAAGAGTGTGTCTTCTTTTTTTTAATTATGCAAAAAGTGCAGGTTTCAAAAGAAATGGACACTTTTATAAATTAACCTGGTTAGACCAACTTGGCTTTCAAGCAGGCAACGGGTCCTGTTACTTCCTGGTTTAGTTAGCTCAGGGGAGCTAAACTCAAGAGGCAGCAATTGCTCAGGGTACCTGCCTTGCAAAGTATTTTAATTGAGTTGGATTGGGAAATCAGTGATGTAAAAGCCACAGAAAGTCTGGGAAGGCTAGAATGGGAGTTTTTTCAAAGGCTGCAGACAATAGAACTGCAGGTTTTGCAAGCAGTTTTTAGATATATCCGGTTTTCTTCATTTGGGGTATATCTACTAAATGGTGAGTATTATTTGTTTTGCATCTGGATAGTAGAGTGTCCCTTTAAGCATTACCATACATACTAAACAGTAATGCTTTAAACTGTAGGGTTAAAACTAAAGGACCACTGCATCCAGAACACTTTATTGGTTGCCTTTAGTTGTCTTTAAAAAAATCACTTAAAGGGACACTATAGTCACTAGAAAAAAATCGGCTTATGGTATTTGTCCTGGTGAGTATAATCATTCCCTTCAGACTTTTTGCAGTAAACACCGTCTTTTCAGAGAAAATGCAGTGTTTACATTACAGTCTAGGGATACCTCCACTGGTCACTTCTCAGATGGCTACTAGAGGTACTTCCTGGGCAGTGCTGCACAGTGTGCAGCACTGCCATTCAGTGTCTCTACCTTCTGCATGTAAACACTGAACTTTGCTCATAGAGGTGTATTGATGCTGATTGGCCAGGGCTGTGTTTGACTTGTATGGGGAAATGACTGATTTAAACTGTGTTGAATACCCTCACACAGTCTTCTTGATGCTAATTACCGGACAAGTAATGATCTCAAATATATACCTCGTCAAACTGTCAAGGAGCAATCGATGAGCATCAAGAGTGTCACTTAGAAAAAATAAAAAACAAATAAATTAATGAGTGATCCCTCCTTGATTAAATTGGAAGGTAAAACCATTTAGGGAGAGTACATGATTTTTCCCACATAACTGCACCATATGTGGCAGGGCATACATTAAATAAAAAATTAAAAAAACAATGTATTGGATACGTGGTCAGGTAGGGGGTCTCCTATAATGTTTAATATATAAATGTAAAAGCCAAAAGCTGTACAATAAAATATTTTAAAATAAATTCGTAATAATCAAACTGAAACTCAAGAACCCTAACTTTTAGAGATGTGCATGGGCAAGAAATTTGGTTAGGTTCGGAAATTCGGATAAGTAAAAAAATTTGTCTGCTTCGGCAATTTGGAGCAATGGCATTCGGTTCGTTTCGGGACTTCATCAAGTTGGGACCTCGGCAATTTGGGACTTCAGCAATTCGGACATTCATAAGCATCCCTTTCTTGTTTTGCCACTTTTCAGAAATCTGAAGCACTTTTCAACCACAACCACTTACACATCTGTAGGGCTCCCTAACCCCTAACCCTAACCACCACAACCACTTACACATCTATAGGGCTCCCAGTGCCCGGACTGCCTAGCCGTAACTTTAACCCCTAACCCTAACCCCTAACCACCACAACCACTTACACATTTTTAGGGCTCCCAGTGCCCAGACCTCCACCACAACCACTTACACATCTATAGGGCTCCCAGTGCCAGGAATTAGCTTATTGGTCAAGATTCCTGTCATCATTCACATAATTTTCCCTCCATCTCTTATTTTGCCACTTTTCAGAAATCCAAAGTACTTCGGCAATTCAGCAATTCGGTTCAGTTCAGGACTTTGGAAATTCATACATTCAGGAATTCGGGAATTCGGATATTCGTAAGCATCCGAATGTCCAAACTGCATGAAATTTGTCTGATTGTACATTCGGAACGAAACAAATTGTACGTCTCCTCACTTTCTCAGTTGGGCTTTAGAAATTTTACTCTAATTTCAAATGTTCACTAGAGTTGGAAATTTGTTTAGTTCAAAACTGCAAGTTAAATTATGGGCCAATCGGGATGCAAACAGTCACATGCTGTTGATATATTTTTCACAGATCAAGTGAAAAGTGAGCATAAGAGAGAAAAAGCAGGAGTAGTAAAAATAAATATATATTTTAAAATTGTATATTTAAAGGATCACTATAGTGTCACTATAGCATCCTTAGGACCCCCTACCCTCAGGGTACCCCTCCCTTGGCGCTGGGAGGGGTTAAAACCCCTTCAGCCACTTATCTTTATCCAGCGCCGAGCTCCCTCGGAGCTGGTGACCTCTCCTCCCCCGCCGACGTCAGCTCCCGAGTGCTTTCCTATGGATGTTCTTCACGCTGGATGCGAATTTCGCATCCAGCGTTGAAGAAGCACCTCTAGCAGCTGTCAGGAAGACAGCCACTAGAGGTTGGATTAACCCTGCAATGTAAACATAGCAGTTTCTCTCAAACTGCTATGTTTACATCTGAAGGGTTAAAACCTGGGGGACCTGGCACCCAGACCACTTCATTGAGCTGAAGTGGTCTGGGTGACTATAGTGTCTCTTTAAAAAGATTTATAAAGATTTTTTACTGCTCCTCCTCTTTTACCCTCTTCTGGTTACCTTTTCTCATTTGATCTATGACCCAAATGCAAGGAAAACAATTATTTCTGTATGCTGAAGAATATCTACATAATATTTATATTATGAATTTATTTTACAGCACAGTAATTGGCAGATATTTGCAGCCTTTTGATTGTCTGAACCATATAAACTAATCCAATATATGGCTGCAATTCATCTGTCCCGAAATGTTTTTATTTTTATAAAAATGATTCAGCGAAAACAAATTTTCACAAATGCACACGTCATTGTAGTTACACAATGAGAATTTAATCTTAAATATATCAGTACAAGAACACATAATGCATATTGAATTGTGAGAATAATCAAATTTGTAAGCTAATGCAGTGGTCCCCTACCCTGTCCTCATAGACCACCAACAGTCCAGGCTTTGTCAGTATCGCCATTTGAATAAAAAAGGGAAATACATAAATCATATACTGTTGGTGGTCCATGAGGACTGGGTTCGGGACTAATGATGTGCAATAGTGCAATGGTTGCATGGCTCTTGGCAGATGAAACTACAAAAAACCATAAAAAGGGACCAAGATGAAGATGGAAATCTTGAGGAAAAGAGCGAATATCTAGCTTTCCTCTCCCACCCAGGGTCCATCATGCATGTAAAGAAAAGTCCACTTTGCTTGAAAGAACATTTATTCCTGAGTGGTGTAGCTGAGATGTAACCTTTTCTGTATTTACTTCCAAAAAACATGTATCTGACATCATGTAAAAAGTCAGGATACATTCTTGCACTTTAGGTATATATTCCAGGTCCAAGGGCTGAATTTAAAAACCATAAGGCTGTCGTTATCAGTTTTGAGAATGTTAAGTAGTGATCCATTCAACAGAAAGGGTTGTGGCACAGGAGACCTAGTTCGTATGCTCAATCTGCTTTTCATGCATGAGTGCTTGCCCTTTGTTTATGCATTTTTAAGATGAATGAACAAGGATAATGGATGCAGTAATTAATGTAATCTGACAAACATCACATAATGATGTCTGTGAAGAAGATTGCAGGGATTCTGATTATTAGTAGAAAAGGAATTATGCAGACAGTGACCGGAGATATTGTATACTTTAAAGGCACCAAGACCTCTTTGTCTCGATGCAATGGTTTGGGTGCAGTGGTCCTTTAGTTTTAAAGTTGCAGTGTAAAAAATTATCATTTAGTAAAAACAGCAATACCTACATTGCAGGGTTAAAGTAACACTATAGGGTCAGGAACACAAACATGTATTCCTTACCAAATAGTGTTAAAACTAGGGTTAGGGTAAATATAGAGAGCTGTGAGAAATGGCATCTGCACAGCATGCTTGCAACTCCGCCCCCCCAATCACTAATTTTTGGGGTGCCACAGACGGAATCCAGAATCATGAATCATAACATGATTTAGCATTGTGCATTTTGATTGGTTTATGATTTGGGTACATTTCAGCACAGAGTTCAGGAATCCGACCAATCACCTGAATCTCGGGTCTGTTATTGAATGTTATGATTATCTTGTTTAAGAGAATAGTAATTTTGGAATTGACTGGCCTAAGCAGCCATATGCTAGATGATTTTCTGTTCCCTAGAAGAAGGTCTGGATTTAGAAACTCCATGCACAAAATTCATGTCAGATATTTGGGGGTTTTTTTGTGTTTTTTTCATGTATTTTTTTCTTCTAAAAATTTTTTTGATATTCAGAATGCATTTAAAAGGTGGGCCGGAAATCCTCTCTGAAGTGTCAACTCTAGTGACCATTTGAAGTGCCAATATTTATTTTTGACTTTTTTTTGTGTGAACTTTTTTACTTGTTTTTATAAACTATGAATTTATAGACTCTTTTTATTGTCTGCAATTTAACGTAAAGGGTTCTTTCAGGTGACACGTCCGCTTTGATTTTTAACACAGACTGATATGTTTTGTACTGATTACGGTGTTTTGAATAGTGTTATCCGCCATTGCAAGAGAAAGGAAAACACCCTTTTGTTTATAGCTTCCCCAAAATGTATTTTTGTTATATCCTGCTCCATACTGAAATAGAGATTGCGAAAATAAGGTGTGATTCCTGCCCATAGGACAGGCTCCCTACTGACAGACAGTTGAAAACAACAGATCTGTGCGTCTGCATGTCATTTATTCCCAGTAATATCAATGATACTAGAGAGACAGTTTCTATTCACAAGGCCACCGTAATAGAATTAAACAAGCAGAGCTGAACATCATTATCCGCACTGTGAACAAGGCCATAAACTTACATATAGATTTGTACGTTTGTCTGTTTTTCGTTTGTATCTGCAACTGTAGACATTATTTTTCACTCTGAATATAAATTATTTAAACTTGCTTTGCTTTGACACTGCGTTTTTCCACCCCCATTCTTAATATGCAGCCTCTTGCGATCTTTGTCATTTGCATTATGTGGGAAAACACCTGTTGTAATTTACGCTAAGCTCGCCCATCCCGGGGTATTTAGAATATTCTTATTATAATAATCACTAAAAAGGCGAAGAAACTAGTTTCTGTACCAACAAATAAATTTAGGCTGTCCCAAGATAATGTTATACAGATCTTTTCTTTTTTTATAAACATAGCACTCAACATGCTAGAACACAGCATTACAAGTAGGGAGGTAATATTTATGTTTATGACCCCATCCCCATCCCCCCCCCCCCCATACACCCCCTTTTATTGGGTAACCTTTAGTTTACGGACCCATACACGGTTGCACACTGATCCACTGGCTTCCAGCTGATTAAATACAATGAATAAGTTCTTGACTTGGTTGATAAAAAGTCACTTGTGTGAGTGACATGTAGACAAGGGAGTGGAGCTAAGGTTCAAATGTTCTTTCCCACTTCTTGCAAAATTGCGCATCAAGCATTGTGCTAGAATCATAAAGCACACCATGATCAAATGGCAAGAAAGCTGTACATAAAATCCAGTTGGAATTGTGCTTTTTAAAAAACATAACCTCTACGTGGGGTTCCATGCTTTGTTGTGCAGCAGTGAAGATGTTAACTTGTAACATTGTTTTCAATGACAATTTTGTTCCAGTTGAGCAGCAAATGGAAAGTATTCCCTATTGAACTTATCTTTTCATTGTAGTGCTGCAGTTTTTATTTGGGGTGGGAGGCTTGAAATCTCCATTTGAAGAAGTAGGCTTCCAGGATAATGAGTGGTGTGTCAGAGATGAATTAACTACAGTGGGATAATTCCCTATAGTCTTAGTCCTTTCAATGGATGCATCTATTTCTCATCAAATGCAGTGGAATGGCTGGGAATAGATGGGGGAGGGGTGTATACAAGTTACTAGATCATACATTAAATTCCATGAACATGATAATTAAAGGAGCACACTAGCATTACAAATAAAGACATTTATTTTTTGTTTAGATTTTTTTGTAAAAATATTTGTAAAACTTGCCTTTCCATTGCCGGTTCAATCTCCACCGAGCTCCCACTGCCTCCTTCAGTGATGTCTGAACAAATCAGTGCTTCTCATAGAGAGAGCACATACCTGGCAATCGCCACACTCTGCCAAATGACTGCACCCCATAGAGAAGCACTGTGTAGAAGGGGAGTCTGTCAGAATGGTGATAGTTTAGAAAAGTGGTTCTTTCAATAGTAATCAGATCTTTTAGAAAACTGAACAGAAATGCCTCTCCATCTGTCATTTAGACAGTCAGGAATGTTTTTCTGCACTTCTGTTAGCCCCACAGAGATAACAGAAGGGCGGGCATGCTGGTCCGCCATTCGCCTACTTTTTCCCCTTCTCAATGAGCTATGCTAACGCTCATTGAGAATTGTAGAAAGCCACAATCACATGAAGGTGTGCAGCTCGAGCACAGAGGCTTCTCAATAAGAATTCTCTGATTGGTGTATTCCCCAGCACAGACCGAAAGGCGGTGCAGGGGAAACAGGAGAGGGCTTGCAAAGGCTGCAGACAGCAGGTCTGCAGCTTTTGCAAGCTGTTTTTTGTTTTTTTTTCGAATACCCCCCTCTCACACCCTGCCAATGAAAGCATGCAGAAAAGAAGGCATGCATGTTTGGTTTGCAGTTATACCTATTAAATTATTAAGTTAAAAAATATGTATATATTTTAAATCAGTGGAGTATTCTTTTAAGAGATTTAAGCATTGTCATGCTAGGCATAATGACACTGAATGTGAATACCTTCAGTTTCACCTGTGGAAAACAAATGACTCTGAGAAAGGCTTTTTGTCCTTCTCATGGTCCATCAAAATTCTTAGCAGGTAGTAAAACCTATTTATAGAACTCTCTGCTTACATACATCTTGGGAGGTAAATATCTTCTTATTATTTATTTGTTTGAGTTTCTATACCGTATATTATCTATATAGTGCATCAAAGACTGCTGGTCAGTTTTACCACAATGAGTACCTTTAATTCAACCTCTTATATTATCCACCTTACACTACTCTTTTTAGTTTGTGACATCAAGAAAATATATAAAATCTGAACACTGCATTCAATTAGTAATAGATCTGTTACCCCAAAGTTTACTTTATCTATGTCAAACAAATCAAAAACAGAGAATATGATAACTTTGAGAATTAGCAAACACTCAGTAGCTAGCATTTGGGTTAGTCCCCACTCAGGTCTCAAACATGTTTTTGCTCACTTTTGATCCCATCCATAAGGGTAATCCAGAACCCAAATGCCAGTTGACTCTGCACGAGGGATACAGCAACCCCGGTTGAGCGTTTTGTCCTGTCACGCTTCACTATAACTTGAAATGCAGAACTTAAAGGACCACTCTAGTGTCAGGAAAACATACTTGTTTTCCTGGCACTAGAGTGCCCTGAGGGTGCCCCCACCCTCAGGGTCCCCCTCCCGCCCAGCTCTGGAAAGGGGAAAAGGGGTAAAACTTACCTTTTCCAGCGCTGGGCGGGGAGATCTCTGCCTCCGATCCTCCTCCGTTCCGCCCCGTCGGCTGAATGCGCACGTTCGGCAAGAGCTGCGCGCGCATTCAGCCGGTCGCATAGGAATGCATTTGCAATGCTTTCCTCTGGACGCTAGCGTGCTCTCACTGTGATTTTCACAGTGAGAATCACTCAAGAGCCTCTAGCGGCTGTCAATGAGACAGCCACTAGAGGATTTGGGGGAAGGCTTAACCCATTAATAAACATAGCAGTTTCTCTGAAACTGCTATGTTTATAAAAAAAATGGGTTAACCCTAGCTGGACCTGGCACCCAGACCACTTCATTAAGCTGAAGTGGTCTGGGTGCCTAGAGTGGTCCTTTAAGTAAACAATGATAAATGTATGTTATGGGACAAAAGTGTATTACTGGGTCTTAGAGTGGCCGGACCTAATGCAAAAAAAGAGTAGTATAAGACAAACCAAGATAAGGAAGATAGAGAGCAGTGTAAATGAGAGAGCAAGCCAAAGGTCCGGGACAGTAGATAGGAGAATGGTTAAGAACAAGCCAAGGACAGATGGAAACCACGACAGGGCATGGTACACAACCAAAAAAGGGATTATGTAGCTTTAAGAAGGCTGTCATTGGTCACTTTGAACCATGTGAAGGCAACAGGTGTGCGCATGTCACCGACATGATGATACACATATGCATACTTCATCAACTAGGTCTGAGGAGAGAGAGCTTTATTAAGGCTCCAGCGTGCAGTGGCCGGCTATGGAAAGGACGCCGGAAGGAGGATATTAGAGAGGGACGTGGGCAGTCTACTGATCGCATAACATCATGCCTCATGCACTCGTGCTGGGCAGTGCCTAGACAGATCCAATCTCAGAGTTCTCATATTCTCTGTGTTTGTGGCTATGGGAAATAAAGTATATCGTAAACACAGATCTGTGTAACCTAGACATGTTGTATTAGGTATCTATCTGCACACTGAGAAATCCCTGATTATACAGGAAGGGATGTTATATGTATTACTGTATTGACTTAATGTACTCTCAGTCATCTCATTTTGCCTCCATTATCTCTTACATACTCAACATGCTTGTCACCATTTCCTGTTTTTAAGCTGACATTCAGTGTTTTTTGCATTACATATTAATGATGCCTCGTAAAACTAAAAGAATATTGTAATGACCAAGCAGAATCCGTCTTATCTTAATGGTAATGTTCCTGCCATTCACCTAATAAACCAGTTTAAAATAAAATGAGAATCTAGCCTGGGCACTTCTGTAGCCTCCTGTATAACTTGGTCTTAATTGCCTACAAGCTGTTAAGATAGGTTCTGATGTACTTTCTTCAGTATTGTGGTAAATCTGTCAATCTATTGGTCCCATGTGGTTACCTTCAGCTGACAAATATATGTGCATATCGTTTACTTTAGAAAAAAGTAATACAAAAAAAAGTTGAATTATCCATTTAAAGTTGATTTGTCACAATGCACCTGCTATTATGTATCAATTAATGTAATTTCACTCATTATCACAATTGCCTTCCAGTAAGGCCATCTCCTTAAAATCCGCTTACATTTCAAATGTTTCCTTCTACCTCTTAAAGGCAAACTTTGCAAACAGTTCTCTTGGTGGATCCACATTTAACCCCTTAAGGACCAAACTTCTGGAATAAAAGGGAATCATGACATGTCACACACGTCATGTGTCCTTAAGGGGTTAAAGCTGATGTAGACTTAGCTGTTTTTTAGGAACTGGATAAAACATTGGAAAGCTAATAACTAATTTTAAGCTTAAATTATTAAAAAATAGTAGCACATTTAATAATTGTTCAGTATGTAGAGGTAATCAGATTGCTATTTGACAAAATAATATACTCAGAGAGTTCGACAATAACATTTCAGACTCGAACAGTTAATCTTCAAGTAATTGATAGATTAAAGCTAGGAGCTAACTAAGCCTTTGAATTGAGTATAATTATGAGATTTGGGGAAATTGTATACAAACCTGTTTTAATTTATTCCTTTTTGTCTATGTCTTACTGAAAATACTATACTATTTCCAACATGACTGCCTACTGGTATAAATCTGTAATTTCTTATATATCTGACTCAGTTGAAATATATTTCCAGCATCAGTTCAAATTGTATTTGATTAAACCATGGCACGTCTTGCCTGTAAATTGTGTTTGGTTCTTGAATCTTAAACTTAAAAAAGATGAAATCAGATTACTATATAGTTACTTGAATCCTAATATTTCTTTCCTACCAATCCCACGCACACAGGCTTGGATATGTTTTTTATATGCAAAAACTACCTTCACATTCCTTCCCCGCCACTTTAATGTTTCTGTCTAATATCTGGTCATTGTCACGGCTCTTGGCTCTTCTGTTGGCATGGCTGCACATAAACTAGACAGCCACGCCGACAGAAAGGTTTCAAACTTACCTTGGTCGGGCAGGCAGCTTCCTGGTGTCCCCCCGTTCCGGTCCCCAGCGGGTGCGACGTTCTTAGGAACGCCGGCCGCTGCGGTTCATGATTTTATAATAAACTTACCTTCACCCACATTAAAGATGGTGCCAATGTGCGTGCAATGTCACATCATAGACGTGCATGCACGTTTTGGGGTCAGAGGTCGGAGACAGCCAGTTACAGCCTAAAGAGGATAAATTACCTTTTTGCCAGTGCCCTGTCATGGTTTCCACTAGCTGGTTATCTGAGAGTGTATTCCTGATCGTGTTTTTTTTCTGGTATTTGTCTTTGGCTTTTTTTTTTACTTCCCTGATTTCTGGTATCCTTGACTTCTAGCTTTCCTCATCATTGCGTTTCATTATGTGTCTCTGACCTCGGCAAGTATTTTGACTATTCTCTGGTATGTTAAGTCCGGCCATTCTAAGGTCCAGTTAGACGTTATCCTTAGTCTTTAGGTGTGATACAATTCTGCGTGCTGGATGAACTATAATCCTGAAATTACGACATGGCCATAGATCCTGCAGATTTGTGTCAGTACATAGCAGCTTGCAAGAGAAAGCTAGAGGAAAATTATCATCGTATGGATCAATTTGCACAGGCTTTCAATACGCTCCTAATATGTACGACTCATTTGCAGCCTGAAGTTCCTCCAGCAATTACACCCCCGCCTACTGTACCTACATCTACAGTGTATAAGGCACCAACTATCTCCCTATCTTCACCCCCATATTTTGAAGGTAATACTCAAGAATGTGGGGCTCCCTCAATCAGATTGAGTACGATTTTAAAGCCTCACTTGGGTCCTTCCCCACGGATGGGGCTAAAAATGGGTACTTAATGAACCAACTGAAAGGTAAAGCCTTAGCTTGGGCTAATCCATTATGGGAGAGTGATAGGACTATTGCCAATAATTACCAAGAATTCCTTGCGGAATTCAAATTAACGTTTGAACCATTGGCGAAGGGAGAACAACGCTTCCACTGCCAGAATGCGTATCAAACAAGGGAACCATTCTGTCTCAGATTATGCCATAGAATTCCGCATCTTGGCTTCTGAGGTAGACTGGACTAATAACGGATTAATCACTGCATTTGCAAAGGGATTATCCGAAGCTATCCTTGACGAAATTGCAGCCAAAGAACTACCAGGGAGGTTAAATGAATACATCACTTGTGTGATGCATATCGATAACCGACTTAGGAACACTAGAAATAGTACTAGACGTATGTCACTAGCACCTCGATTCTCCAATCTTGTTGTCCCTCGCCCTTCTGTACAGTCTGAACCTGAACCTATGCACTTAGGGTTTATGGGACTGTCAGAGGCAGAGAAACAGTTTAGGAGAAAAGAGGGCCTATGCTTATACTGTGGCAAAAAAGGAAACATAAGAAATTCTTGTCCCATACATCCGGAAAACTTACGAAACTAAGAACCATTAGGGGACCGGCCTTAGGTGTGATGTATATGTCCCCTGGTACTATCCAAAGTAGATTCCTCCTTAGTGTTACTGCTCAATATTATGAGATAAGTTTGTATTGCTCTGATGGACTGCAGTAAACTTTATCGATATACAATTTGCCAGTAAACACTTCCTACCCATCAAGGAGAGAGCATCACCCCTGGCTGTCGAGGCCATTGATGGGAGACCACTTTCTTAGCCTTTAATTACCCTCAAAACACTATCTATCACTATCCCGATAGGAGTGTTACACAAATAACTCATCACATTTCAGATAATTGCTTCCCTTTCTGGTTTCCCATGTCTTGTTAAGCATAACCCCCATGTTGATTTGGGCTAAAGGGGAAATACTGGAATGGGGTAAAGAATGTAAAGAGAGATGTATGTCACCTATTACTAAAAGAGTGGGTATCGTTAATCTACCTACTCCTACGCCTCTGTCTACCGAAATTCCTATGCCTTATAGGGAGGTTAAAGAAGTGTTTAATAAACATCACACTGATACTCTACCCCCTCACAGATCCTATGATTGCTCCATTGATCTGTTACCCGGTACTATACCCCCTAAAGGGAGAGTATATACCTTATCACCACAGGAGAGTAGAGTTGTGAAAGAATACATTAAAGAGTCTCTACAAAAAGGCCACATACGTAAATCTTCTTCTCCTGCAGGTGAAGGGTTCTTTTTTGTTACCAAGAAAGGAGGAGAAGTACGGCCATGTATTGATTATAGGGCATTGAACAAGATCACCATCAAAAATGCTTATCCCATTCCCCTTATCTCAGAATTATTTGACAGACTCAATGGCGCTAAGATGTTTACCAAACTCGACCTTAGGAGTGCTTATTATTTGGTAAGGATTAATGAGGAACAGAGTGTCCCTCAACGGGACTAATGGTATGTACAAGTGAGGGGGTAACCCTTAATGTTATCAAAAAAGAAAAGTTTATACAAGTGTCCAGAGGATACTAATCCAATAGACACAGGGAAGGTTCCATGTAAAATGTATTACTATTATTCGAAAGATATAACAATTAGATACATTTCATTTCGAGAAAAAGATATACATAACATAGACCCATTAAAAAAGAGCCATAAAGAGGGCTCTATAATAACAAATGGGGACAGACTCCAAAGTGGGCTAGATGAACTGTGGACTGAGGGTGATAGCAGTGGGAATAAGCTACCCTAACAGGGATTAATCCGCTGGTGGGTTAAATTGAATATACTTTGTCATATAGTAGTGTGATAGCCTGAGTTAATAGAAAAAAAAAACAAGGTATACAGTATATATTTATTTGACTTCAGACCTCTTGTGGCTAAGATTAATAGAAAACCACCACTATAATAGAAAATCTAAATTGAATGATTTAAATTACCTGTAATAACTACAGGCTACCACCTAAAAAAGCTTATACCTACCACCTAAAAAAAGCTTATATATATAGCTTTAGCTATATGTATCATTTATGGTTAGCCATTTATTAGTGTAGCATTTAATAGGCGCTACAGAGAAAAGTTACACAGGATAGGTTGCAAATAACACACTTTGTAACAGCTCAGGACAAAGTGTCAATTACCAGTTCACTGGCTATAATGAAAAATAACCGGCAAAAGAGACTCGTTGCTGCTTATTAGAAAAATATTAGTTGCCAAGTCACTGGCTATAATGAAAAATAGCAAGCAAAAGAAACATATTACTACTGATTGGAGATATCAATTGCCATATCACTGGCTATAATAAAAGATAGCATGAAAAATAAGCTTCTTACTGACACCCTTTAAATCTGTGTAAAAACACATTCCCTTCAAATCCGCCAGTGGACGTTCTATCAAATCCCCCAGTGGACGTTCTATCAAATCCCCCAGTGGACAAATCCCCCACAGTACGTCCACTAACTTGCTAGAGTGGGAGTCTGTAAAAATCCCCCATAGTTTCTAACTAACTAAATACCCATTGTGCAGCAAAAGAAAAAGTGCTAGATAAAATTTGCAAGTAAACTGACGCGCATTTTGGCCGAGGCAATCAAGAGAGCCACTCACCTGGTCCCCTTTATATGTGAGCAAGGAAGTCGGTCATGTGATAGCCGCGACCAATTGCGAAAATGTGTGAAAAATAATAAAAATTAGAATAAAGAAAAATAATAAAAGTTGATAAATAATCTATCCCAAAATTCCTAAAACATATTGATATTCATTTAATTAGTTAGCTGCCAATAAAAGGGGAGAATGTAAAACCCTCATGAAGGCCCTTGGGTGCCACGGTATCCAATCTAAAAATCCAAAACATTCTCTTTTTTTGAGGGCTAGTTCAACGTCGCCTCCCCTCTTGCCCATTAACTCTTCCAATGCCTGAAAATTTCATACCCTTGAGAGAATCTTCATGGTATGCCCTCATGTGTCTTGCCACAGGCGTGTCTTTTAAGAAAGTCACATAATGGATATGTTCCATGATCCTTCTTTTGAGTGGGCGTATTGTCTTTTCAGACCACACTCACATGTTAAAAGATATATAACTGGTGACGTGTTACAATTAAAAAATAGTTTAACAGGAATTTTGAGTGTGTTCATAGAATCATTTTTGATCCTTTCAGGATATATCGACATGCCACATAGTGACCACACTGATAGGTACCTACTACAGAGATCCAACTTCTCTTGACGGATGTGGTCGATAAATGACTAGGTATCAATAGATCTTTAACATTTCTCCCTCTTTCTGCTGTCAAGGAAGCTTTTGGGGAAACGTGTGTGTCTTGTGTCAGGAGTGGCCAGAAACGGTCCATCACCATCCTGGCCATTTCCCAACCTGAATCAAAATTTGCTTCGGAACCTCAAAACAGTTCTTGTCACTGAGAAGTGTATCTCTTTCACTAAGCAGAGCTCTTAGATAGGCTCTTTTAAGACACCTATTGGGGTAACCCCTTTCCTTGAATCTTTGTCTAAACTGGACAGACTTTTCCTTGAAGTCCTCCAGGGATGAACAGTTACGTCTGAGCCTCAAATACTCACCAATCAGTATCCCACTTTTTAAAGGTGTTGGATGATAACTATCCCATGTGAGCATTGTATTGCTTGAAGTGGGTTTTCAAAAAAGAGTTGTACTGATCTGCAACGTATCTGTTATATTCAATGTACAGTCCAGAAAGTTAAGGGAAGGGGTCCCTATTTCCATAGTTAGTCTCAAATTAAGGTTGTTACTGTTCTGATGTGTGACAAAGCGAGTGAAGAGCTCTACAGTCCCCATCCAGAGAACAAGCACGTTGTCAATAAATCTCTTCCATAGAAACACGTGGTCCAACTATGGGTTTAAGGCTTCTGAAAAGACCACGTGTCTCTCCCACCCGCCCAGATGTAAGTTGGCATAGGATGGGGCACAAGATGTCTCCATCGCAGTGTCCGCACCTGGTGGTAGAATGGATTGTGAAAGAGAAAAAAGTTATGTGTAAAGATGAATTGCAAAAGGGCTAGGACGAAGGTCGTATGTCTGTGGTGTTCCGAGCCACTAGTCTCAAGAAAAAATGTAGTATTTTCAATACCCACACAGTGTGGAATGGAAGAGTATAAAGCCTCCATGTCCAGGCTGCAGAGAATAGCGTTTTCAGGTATCTTGAGTTCATATAGACATTTGAGAGTATCTTTTCATATCTCTCAGGTATGATGGCAACTTCTCTACAAAAATGCGTAAAACCTTGTCAACATAGATACTGCCTATATTGGTCAACTTATTAGAGCCTGAGACTATGTGTCTTCCTGTCAGATTGGCATGTTGTTTATGGACCTTAAGAAGGCAGTATGAAGTTCACACTGTTGGTTTGTTCATGTAAATGTAGTTGTACTCATCTCTATTGATGACTTGATCGTCATTGGCCTTATCAAGGAGAATTTTATATTCTCTGAGAAATTTAACCCGGTAAGTGTATTATAAGTTTGTATATCATTCACGATTGTCATTGCAAAATGGACATAATGTGCCCTATTCATAAGTACTTTATTACCGCCCTTGTCGGCGTGTTTGATGATGACGTCCTCATTGTCCTGTAGGTACTGGAGACCCCTCCACTCACTTTAGGTGAGATTATCCTGTGGTCTTAAGGATAGCGACTTTGTAGATTCAACAAATAGATTCATACAAGTAGATTCAACAAATAGGTCGATGTTCCTAAATTCCCGAATATTTGGAGTAAATTAGTTTTTTGGTTGAAGGTCCGTATAATGTTTGAATGTTGTATTGTCATTACTTTCAAGTAAGGATACCAGGTCCTGGAGACAATGGTACTCCTTAAGATTAAAACCCAATTCGTTAGTTTTTTTCTCGTCCTTTATCATGTGAAATTTGTGGAGCGCCAGCCATCTCCCAAACAGGTTTATATTGTTTGTCCACTCAAAATGGTTAAATGGTGGAATAGGGACAAGGATTAAGGAGGGACATGAATGGAGAACTGCATTTAACACAAGAAATGGTCACTATGAGTATCTTCTCATGCCCTTCGGCTTATGCTATACCCCAGTTGTATTTCAGGATCTCATTAATGATGTTCTCAGAGACTACATTTATACTTTCGTATTGGTATATCTGAATGATATACTCATTTATTCCCACGACATCCAGACTCATCATGGGCATGTTAAACAAGTGTTGCAAACTTTGCTAAAAAATGGGCTATATTGCAAACTTGACAAATGTCTATTTGACCAGACGTAAGTTCAGTTCTTGGGCTATAATATCTCGGCCTCTTGTTTTCAGATGGACCCACGTAAACTAGAAACCGTTCTACATTGACCAATACCCAATGGGTTAAAATCCATTCAAATGTTTATTGGGTTTGTAAATTACTATAGGAGATTCATCAATGGTTTCTCTACTGTGATAGCCCCCATCACCAGTATGACACATAAGGGGGTTAACTGTAACATATGGTCTAAAGAAGCTAAATAAGTTTTTGAGCTACTTAAGAAATTATTTGCTTCTGCTGACATATTGGTACACCCTGACACTGGCAAACCCTTTATAGTAGAGGTAGACACCTCTTAGACAGGTGTAGGGGCTGTCACGCTTTAACTTTATTATCACGTACAAACCAGGTCTCAAGAACGTTAAGGCTGACGCCCTATCTAGGCAATTTGACCCAAAGGCAGAACAAGAACAAGAGACCTATCCCATTATACCATTTGAATGTATCATTGCCTCCACAGTTCTTTCCTTGTCTTCTCCTCTCCTTTGTGCTATAATGGCAGCCCAGACCCAAGCACCTAGTGATAAACCTTGAGATAGGTTGTTTATTCCGTTACTGGAAAGAAAGAAGGTACTAAGAGTGTTTCATGATAATGTGACTGCTGGACATCCAGGCATTAATAAATGGTGTTTGCTGTCTCTAGATCATTTTGGTGGCCATCTCTTAGGAAGGACATCAGAGAGTATGTGGAGGCGTGTACTATTTGTGCGGGCGTCTACTTTTTGTGTGTTTTTTAAGGTTCCCCATAAACTATCTTGTGGGTTATTGCAACTGCTCCCTATACCCAGTGCCCCATGGTCTCACTTGTCTCTGGACTTTATTGTGAAATTCGCAAATTCTAAAGGCCATAACACCATCCTAAGGATTGTTGACTGCTTTTCTAAAATTGCACACTTTGTTCCGTTCAAAAAGATACCTTCTTCCCAAGAACTGGCTCATATATTTATATGTGAAATAGTCAGATTACATGGTATTCCGCTAAATATTGTGTAAGATAGGGGTTCCCAATTTGTGTCATGATTATGGAGAGCATTTAACAGTTGGTTATAGAATTATCGTTTCCATCTTCATACCATCCTCAAACCAATGGTGCGGCTGTGCGAGACAATCAATCGTTTTATTTGAGATGTTTTTTTATTAATGGCACTCAGGAAAACTGGTCTGATTTGTTACTGTGTGCTGAATTCACCAGAAATAATGCTACCCATGACTCATCTGGGCATAGTCCATTTTCTGTTAACAATGGTCGTCATCCTACTATTCTCCCTGCGGTGTTCTCTGACACTGCTTTTCCCAGTCTGGATGACCATCTCACATGTAATCGTGTGCTGTTAGTGTGCTGTGTGTAAGGGTGCTGCTGTGTGTGTGTGTATGTGTGAGGGTGCTGTTAGTGAGATATGTGTGTGAGGGTGCTGGTAGTGTGCTATGTGGGTGAGGGTGTTTGTGTGTGTGTGTTTGTGAGGGTGCTGTTTTGGTGTGAGTGTTTGTTAGGTTCCTGTTAGTGTGCTGTGTGTGTGAGGGTGATGTGTGTGTGATGGTGCTGTTTGTGTGATGTGTGTGGGTGTCGTGTATTTGTGAGGGTGCTGTTAGTGTGCTGTGTGTGAGGGTGTTGTGCGTTTGTGAGAGTGCGGTTAGTGTACTGTGTGTGTGAGCGTGCTGTGTGTGGGTGCTGTATGTGTACTGTATGTGTGTTGGTGCTGTGTGTGTGCTGTTTGTGTGAGGGTGCTGTATTTCGGTAGGTGCTGTTTGTGTGTGGGTGCTGTATGTGTGTGTGTTCTGTATGTTTGGAGGGATTGTGGAGGTGGGGGCAGATTAGTAAATATCCGCCCTCCCTTCATACCTTATGTAGGGAGGGGGGGATCCTTGCTGCCATGTGCCATCCCTGGTGGTCCAGTGGAGAGTTAACTCTAGCCTGCGGGGCTAGAGTTAACTCTCGCGAGATCTGAGCGTTGCCACGGCAACGCTAAGATATCGCGAGAGGAACCTGGCAGAGCTGCTGTCTGGAGTTCCCCGGGTCCTCTCCTGCCTCCCTCCATGCTGCTGTGGGCCGGTGAGGTAGATCTTTGATCTCCCCGCCGGCCCATGGAGGCTTAGAGCAGAGACGGCACTCAGATAGCGCCGGTTCTGTGTGAGCCGACAGGGGAGAATAAAGTCCTAGGGAATAAAGTGTGGGAACTCTCCCAAGATTCCCCCCCCCCCCCAAAAAAAAATATACACTCCAATGTGTGTGTGTATATATATATATATATATATATGTGCACACACACACACACTGGCGTGCATACTCAGAAACACACACATTCAGACACACACACTCATACATTCACAGACACACATACACACACACACACACACATTCACAGATACACATACACACACACATACATTCATATACATACACGCATTCACAGACACATACACTGACACACACTCATACATTCACAGACACCCATACATACATTCACAGACACACATATTCACACACATTCAGACACACACACTGACACACATACACACACATTCACAGACACACATACACACACATTCACAAACACACATACACACACATTCACAGACACACATACACATTCACAGACATACACACACACACACACATACACTGACACATATACACACACATTCACAGACACACAAATTAATTTTTTGTAATTAAAAAAGGTCCACCCAGCCTCCCTACCTGGAGTGCTGGCGTGGACTTGTCCCTGGGGTCCAGTGGGTCGGGCGCCTGTCTTCATCTCAGCCGCGGCGAGGGAGCTGTGTGCTCTCTGCTCCCTCTCACCACGCGGGCTGTCTGCTGTAGCTGGGAGGGAGCAGAGAGCACACAGCACACAGCTCCCTCGCCGCGGCTGAGATGAAGACAGGCGCCCGACCGGGGGGGGGGGTTGGGGTCCATCACCTCATGCCCCCCCATGACAGGGGGAGGAAGGGGGGCATTTGGGGGTGTTCCTGCTCATAAAAAGTGCAGGAACTCCGTTCCTGCAGGATTTAATCCATAGGCGTGCCGCGGGGATTAGGGTGTGCCCAGGCACACCCGGCACACCCTGTGCGCACGCCTATGAGCTCCTTTCAAACTGCAAGCTGAGGCGGGGTGCCAACCCTGTTTACCAGGTGGGTGACCGGGTATGGCTCTCCACAAGGAATATTAAACTTATATTAAAGTTTTCACCCAGGTTTATTGGTCCTTTTCCAATTATTCATAGGATTAATCCTGTGTCTTATTCTCTGTCTCTCTCTCCGCCTCTCTGCGTATTCCTAATACATTTCATGTATCCCTACTTAAGCCTCTTATCGGTAACAGGTATACCACCCCTTCTGCCCCTCCCCCTCATTTGGTTGTCCTGCCAATCGTTTTTAGGTTTCTGCTTCAAGCGTACATACATGCTGCAAAATCCGTTCCTTCAATGCCAGGTTTCCCTTCAAGCCTGGTCCTGCCCACCCAGTGGGTGCTCTTCACGGCTCTTGGCTCTTTTGTCACGGCTCCCGGCTCTTTTGTCAGCGTGGCTGCACATAAACTAGACAGCCACGCCGACAGAAAGGTTTCAAACTTACCTTGGTCGCGGCGGGCAACTGCCCGGTCTCCCTCCGTTTCGGTCCCCAGCAGGTGCTACGTTCTTTGGAATGCCAGCCACTGCGGTGCAGGATTTTATAATAAATTTACCTTCGCCCACATTAAAGATGGCGCCAATGTGCGTGCGACGTTACGTCATAGACATGCACGCATATTTTGGTGTCAGAGGTCGGAGACAGCCAATTACAGCCTAAAAGGGGTTATTTAAACCCAAATTACCTTTTTGCCAGTGCCCTGTCGTAGTTTCCACTAGCTGGTTATCCGAGAGTGTGTTCCTGATCGTGTTTTTTTTCTGGTATTTGACTTTGGCTTTGTTTTGACTTCCCTGATTTCTGGTATCCTTGACTTCTGGCTTTCCTCATCGTTGCGTCTCATTCTGCGTCCCTGACCTTGGCGAGTATTTTGACTATTCTCAGGTACGTTAAGTCCGGCCATTCTAAGGTCCAGTTAGACATTATCCTTAGTCTTTAGGTGTGATACAATTCTGCATCCTGAATCAACTATAATCCTGATAGTCATCTCCCTTGTACCATGTAATAGAGCTGCCTTTCACACCATCTACCTAGACATACTGTTCATGAGCGTGTATGGCTCACTAATACAGTGCTACAATAGATTTAGACTATACTGAAAACAAATATTGGGGAATTTAGAATGACAGCAAGCCTAACTACCTGCAAAATACTTACAAACAATAAATGTTTTTTTTTTTTACAGATCAGGTCTAGTTTCTGTATTTGGCATTATGCCTACATGCAGATATTTTTAAAGGAACATAAAAGGGTCAGGAACACATGTTGCTTTGGCCCCACTTACCCCCTAAATATAGTAAACTCTTACCTTTATTCCAGTCTGCTGGTGCTGGCTTTTCCCCTGATCTGCCTCCTTGACTGGCATCATTAGAAATATGCTTTCCCATAGGAAAGCATTGGATTGGCTGAAATTGTGAATTCTGAGGCTGAGGGCAGAGCCAAATACTGCTTCGACCAATCAGCATCTCCTAATAGAGATGGACTGAATCAATGCATCTCTATGGGGAAAGTTCAGTGTCTCCATTCAGAGGGTGTAGACACTGAATGTCAGTGCTGCACAGTGTGCAGCTCTGCCCCTGAAAGCACCTCTAGTAGCCATCTGAGGAGTGTCCAGTGTAGATATTCCTAGGTTGTAATGTAAACATTGCATTTTCTCTGAAAAGATAGTGTTTACTGCAAAATGCCTGCAGGGACTGACTGTACTCACCAGGGCCGGACTGGCCCACCGGGATACCCGGAAATTTCCTGTTGGGCCGCGGCACCTGGGGCTGGGCTGACAGCCCTTATCAGTGATTAGGCTCCTGTGATCCCGGCCGGCCATGTGTGAGGTGTGCGGCCGCAGAGGACCCCATGGGAGCAGGGGAGCCAGGCAGCCGGCACAGCTCACACATGGCCGGCCGGGATCATTAAAACATTTTTTTTAAATTGCGGTGGGGGCGGAGCCTAGTGTGCGGCGGGGCGGAGCTTGCTGTGCAGCGGGGACCTGGTTAATGCAGCATGGGAAGCAGGAAGGAGTCCCTGCTTCCCCATCACCCAGCCTCCAGGAGCTCCAAGGGATGTGGAGGTAAGAAGCAGGTCAGTGTGTCTGTGTGTGTCTGCTTGTGAGTGTGTGACTGTCTGCCTGTGTGTGTGTGACTGTGTGTGTGTGTGTGTGTGACTGTCTGCCTGTGTGTGTGTGTGTCTGTGACTGTGCGTGTGTGTGTGTGTGTGTGTGACTGTCTGCCTGTGTGTGTGTGTGTGTGTGTGTGACTGCCTGTGTGTGTGTGACTGTCTGCCTGTGTGTGTGACTGTCTGCCTGTGTGTGTGACTGTGTGTGTGACTGTCTGTGTGTGACTGTCTGTGTGTGACTGTCTGCCTGTGTGTGTGACTGTGTGTGTGTGTGACTGTCTGCCTGTGTGTGTGTGTGACTGTGTGTATGTGACTGTCTGCATGTGACTGTCTGCGTGTGTGTGACTGTCTGCGTGTGTGTGACTGTCTGCCTGTGTGTGTGACTGTCTGCCTGTGTGTGTGGCTGTCTGCCTGTCTCTGTATGTGTGGATGTTTGCGTCGGTGTCAGTGATTGTCTGCCTTTGTGTGTGTGCATCTGCTAGTGAGTGAGCGAACAAGCTTCTGTGTGTGTGTGTGTGTGTGCGTGCGTGCGTGCGCATCTGCTAGTGAAGGAGCCTCTGTGTGTGTTCGCCTGCTAGTGAGTTCGTGTGTGTCAGTGAGCTTGTCTGTAGTGAATCTGTGTGTTAGTGAGCTCTTCTGTAGGGAGCATGTGTGTGTCAATGGGCTTGTCTGTAGGGAGAGTGTGTGCGCATCAGTGAGCTTGTCTGTAGTGAGCGTGTGTGTGTGACAGTGAGCTTGTCTGTAGTAAGCTTGTGTGTGTATCAGAGTTTGTCTGTACTAAATGTGTTTGTGTGCTAGTAACCTTGTCTGTGTGTGTCATTGAGATTGTCTGTCAATGAGCCTATTTGTGTGCATCAGTAAGATTGTCTGTGTCTGTGTGTGAGTATACTTTACTGTATAATTTAATTACCCTGAAAGAACTAATATTTTGAATTAGAAGAAGAAATGTATCAATAATATATATATATATATATATATATATATATATATATATATATGCTGTTGTACCTTGCACTCAGGCTTCAAAGTTGTGTGACCGGGTGCATCACCAGGGCTCCAGTATCCCGGCACTTGAAACAGTTGGCTGCACTCTCAGATTTCCTTAAAACTTATCTTTTATTGAAATATTTAAGAGAAGATCGACGTTTCAGTCCCTCTTGTGGACTTTCATCATGATCCTGATGAAAGTCCACAAGAGGGACTGAAACGTTGATCTTCTCTTAAATATTTCAATCAAAATTAAGTTTTAAGGAAATCCGAGAGTGCAGCCAACTATTTCAATTGCATATATATATATATATATATATATATATACAGTGGGACCTCGGTTTACAAATGCCTCGGTTAACATAATTTTCGGTTTACAAATGAAAATCCATTGAAAATAATGCCTCGGTTTACAATTTTTTTTCGCAATACAAAGCAAGTTTCCCCAGGATGCATTGCACCTGGGAGGTTTATAGCACCGCCCCCTGCATGCTGGAGCCTGTGGTGTTGGAGCGGCTTTTGCATCAAGTTTTGGAGATTGTTTTCAGTTGTTTTTGGACTTTTTGGTGCATTTCTCAAGCTGTGGAAAGGTAGGGAGCTGAGCTTCGTCGTTTGCATGCCTTTTATTGAGTGTTCTGCATTGTGGGTTGGTTTCCATGCCAGCTCATTTTGACTTTTTTCTGACCTCCAGAACGGATTAATTGGTTTTCAATGCATTCCTATGGGAAACCGCGTTTCGGTTTACAAATGTTTCGCAATAAGAAACGTCCCGGAGAACGCATTAAATTCTTAAACCGAGGTCCCACTGTATATATATATATATATATATATATATACACACCCTACATAGCACAATGACTTATGGGGCTGGCATAGATTTTTTTCCAGGGCTGCTTTGTATCCCCAGTCTGGCCCTGGTACTCACCCGAACAACTACATTAAGCTGTAATTGTTCTGGTGTTTATAGTGTCCATTTAAATTCAACTTTTATGGATGTTGTACTTATTGTGCACCCACTCCATATTACAAAGCTGATATTTGTCCTTCATCCCTTTTTAAACCCGTCAGAACAAAGGATACTATATAATAATAAAAATAATAATAGTCTCTAATAGATTTTTTTTTAATGATGAATATTTTGCAAATTGTAAAATAATCTATACAATGTGCAGAATTTAATTCTTTTAGTTAATGAAATGGTGCATACAAGCAGAAATTAGATTGTCATTATGAAACTTTATGAGATAATGCTCCTTTTTTCTTGGAGTACTGCTGCAATAAATATAGGTATATTGGCTCTTAAAGGAACACAAAGCTGTATTCCTAACATTATAGTGTCCCACTTCTCCCCATCTCTCGTGCCCTTTCTCCCCTCCCCTGTGGCTAATAAATGTTTAAAAACACCTTTAAACATTTACCTGAATCCAGCACCTATGTCCCTCTGCACTGACTCTTCTGACGTCAGCTGATGAGAAAACCTCATGCACAGGCGTGGTGAGCACCACATTACGCATTAGGCCTTTTTCGTAGGAAAGCATTGACTCAGTGCTTTCCTATTGGGGTTTTCAACATGCTGGACATCCTCAGGCAGAGCGAGAGGGTGTCCATCCTCGTTTTAAGGAACCAAACTCTGTGAAGTGTCTTTAGTGGATGTCTGGTAACTTTGTATTTCTTCTCATCTACTGAGATAAATAAAGCTCAAAATCTGTTGGCGATCCTCATCAATTACAATCTGAAGACTCTTGGTCTAATCTGAAATTGTGAGTGGCCATTTGGCTTTAACACCAGACTACTAACTTGTTGCACAGTTTTGCATGTTGTACCACTCTTTTCCCTGATATGATACCCCATCTCTATTTTTGTGTATTATAGTCTTTATACGTGTTGTTTTAAGATACATGCATATAGGTAAATACATTTTATGAATGGCATTCCTGACTTGCCATTGATCTATGGGGGCGGCCATGTTTAAGTCCTCTTTGGTCACACACAGCTTATTCTACAAAAACTATGCAGGCAATCACAATGCAGTGTGCAATGAAGCATGGCAGCCGCAGTAGGTGCATACCTCACAATGCCAAACATTCATATCACAGATAGATATCATCGGGATTCAACGATATTTAAGACGTACGTGGATCGAAATCCACAAATAGCTAGGTTTTTGAGAGCTTTTTTTTTCTTTAAATGAAAGAGAAGGAGGATTTAATAACGGTGCTCTGCTAGACAACTACAGCTTGTTGTGTAAGCTTCCAAAGGTATCATTTGTGCTCCATTTGTCCATAGGGCGATGTGATTTTTATCAGCAGGACTTTGTTACTTAGTATTTTTCTGTTCTTGACATGGTACTTCAGACTTTAGGCAGTGCTCGATAAGATTCTAAACAAAATGCCTAATCTATTTAAAAGCAATGATGTTGTGATCTAAAACAGTCATTTTGGGGGACATAGTTTGTCTGCCTTGTAACAGTTGTACAATAGGTAATTTTTTGATAATTACAATTAAAATTATATAGTGCCAACATATTCCACAAAGCTGTACAATGCAAACATAACATAAATATTTAATTCAATCAAAACATGTTTGAAATAGGGGAGCAGTAGTTGAAGGTGGCCCTTCCCAAACAAGTTTTCTATACCTTTATTAAAGAGTTAATATAACCCTTTCCTGCACAATTAAAACATGTTTTGTTTAATTATGCTTTATTAGTCACTGTTGATCTTATTTAATTTTCTTTAAAAAAAACTATATTACAGATGACCCTCAATATGTCCCTGCCCCCTCCACACATCCCCGCCCCCCACACACACACATGCAGACACACACATGACACACACATGACACACACATACAGGCACATATACATGTAGACACACACATACATACATACAAACACACACACACATACACACACACATTCAGACACACACATACACTCACAGACACACACACACTCATGGACACACACACACTCACACACACTCAAACACATGCACTGACAGACACATTCACTCACAGACACACACACACACACACATACACTCTCAGACACACACACACATTATTAATATTTTAAAAATTTCAAAATGTCCACCCAGCCTCCCTACCTGGAGAGATGGTGTGGATCTGTCCCTAGGGTCCAGGGGGGCTTAAGTGAGGCGGGCGGCTGTGTTTCTGGCAGAGGCGGCGAGGGAACTGTGTTCTCTCTGCTCTGCTCCCTTGGGCTGTCTACTGATGCAGGGAGCCGGAATATGACGTCATATTCCGGCTCCCGGCATCAGAAAACGGCGTGCGAGGGAGCAGAGCAGGGAGAACATAACTCCCTCGCCACCTCTGCCGGGAACACAGCCGCCCGCCTGGGGGGGTTCCATTAGATGGCCAGTAGGCCACTTTTTGGGCCCCCAAATGACAGGAGGAACACAGGGGACTGCATCCCGATCTGAGATGAAGTGCTCTCTTAGTGAGCACTTTCTGACAGACCGCTCAGCCACGCTACACACAGGCAGGAGGGGAGCAACACAGCTCTCCCCTCCTGTCAGACACCTGGGAGGTATCCAGGCGACCCACCCTGGAGTGAGGGGCCCAGTCGCAGCTGCAACCCCTGCGACCATGGTAGGTACGCCACTGTGCACAGGATTGCTTTTACATAGGAATCCTGTGTGTTACATATATGTAATGTGTTCAAGCAGAAATGCTGCACATACAGACTCCTGCCATCATGACCACTTCTAAAAGCAGATAGAAACATAGAAACATAGAAACATAGAATGTGACGGCAGATAAGAACCATTCGGCCCATCTAGTCTGCCCAGTTTTCTAAATACTTTCATTAGTCCCTGGCCTTATCTTATAGTTAGGATAGCCTTATGCCTATCCCACGCATGCTTAAACTCCTTTACTGTGTTAACCTCTACCACTTCAGCTGGAAGGCTATTCCATGCATCCACAACCCTCTCAGTAAAGTAATACTTCCTGATATTATTTTTAAACCTTTGTCCCTCTAATTTAAGACTATGTCCTCTTGTTGTGGTAGTTTTTCTTCTTTTAAATATAGTCTCCTCCTTTACTGTGTTGATTCCCTTTATGTATTTAAATGTTTCTATCATATCCCCCCTGTCTCGTCTTTCCTCCAAGCTATACATGTTAAGATCCTTTAACCTTTCCTGGTAAGTTTTATCCTGCAATCCATGAACCAGTTTAGTAGCCCTTCTTTGAACTCTCTCTAAGGTATCAATATCCTTCTGAAGATAGGGTCTCCAGTACTGTGTACAGTACTCCAAGTGAGGTCTCACCAGTGTTCTGTACAATGGCATGAGCACTTCCCTCTTTCTACTGCTAATACCTCTCCCTATACAACCAAGCATTCTGCTAGCATTTCCTGCTGCTCTATTACATTGTCTGCCTACCTTTAAGTCATCAGAAATAATCACCCCTAAATCCCTTTCCTCAGATGTTGAGGTTAGGACTCTATCAAATATTTTGTACTCTACCCTTGGGTTTTTACGTCCAAGATGCATTATCTTGCACTTATCCACATTAAATGTCAGTTGCCACAACTCTGACCATTTTTCTAGTTTACCTAAATCATTTTCCATTTGGCTTATCCCTCCTGGAACATCAACCCTGTTACATATCTTAGTATCATCCGCAAAAAGACACACCTTACCATCAAGACCTTCTGCAATATCACTAATAAAAATATTAAAGAGAATGGGTCCAAGTACAGATCCCTGAGGTACCCCACTGGTGACAAGCCCAAGCTTCGAATATACTCCATTGACTACAACCCTCTGTTGCCTGTCTCTCAGCCACTGCCTTACCCATTCAACAATATTGGAATCCAAACTCAAAGATTGTAGTTTATTGATAAGCCTTCTATGTGCAACAGTGTCAAAAGCCTTACTGAAATCTAGGTAAGCAATGTCTACTGCACCACCCTGATCTATAATTTTAGTTACCCAATCAAAAAAATCAATAAGATTAGTTTGGCATGATCTCCCTGAAGTAAACCCATGTTGTCTCTGGTCTTGAAATCCATGTGTTTTTAGATGTTCAACAATCCTATCCTTTAACATGGTTTCCATCACTTTCCCCACTACTGAAGTAAGGCTTACTGGCCTATAGTTGCCCGACTCCTCCCTATTACCTTTCTTGTGAATGGGCACAACATTTGCTAACTTCCAATCTTCTGGGACTACTCCTGTTATCAATGATTGGTTAAATAAATCTGTTAATGGTTTTGCTAGTACACCACTAAGCTCTTTTAATAGCTTTGGGTGTATTCCATCAGGTCCCATTGACTTATTTGTCTTTACTTTTGACAGTTGAAATAGAACCTCTTCCTCTGTAAACTCACGTGTAATAAATGACTCATTTATCCTTTTTCTTAACTGAGGTCCCTTTCCTTCATTTTCATTTGTAAATACCGAACAAAAATATTCATTGAGGCAGTCAGCTAGACCTTTATCCTCATCTACATACCTTCCTTCTTTTGTTTTTAATCTAACTAATCCTTGTTTTACTTTTCTTTTCTCATTTATGTATCTAAAAAAAGTTTTGTCCCCCTTTTTTACTGACTGTGCTATTTTCTCTTCTGTGTGGGATTTGGAAGCTCTTATAACTTGCTTAGCCTCTTTCTGCCTAATCTTATAGGTCATTCTGTCTTCCTCACTCTGGGTTTTTTTATAATTACTAAATGCTAACTTTTTGTTTTTTACTATTTTGGCCACATCTGCGGAGTACCACAGTGGTTTCTTGAATTTTTTGCTTTTACTGACAAGCCTAATGCAATTTTCTGTTGCCTTCAGTAGTGCAACTTTTAAATAATCCCATTTCTTTTGGACTCCATATAAATTGCTCCAGTCTGATAATGACTCCTTTACACATATTCTAATTTTAGAAAAGTCTGTTTTTCTAAAGTCTAAAACTTTTGTTTTTGTGTGGTGTGACTCAGTCACTGTTCTTATATTAAACCACACTGACTGATGATCACTGGATCCTAAACTTTCACCTACAGTAATATCTGATACCAAATCTCCATTTGTTAACACTAAATCTAGTATGGCCTCTTTACGAGTTGGCTCCTCAACGACTTGTTTTAGAGACAATCCCAGTAGGGAGTTTAGAATATGTGTGCTCCTGGCACAAGTAGCTATTTTTGTTTTCCAATTCACATCAGGAAGATTAAAGTCACCCATGATGATAACTTCCCCCTTCATTGCCATTTTAGCTATTTCTTCAACTAGTAGATTATCTAACTCTTCAATTTGTCCTGGGGGCCTATAAATCACACCTACACGAGTTACTGTGTGATTACCAAATTCTAACGTAACCCAAACGGACTCTATGTTCGCCTCACTAACCTTTATTAGGCTAGATTTTATGCTATCCTTTACATACAGGGCCACCCCTCCCCCTTTCTTGCCTTCCCTGTCTTTTCTATATAAAGAGTACCCTGGTATTGCTATGTCCCAGTCATTTTTCTCATTATACCATGTCTCAGTAACAGCGACTAAATCTACACTATCAGTTGCCATTATTGCCACAAGTTCATGGATCTTATTCCCTAAACTGCGAGCATTTGTAGACATGACTCTAAGCTTATCATTTTTTAACACACTTGCTACAGGCACCTTCTGTCCTTGTTTTGGGGGACAATTGGATTGATGTTTTATCACCCTTTTGCCCCCCCCCTCCTAGTTTAAAAACATCCTAGCAAAACCTCTGAACTGCTCACTGAGAACATTTGTTCCCTTTTGAGAAAGATGCAAACCATCTTTTTTGTACAGTTTATTTCCATTCCAAACAGAGCTACCATGAGCAATAAAGCCAAATCCTTGCTCCCGACACCATTCACCAAGCCACAAGTTAAAGTCCCTAATACGCATCCGCCTGTCGTTCTGAGTGTTATGCACAGGCAGAACTTCAGAGAATGACAGTGTGGAAGCAACCTGCCGTATATCATTGGCAAAAACACTAAAAACTTCCTTAACCTCTGAAACCTCATTGCAAGCCAAGTCATTTGTCCCTAAATGGACAAGTACATCCAATTCCCCTTCCTGCTTTGCTTGCTTAACAATATTACAGATACGTCTCCTGTCTCTGTGAGCAGTAGCTCCGGGAAGACACCTCACAAGACCACCATTGTCCATCTCCACACCTCTTATGATCGAATCCCCCAACAACAACTGCTTTCTATTTGGCCTCACCATAGTCTTCAAGCCTCTCTGCACAACACCACTAGCCTCAGTGCCTCTCTGCACAACACCACTAGCCTCAGTGCCTCTCTGCAAAACACCACTAGCCTCAGTGCCTCTCTGCACAACACCACTAGCCTCAGTGCCTCTCTGCACAACACCACTAGCCTCAGTGCCTCTCTGCACAACACCACTAGCCTCAGTGCCTCTCTGCACAACACCACTAGCCTCAGTGCCTCTCTGCACAACACCACTAGCCTCAGTGCCTCTCTGCACAACACCACTAGCCTCAGTGCCTCTCTGCACAACACCACTAGCCTCAGTGCCTATCTCCAGGACACCACTACACTCTGAAAGTGCAGAAAATGAATTATGTAGAACAACAGACTGTGCAATATGCCTTTTATCCACAACTCCAAGTCTACCAGATCCTACAGTAATCCATCTGCCATTCCTAGTATGTCTCTGCGGCAATGGCTTTGCAGCAGTTCCAGCCTGAATTTGTTTACCAGATAATTTACAAATCTCAGACTTCAAAAATACAATCTCCTGCCGCAAGATAGAGAACTGTCTACAGATTAGACAACAACCAAACCTCCAAAAAGTGGAACGTGAAACAAATGCAAAGCAACTATTACACTGAACTAAGTCTGCCATTCCAATGAAGCGAATAATTTAAATCAAACAAATTTTACCTTTTTTTTTTTATTTATCCTCCTGGATACCTCAGATTACCTCCAGTTTATCTCCAGAATATCTCCAACCACACACACACTTAGAAGCAACACTCTCCAGAATATCTCCAACCACACACACACTTAGAAGCAACACTCTCCAGAATATCTCCAACCACACACACACTTAGAAGCAACACTTAGATGAAGCAACCAAGCTCTATTAGCCAAGCTAATGACAACTACCCTTATATACTCCTAAAATCACCTCCCACTAGGAATGTTTAACACCTGGGTAGGCCTCTGCTTATTAGCAAACAATAGCTAATTTAAATAGCAATCAATAGCAAGTAGCTACCTAATCCAATCAAATGCCTTATAATTACCAACAGGAAATCAAACCTTGTGCAGTCAGTAACCTTTTCCTACAGATGAATCTTACCTGTAACAGTAAAAAAGAACTCTTAGCACAGCTCTTAGACAGTTGAAGCTTCTGTAAAACTCTCCAGAATATCTCCAACCACACACACACTTAGAAGCAACACTTAGATGAAGCAACCAAGCTCTAGATGTGGCCATGGGGGTTGGAGTAACCCTTTAACTACATGTGACATTTTTATAGCAATCTGTGTTATCTTTTAAACAGTATGGAGTTCTTTTAGAATCAAAGCTAATTGTTAATGGCTACTTTTTTATTTCATTTCAGAGGAAACACTTGGATTTGTATTATATTTCCTAAGAATATTTTTAATGTCAATCCCCTGTAATGTTCTGTTATTTAAAATACAAAAAGGAAAAATTTAAAAACCTCACATCATAAATGTAATCAAATAGATGGTGACAGATTATAGGGACCAATGGGCCCTTCTGGAATATCATTTTTATCATTAATCTTTTTGTTATCATATGTACTGTTTAACTGTATAATACAGTAATTTCAATAGTGATAGATATAAGTGAATTGTAAGTAGGTCATAAACACACAATGCCTTTCTGTTTAATTTGTGGGATATTTATAAACAGCTGTTCTTAGGCAAAGTCCTGAAAGTGTCACAATCATCATGAAAACCAATGGAATGTCACAGGTGACCTCCTTGTGTTATATCTTATGTTCCTTTGGTTGCCATGGTGCTATGTTTGACGTCACTCTTCTTTGATAGATTGAGTGAAGCATTCTTCATGGCCATTTATATTTAAGGGTGCAGGGATAGTTGATTATTTTCATATCTTTAGGAATTTGAGAAATTATTGATCTGGTTGGCCTCTTGTCTATTTAGGGAAGACAAATCTGGACCAGTTCAGAGTTCTAATATCTTCACTTAATAAATGTTGTGTATTTCATCTGAATTTCCCCAAATTTATTGAAATGCTATGTTTTTGCTAAATTTGCTATTGCAATATTAAAGGACCACTAAAGTTACCCTGACCACTTCACCTCAGTTAAGTTGTCTGGCTGCAGTTATCAAATTGTTTAACCATGCAATGTAAACTATTACATTAGACTAGAGGCACATCTACAGCAACAACCGAGTCTGTCGCTAATTGCAGCTCGTAGGAAAGCATTGCATTTAATGCTTCTCTATGAGAAAGATTTGTTTGGACCCATTGGATTGAAAAATAAGCTTGGTGACTCCTCCATTATGATGTCATGGGAGGTGGAGCAGGCAGTATCACTGAGGGAGTGTTGGCCCTAAAAAAAGTAAAACCTTAATTATTTATTTTTTGCAGGTGAAGAGGGGGCTCTTAATCTTAACATGCTCTAGGACACTATAGCATTAGGAATAAAGGTTTGTAATCCTAACACTATAGTGTTCCTTTAATAGAATTATATTAAAATAGTTTAATTTTAGTAAATAGATTGAAACATAGAACAAAACCAGAAACAGTGCTTTCAATGCAGCAAAACCTTTTAATCTATTGGTGTCTTTTCATTCTGTCATATTATTTCAGAAATGAAGACATTGCTAGTGAAGCAAAACCTGGCCTGATGGAACTATACGTTTTGGTTGTTTTGTTTTTTTACTTTCTTTATTTCATTTTTAAAATTTTACTACGATAAAAAGGTAATTAAAAAGTTGTAAACCAAAAGAGCACAAAAGAAATGACAGATCCTTGGTTCAGAAGTATAGGTAGGTAGTGGCATCGCTAGGGGGAGGCCGGAGGGGGCCATGACCCCCCTACACCGTGCAGTGTCCCTCCTTGTGCCCCCCCCCCCCCCAATTGAAATTGAAGTCAGGAGCACTGAGTCTCCCTTCACAAGCTGCAGCAGCACTTTCACTGTGGAACTGTGTTCCACCCTTTTCCCATCAGCGGCCAGAGGGGGCACTATGCTGGGAGGACTTCCTCCTGGGTCTTAGAGAGCAGCGCAGGGGAAAGACAGGGAGAGGAAGCTCAGCTCTGCACAGAGGCATCCAGTCAGCTGCTGTGTCAGTGTGTGTGTGATTCAGTCTGTGTGTGTGGGAGGGGGGGGGGAGTCAGTCTGTGTGTGTATGGGTCAGTCTGTGTGTGGGGGGCTCCGCCTGTGTGTGTGTGTGTTTGTGTGTGTGTATGCATCAGTCTGTGTGTGTATGGGTGTGTGGGGGTCAGTCTGTGGGTGGGGGTGATCAGTCTGTGTGTATGAGTCAGTCTGTGTGTATGGGTCAAATATATACAAAGAAACAAGTAGAATAAAGGCGCTAGTGATAAAAAGTCTAAAAACAGTAATATGCCAGAAATTATTACATACAAAAAGCTGCACCAAAAAAGTGAAAAGCTCCAGAAACCACTTACACAATATACAACTACAAATAAGGTGCACTGTTTCTTTAAGACATAAATTTCAAAAAGTGCCACAAGTGCTAAATATGATGAAGTGCAAAATAATATACCGGTACTCTGTGTATAGTAAAAAAAAGTCAACAAATAGTAAACAAATATTTCATACATACATCTGAGGGTCTTCTCCAAATAACAAACCATACATGTAAGGAAGAAACACAAGAAAAAACAATAATAGTGGTAATCCGTTTAAAAACAATATCAAAATTAAAAAGGGGGGGTGGGGGGGGAGGTGCACTCACAAAGGTAGAGCAGATTGAAGCCTGCTCTAACTGTAACAGCCTCTTCAAAATATTCCCTTCTTGGTTAATAACTGCGCGGACGACAAAGATCCTCTTCACAAATTTATTGTATGGGTCAGTTTGTGTGTGCGGGTCTCAGTCTGAGTGTGGGGGTCTCAGTCTGTGTGTGTGTTGGGGGGTCTCAGTCTGTGTGTGTGGGGGGTTCAGTCTGTGTGTGTGTGTGAGAGGGTCAGTCTGTGTGTGTGGTTCAGTCTGTGTGTGTGTGGTTTCAGTCTGTGTGTGTATGGGCGTGGGGGGGTCTATCTGTGTGTGGAGGTGTGGCGTTCAGTCTGTGTGAGGGGGCTCTGTCTGTGTGGGAGGGTCAGTCTGTGTGTGTATGGGTCAGTCTGTGTAAGTGTTTATGGGTCACTCTGTATGCGGGGGGGGCAGTCTGTGTATATATGGGTCAGTTTGTGTGTGTATGGGTCAGTCTGCTGGGGTGGGTCAGTCTGTGTGTGTGGGGGGGGTCAGTCTGTGTATGTATGGGTCAGTCTGTATGTGTGGGGGGGGGCAATCTGTGTATGTATGGGTCAATCTGGGTGTGTGGGGGAGCAGTCTGTGTGTGTGTATGGGGCAATCTGTGTGTGTGTGCGTGTGGGTCAGTCTGCGTGTGTGTGTGTGTATGTGTGTGTGTATATGGGTCAGTCTGTGTAAGTGCTAGAGCTCCAAATAAGATACCTCTTATTTAATGACCTTGCCTGTACCTGTTGGATAGGCAGCCTTCTCAACCACCACAGGTCTTATTGTGCCACCCCTTCCCTGCAAGGTAAGCTTAGGGAAAGGAAATATTCATTAAACAATAAATAAAGTACAAATTGTAAAGCTCTTCCCTATCCCACTCTCTACACCCACTGAACACAGTGCACCCCTCACACACATCTCTTCACCCACATACACACTTCTTCCCCCCACACTTGTTTATATGTAGTGTTTTATCAGGTTTTATCAGGACAGCACCCTGCAAAACAAGCTTCTGCCTCCTCAAATAGCTCCCTGTAAGTTGGGAGGAAGTGATCTGTACTCACTTCCTCCTAGCACTGCTGATCTGTTAGGGGCCCAGTCGCTATTTTAAATGGCTGTGAAGCCTGACCAGGCCCCTGGTCCATGGGCACTGATGGTCTCCCCACCTTGTGGGACCCTGTGCAGCCCCACTGGCTTCATCGCCAGTAGTTCGGCCTTTGGATATAATCATAAAATAGTCATAGGGTGTAAGAGGCATTCAACATTCTATGCCAACTGGCAATATCTAGAAATTAAAGGGAAATTGCAAGCACCAACATTACTTTATCTTAAGGAAGGGGGGTTTAGTTTATAGACCTTGTCCCTTTTTTCTGACAATTTAATCTCACTGCTAGCACTACTATACCCACAAATTTATTTCTGCTTGTGTAAGTTCTTCCAATGGTTTGAAAAATAAATAAAATCCATGATCAATGGGGATTAGTAGATGCATTTTAGGTTTTCCCACTCAAAAGCAGCAGTGATGATAGTAGCAACCTCCTAATATGAAATTCTGTAATTATTTCTTTCCCTCGGCCCTTCCATCATGACAAGATGAAAACTTTCCCAGTCTGTAACGTCAGATACCGTTCTTCAATGTTGGCAAAAAACAGTACACTATCAGCTTCTCCCAAAGATCACAGGTGCAAGGACAAGACGGGGCAGAGAGATCTTTAGCTCTCTCCAATGGACATGCACCCGGAGGGCCCCCTATCGGTGCCACAGCTTTAATGGCAGTTGCTGCTCTGCCTGTCACTGGTACAAACTGCCCTCTCCCACTAAGGGCACCAATAGCAAACAACAACTGTTTGCAATGTACAAATTTTGCTTTCAAATGTATACATGACTCTGGAGCATATACTGAACATTGCTCACAAGACTTTTTAAAGTGAAGAGTTTCATAACAAGAGTAATGAATACACTATTCTAGCAAAGAGTGAATAAGAATACTCAGAAATATTGTATCCACACCCACTCAGTAAAACACATCTCAGCTTCATCTAGGAATCCTTTATGTACATTAACAGCAGAGATTACAAATATGCTGTTTGTTTGTTTGTTTTTGCTATCATTAGCTGTACAGGACATGGTGGTCTATGCTTTGTAATGATCATCTGACAGCGTACGTAAGAATGCTCACTGAACAGGTTCTGACCAGAGATAAATTCAAGGTAACCATGACAACACTCTAAGTGAAGACATTTGTTGTGGATGAGTTCCTTGCTCCTTATACTAACACATTCATTGAATTCTAATTGTAAATATGCAGCATCACACTTCTGATTTATATTGTGAAACTAGTGAATAGTGTTATTTTTGCAGGAACATAGCAATGCATAGCAAGTTTCTTTTGTATAATATAATAATTATGCCTAACTACTAAAGAATATATGTATATACATTTTTTATGCTATAGATAATCAAATATGCATTTGCATGTTTTAATATTACTGTGTTTGTGATCCTAGTGCACAGGTCCCTCAAAACTGTCACATATTATATATGCTTCTCCCTTTTAAAGTTTTGTTGCGATATGAGTTGGTAATGTATAATGAAAATAATGATACATGTAAATATTATATTCATATCAATATTTATTACTGAGGTAAATAGGTGTAATTATCACCACAGCATCTTTAGCTTGGATAGATCAATTTGTATTTTGTGACTATAACAAGTGATACTTCTGGTACAATTCTGACATCCAGACCACTTTCCAATTAGTCTGTAAAAGATATTTAGGGAATGAACCACATAACTGGCTAAATGTATGACAGAAGGAGACGTAATCATATGATTTAAAATTATTTACACTACGCAAAAATGTATTCAAAGGATATGCCAAAAAACTAAAAAAAAATGTATGCCTTCCTTTTTGTCAGGTGCAAGAAAGTGTATCTGTTTTTCCCATGTGTTTTGTATTAAAAACGGCTCTGTCTCCTTCTGGGGGTCTTTGCATACTTATTCTTACCTGATGCTGTCCCCAGCAAGCACAGCCATCTTCAATCTTCACCTCCTGGTTCTTCATGCCCACATTGGTGCTGTACTCTCGCACATGCACAAGAGTAGAACATTGATGTCTATGGAGAATCCTGCGCCTCCGTAGATATCGTTACAATATTGAGCGTTCTTCACTTCCACGATCAAGACAAATACAGTGATGTGGAAATCTACATTTACAGGGCATTTCACTCAGAAGGGAGAATTTCTTGGAATTCAAAGTAAATCCAGAGTGAATTTTAAACTTTAGGCCACAACAGCCGAATTGGAAAAATTATCCAAGTCAATTTTGTTTTTGGATATTTTAGCCTTAAACGTCAAATTCACTCTGAAATCCCCAGCAATTCTAACTTTAGTGAATAACCCTGTTAATATAATTTCCCAGACCTCACAAATGCATATTTGTTAAGTGGAAACTATATTGCCAGGTAAACAAAGTTGGTTTGGACACAGCTTCTCCTCCTGAGCCATCAATGTCAGCCAGTGGGGTAGACCTAATGCACATGCGTGGCAAATACATGATGCAGGATGTCCTCAGGCATAGTGGTAGACAGCCACTAGATGTGGTGTTAACCCTCAAAGGACATTATCGCACTTTCTGGCATTTATTGTAATCCATTCATAACCTGTTAAAATTCCATCTCGGTACCTGCATAATATATACATCATATATTCTTTTTGAAGGCTATTGTAGGGCTTGAATAGATTTTTTGCTCAAGTGTATCATCCCTTCATTTAGATATTATTATTATTATTATCATTATTATTATTATTATTAAACAATATCATTTATTTCTAGGTTTTCTTTTAAACTATTAAACTGTATATTATCATCCAGTGCCATACTAGCCTGTACTGAGGAGCACACTATGTGACCTTTGGTCATTTGACATTTATCATGCACTTTCAGTGGGTATGAATCAGTTGTCTCCTGAGATTTTCTGTTTGCCTTTATGTTTTAGTGCAGGAAGCCTCTGAATTGCAAATTTAAAAGCCCATTTATCCACAGAGGCATCATAAAACAGATGAAATGCAATGCTTGGAATAAGTACCTTCACATTTTTTTCCACAGCATTATGTTATAATACAAAATTACACATATCAGGAATAGGTCTTGCAGACCAGCAATTTTCACCGGTTAAAGTATTCCTAATAAATGCTTATAGTAATAATACAGAGTAAAGTAAAACAATTTTGTCCCAAGGCCTTTCTGTGTGTTCACATGCAGTGACACGATACTGTAATTTTTAAAGGCTTTGGTGTGTTCAATAAATATGGCACTAAATATAAACGGTGAATATTCAATAAAAGGTTAAATATTACATCAAGGATTCTACTGAAATATCTCTGTATGATTATCGGTGCAGTTCATATATAGGTCATTCTGGAAAAAAAATGTAAGATTCACAATTTTTTAAATATGTGTAGCTCAAACAAATATAACCTTGATGGTTATGTTTTGTGTATGTTTGCTGGCATGCTAATCTCCCAGAAGCCAGGTGACGTTTCTTTTAAAATCTGGGTTGAGGGAACATTTATGAACATTTCTTTAAGTCTTCTAGATGCCTTAACCAGCTTCAAAGCAATGTTTTGTTTTCCCTGTCTTGCTACATTATGAGTCCGCACACAGTCCCATATCCTTAATTTTTTATGTAGATTTTATTTCACAGTAGGAGAGATGAATTTCGCAGCATGACTGGTGACGTCTTATTTTAAGTGTGAAAGTAGACTGTCATCACTTCGAAGCTTCTTCCTCTAATGCCTCGTCTACATGCATTGCATCCTTATTAGGATTTACGGGCATCATAATCAAATCAAGAATGACTGGGTGAGGATCAGCTGTCAGGCAGTGCATGCTAGCTTCTCCATGACATGGGGCTTGTGTGCACTGTGGGTCACAGCTGAGGCTATTATGCAGAAGATGTGATCTTCCCTTGAGAACGTGATGGGAAATGGTTTATTGGAGTCTTTTAAAAGAATACATCAACACCACGACAGTTACTCCTTCAGTCAGATTGTTTATTAATTATTATGTTTACATATGTTACTTCTATGGCTGAAAACGGTCTCACACTTTGAAACATCATTCATAAAGCTCATATGTTATTTTATGATTTGTTTTGCTGCTGTTTGCCAAACGAGAATCAGATGTCTAGAAGCTCTGTCCTTGCCAAGCAATGCACATATTTTAATCCTGGTGCCATGGCTAATTTCTTCAATATATTCACAAAAGCCCCAAAAGGCCATTCATTGCATTAATAGCGCTCAAGAAAATTATGTAGTCTCTGTGTGTCTTCAAGGAATGGAAATTTGCCAGTGCTTTAGGATTGTAAGCTAAAGGCTAAACTTTGAATTTCCATATATTTAATCCGATTGGCAAACCTGTGGAGAAAATACCCAAGGTTAGACTATGGGTTAGTTAGAGAATTTTTCCAGATCTTATTTTTCTGCCTTGGTTTTTCCATTCAGACTTTGACCTAGATTTAATAAGCTTTCCAAACGATTCAATTCTGTCACAAAACTTTCCAAATGTCTACTCTATAACACTTCCCACAGACTTTAACAATAACTTCTATATATAAATAGTTTGGAACGTTTTTCTACGGGTATTGAATCATTCGAAAGTTTATTAAATCGAGTACATCATCCCTCCCTGAAAAATGAGTGTTTCATATAAATATAACAATTCTAAATGTCCAGTGCCCCCTTCTCACTGGCCTCCTGGTCTCTCAGCGAGAAGCCAGTGCAAGGGTTAGGGCATTAACCAATGCTCTCAGCTTATCACCAGCTACCTGACTACACCTTCCTCATGCTTTGGAAGGAGGTAGTAAGCAAGAGGCAGTGGTTTTTGTGCGCCGGAGCCCCACCTTTAGGTTGCAGTTTAACCCCTGAAGGTAAGACTGTGGCCACACACTCCTGCCCCCATAGCAACTTAAATGTACTGAGTGTTGAGGTGTTTTTAAAATATATATAAACCTTGTGTAAAATGAATAATTTACATGTGCACAGTCTAATGAAATGTGCTGCATGGTCACACAGGCTCTTCCATCCACATACATCCACACATTTAATAAATACAAATACCTTCCCCCTGCTTTCCCCTTGTCATTATGGATACTTTCTGTTTCCTAACTGATCTTGGTTGATATTGATTTACATTCATTTGCTTACTTGGACTCATCTTTGTCCTTGTTTTGAGCCATTCTTGTCCATTTAACAGTTAAATTTTTGATGCAGACACTTTGCTATTTATCCAATTGCTTCCAGGTAGGACACGCTTTACCTAAATTACTTGTGTAAGAAAATGTGCATATGTAGATCTTTTTTGCTGATATCTTCCTCATACTCTGGACACTTACGTTTGAAAAGCACAAAAAGTACAAATACAACTGTGAAAAAAAGGCAAAAAAAAATGTGCTGCATCAGCTTTTGACCTGTGTACTGCTTCCTCCCAGCTCTTCCCAGTACTGTCCATCACAGTCTTATTAGGACCCCTATTGGGCTGACAATGGGGGAGATCTGCTAACCTCCCTAATCAGACTGTATTCGTCTGGCAGCCTGCGTGCCATTGGTTGCCGACCTCCGTCCTAGGGTTTTATTTATTAGACTTCAAATTGTAGTGAATTGAAATCTGAATGACAACAAATAAGACTAACAGCTGATTAAGAGAAATTGTCCAACTTAGCTTTATTTACAGATTGGCTATTTTAACCTACATTTTAGGCCTTAATTTACATTTCAGTTAATAACACTTCTTCAGTTTAGTGAATAACCCTAACAATGAAATGATTGGTAGGTTGGTAGCTATATAAGACACATACCAGCTCCCAACATAAAATAAACATCAAAGCATTGCAATCTTCTTAATCACATAAGAAAAGACACACAAGCACCGCAATACATAGATAAAAAGGCTGTTGGGTACCATCATATAACCAGAGAGGGCAAGCAAAGTCTGGAAGTACTAGCCTACATCCATGAGGTTAGAAATACACACAGGGGCATTATTAGTTTCATTTGAAATCATTTTTGTAACAGGTTTTGTTATACTAAACAGAATGTCTTTACAATGGCATGGGTAGGATTTTACTGTATTTTCACATACTTAATAAAAATAAAACCGTAGAAGTTGTGATATTTATTCATTCCCTGTTTTTTTTGAAAGCCGACACCAGCCTATTGTTTACAGGAGGGAATACAAATCATTGCTTTGTGATACTGTCTGCACTCTTTGTGAGCGTGAATTGTTAACGGGCACTAAATCTGTCTTTTTTTTATCCTTCTTCCATAATATACTCCTTTCAGAATCTCTCTTTTGACAAAAAGCAGCATGCGTTAGGTCCTTACCATCATAATAGAGGTGCCTGCCCACTCCAACCATTTACTGAGATCTGCTCCCATTGGTTAGAACCCATCTGGGAAGTGAATAAACATCTGTCCCTCGCTTACACCTGATTTACTATCACCTGACACTTGGTAAAACCTGTTTTAGTATAAAATGTTTGATGAGCTATTGACATGCTGTGACTCCACAGAATAAGCAGAAAAATAGAATCACGATGTGTTTTCGTAACAGACATTGAGCAAATGCACAACCCTCATCTGTATTATTTTTACACTAGATATTTTTTTTTCCAGTTCTATTTTAAATGCCATTAATTTTATTTTAATTTTTTTGGGAAAAAAATAAAAATACTAAACTAAACAAATCTAACTAAATGACATGTAATTAAAAGAGCATTCGGATGATTTGCAATACATCTTATTCAATGTTTTATTTATAGTTAACATTTCAGTGTACATTGCATCTGGTCTTGAAAAAAGTCTCAAATGTAGACTAAAACATTGACTGAACTGTTGGATTATCCACTAATATGAAATAAGCAATGAACAAGAAATATTGTAAATCCTCTGATTATATATATATATATATATATATATATATATATATATATATATATATATAAAGCTGGCATGGCAGATACTTTGAAACATAGCTTGCGAGAGCCAATGTCTATAAAATACAAGTTACTGCAACTATTAAAAGGATGAGGCAGTGTCTGCATCCAAACCACATCGTAGATGAGGTCACTCTATGAGTTTAGAATGTGCTCTGGAGACATTTTGATAGGAAAATGTGTTTTAATATTGTATAACCTTAATGAGGGCTCTTGTTTGATCTCAGAGTTTCTCAATAACTGCAAAGCATAATCTATGATCACATTTATAATCAGGGCTGGCACAGGGATTTCTGTCTGTTTTAAGCAACTGGAACTAAACCCTCTCATTCAAGCTTCTCATTGACAGTGTTTTTATTCACTTTCTCGCTCCTTTACATCTACACCTTTCTCTTAAAGGTGGATGCTATTTACTATAACAACTTTTTGTCACTTATTGTATTGTTTATGGTGCAAGGAGATTGTTGAGTATCTTCCCATATTTTCCCTATGATGTTAAAATGTTTTGTTTTTATCATTATTAATGTCTTATTTAATTTATTTTACTTACATAAAATCACTTGGAGTGTTGTATGCAGTACTGGGGACAGTATCTCCAGAAGGATATTGATACTTTAGAGAGAGGTTAGAGAAGGGCTACTAAGCTGGTTCATGGATTGCACTATAAAACTTACAAGGAAAGGTTAAAGGAACTTAAAGGAACACTATAGTCACCTAAATTACTTTAGCTAAATAAAGCAGTTTTAGTGTATAGATCATTCCCCTTAGTTTTTTCTGCAAAGGAGGCATTATCTGTTGGCGACTCATAAGATTTTTTTTTCTTTTTGATTTGGTGCTATATTTAGAGCAAGCTGAAGTGCTTTAGGGAATCAGAGTGTTCCTTTAACTCATTGTATTAAATGGACATTAAAGTACTGCAAATTTGCAGGTTTTGGTTGTAAATTTAAAGGGACACTATAGTCACCAAAACAACTTTAGCATAATGAAGCAGTTTTTGGTGTATAGAACATGCCCCTGCAACCTCTCTACTCGATTCTCTACCATTTAGGAGTTAAATCACTTTGTTTATGAACACTTCCTGTAAAGAGTCATCTAAAGTTTATCCTTTCTTTATTGCACGTTCTGTTTAATTTAGATTTTCTAATCCCCTGCAATGTTAATAGCTTGCTAGACCCTGCAAGAGCCTCCTGTATGTGATTAAAGTTCAATTTACAGAGCAAGAGATAAAATTAAGGTAAATTACATCTGATTGAAAGTGAAACCAGTTTGTTCATGCAGGCTCTGTCAATCATAGCCAGGGGAGGTGTGGCAAGGGCTGCATAAACAGAAACAAAGTGATTGAACTCCTAAATGACAGTGAATTGAGTAGCAAAATCTGAGAGGCATGATCTATACACTAAAACTGCTTCATTAAGCTAAAAGTTGTTTAGGTGACTATAGTGTTCCTTTAATAAGACAAAAATAGTGACACAGAACTAGGAAAATTAAATAATTTGACAGCTTCCATTTAAAATGTCTCTGTCACCCCAAAAAAATATTTGAGCTAGTTTTAGACAAAGATAAATTATTTCTGAAATGCTCATAAAGATATTATAAAAGAAAATGTGGTCAGTTGTGGTAAAGATTAGTGTTGTCGCGAACCCGAAATTTTAGGTTCGCGAACGCGAACTTCCGCAAATGTTCGCGAACCGGCGAACCGCGCGAACCGCCATTGACTTCAATGGGCAGGCGAATTTTAAAACCAACAGGGACTCTTTCTGGCCAAAAAAGTGATGGAAAAGTTGTTTCAAGGGGACTAACACCTGGACTGTGGCATGCCGGAGGGGGATCCATGGCAAAACTCCCATGGAAAATTACACAGTTGTTGCAGAGTCTGCTTTTAATCCATAAAGGGCAGAAATCACCTAACATTGACACCTGTCCTCAAAGCCCAGCCCTGATACACACTGACACAGAGCAGAATAGAGACTGTTCCCCCTACATAGGGTCACTTGGCAGATATGGATTGACACCTGTCCTCAAAACCCCTGATACACACTGACACAGAGCAGAATAGGGACTGTTCCCCCTACATAGGGTCACTTGGCAGATATGGATTGACACCTATCCTAATGATCCCTGATACACACTGACACAGAGCAGAATAGAGACTGTTCCTCCTACGTAGGGTCACTTGGCAGATATGGATTGACACCTGTCCTCAAAACCCCTGATACACACTGACACAGAGCAGAATAGAGACCGGGGGTCTAGTAGCGTGGACACCCAGCACAGGTTGTTCTCCTTCAGCCTTTTTATACGAGGGTCCCTCAACAGGCACGACAGCATGAAAGAACCCATTTGCACAAGGTTGGATGCCGAGCTACTCATTTCCCGTTCCTCCTCCTCACACAGAGCAGAATAGGGACTGTTCCTCCTACGTAGGGTCACTTGGCAGATATGGATTGACACCTGTCCTCAAAACCCCTGATACACACTGACACAGAGCAGAATAGAGACTGTTCCCTGTCCACAGAGACCATGATACACACTGACACAGAGCAGAATAGGGACTGTTACCCCTACATAGGGTCACTTGGCAGATATGGATTGACAAATCCCTGACAAACAGCTACAACATGCAAGGAAGGCAGCAGGGGCGCAAATGACCCACTCCCGACGCGGGAAGGTAGTGACGACAAATAACAATACAGGACTCTTTAGAGGCCCTGTAATTGTAATCAGTCCACTTGAAATCCTTTAACTTTGATCAATTGGAGGGAAGTCTGGTGCAGAGCCACTGACCCATGCGCAGGGCCAGCCTTAGGCCTTTGGGCGCCCTGTGCAAGAAATCTTCACCCTGTCACACCCATGTGCAAGAAATCTTCACCCTGTCACACACACACACACAGGCAGACAGCCATACACACGCACACACACACAACTGCGACTGACTAGGTTTGTCACCTCCTCAAAAGGACGCATGAGCCTACAGGCATTGCGCATGAGCGTCCAGTAACGTGGCAAAAAAATTCCCAGCTCCCCAGAGGCTGTCCTAGCACCCCGGTCATACAAATATTCATTAACAGCTTTTTCTTGTTGGAGCAGGCGGTCGAACATTAGGAGTGTTGAATTGAAACGTGTAGGGCTGTCGCAAATCAAGCGCCTCACTGGCATGTTGTTTTGCCGCTGGATATCGGCAAAGTGAGCCATGGCCGTGTAGGAACGCCTGAAATGGCCACACACCTTCCTGGCCTGCTTCAGGACGTCCTGTAAGCCTGTGTACTTATGCACAAAGCGTTGTACGATCAGATTACACACATGTGCCATGCACGGCACATGTGTCAACTTGCCCAACTTCAATGCCGCTATCAAATTTTTTCCATTGTCACACACCACTTTGCCGATATCCAGTTGCTGCGGAGTCAGCCACTTTTCCACCTGTGCGTTCAGGGCGGACAGGAGTGCTTGTCCGGTGTGACTCTCTGCTTTCAAGCAAGTCAAACCCAAGACGGCGTGACACTGCTGTATCCGGGATGTGGAATAGTACCTGGGGAGCTGGGGGGGTGCCGTTGATGTGGAGCAAGAAGGAGCGGCACAAGAGGACTCAGCCGAGGAGGTTATGGAAGAGGATGGAGTAGGAGGAGTAGAGGAGGTGGCAGCAGGACTGCCTGCAATTCGTGGCGGTGTCACCAACTCCTCTGCAATGCCACGCATTCCTTGCTTGTCAGCCGTCAGCAGGTTTACCCAATGCGCAGTGTAGGTGATATACCTGCCCTGACCATGCTTTGCAGACCAGGTATCAGTGGTCAGATGGACCCTTGCCCCAACACTGTGTGCCAGACATGCCATGACTTCCTTTTGCACAATCGAGTACAAGTTGGGGATTGCCTTTTGTGAAAAGAAATTCCGGCCGGGTACCTTCCACTGCGGTGTCCCAATAGCTACAAATTTTTTGAACGCCTCAGACTCAACCAGATTGTATGGTAAAAGCTGGCGGGCTAATAGTTCGGACAAGCCAGCTGTCAGACGCTGGGCAAGGGGGTGACTTGGTGACATTGGCTTCTTACGCTCAAACATGTCCTTGACAGAAACACATGACTGTGGGCAGATGAGCGGGAACTGCTCAAGGCGGGAGACAGAGTGGCGGATGGTTGAGAGGGGGCAAGAAGGACAGCAGTGGTTGACGTGGCTGAAGATGCTGGACCAGGAGGAGGATGGCGGCTTAGAGTAGGCGTGCTGCTTGTACTCATGTGTTGATCCCATAGGCGTTTGTGATGTGAGATCATGTGCCTACGCAAAGCAGTTGTACCTAGGTGGGTGTTGGACCTCCCACGACTCAGTTTCCTTTGGCACAGGTTGCAAATGGCATCGCTGTTGTCCGAGGCAGACACACAAAAAAAATGCCACACTGCTGAGCTCTGCAATGACGGCATTCTGGTGGTGGACACAGCATGCGTTGATTGGCGTGCTGTCGGGCTGACCCCGGGTGCCGATGCATGCTGTCTGACTGTGCCACTAGCTCCTTGCGACGACCCCCCCCTGCTTCCAACTCGTCTCCTCCTCCTCCTCTCTGTCTCCCCATCTGAACTTTCGCCCTGTTCTTCTTCTTGCCGAGCGGGCACCCACGTGACATCCATGGACACATCGTCATCATCAACCGCTTCGCTTGTATCTGACAACTCAGAAAAGGAAGCAGCAGCGGGTACAACATCATCATCATCACACCGTACCTCCATGTGTTTAATGCTGCCTGCCTGAGACATATCCCTGTTATCTACATCCTCTAGCAATAATGGTTGCGCATCACTCATTTCTTCAAACGGGTGTGTGAATAACTCCTCTGACATACCAAGTAAAGCGGCTGTGGTGCTAGTTTTGGTGGTGGCGGCAGGCGGGTGAGTGCTATCTTGAGAGGTGCCTGAAGCTAAGCTGGAGGAGGATGGTGCGTCAAGGTTCCGAGCGGAGGCTGTACAAGATTGGGTGTCCTGTGTTAGCCAGTCAACTAAGTCCTCAGAACTTTTCAAGTTCAGGGTACGTGGCTTCTGAAAACTGGGCATTATTCTAGGGCAAAAGGGAATCACAGCACCACGACCACGACGGCCCCTGCGGGGTGGCCTGCCTCTGCCTGTCATTTTTTGGGGGATTAGTGGTACTATGCGTGCAAGCTACTGTGAGACCAGATATGATTGGCAATGTGAACTGTAACAGTTCTGCAGAGCACACACTGTAGGCCTGAGACACCCGCTTGAAGACAAGTAACTGCTATTCAATCTATAACAGTGAAAAATAAATTTTGGTTTTAAAAGCACGCTATAGAGACACCAGATATGATTGGCAATGTGCACTGGAACAGTTCTGCAGAGCACACACTGTAGGCCTGAGACACCCGCTTGAAGACAAGTAACTGCTATTCAATCTATAACAGTGAAAAACAAATTTTGGTTTTAAAAGCACGCTATAGAGACACCAGATATGATTGGCAATGTGCACTGGAACAGTTCTGCAGAGCACACACTGTAGGCCTGAGACACCCGCTTGAAGACAAGTAACTGCTATTCAATCTATAACAGTGAAAAACAAATTTTGGTTTTAAAAGCACGCTATAGAGACACCAAATTTGATTGGCAACTGTCAAAGCACGCTGGAACAGGTCTACAGAGCACACGCTGAAGTAGGCCTGACACCCAGACGCTTGCTTGCAGACAACTAACTGATCTTCTATTACAGTGAAAAAAAATTATTTCTTTAAAATCTAAAGCTTAAGCTATTGTTAAAACAGATATGAGTGGTGGCACTGACTGTGCAAATGGGCAAGGCATCCAACCTGACACAGAAGCTGGCAGGCAGGCAACTGCTCTTCTATTACAGTGAAAACAAATTATTTATTTTAAATGTAAAGCTTAACCAATTGTTAAAACAGATATGAGTGGTGGCACTGGGCAAGTAGGCACAGTATCCAATGTGAACCTCACACAGAAGCTGGCAGGCAGGCAACTGCTCTTCTATTACAGTGGAAACAAAATTTTGGTTGTAAAAGCACGCTATAGAGACACAAGATATGAGTGGCAACTGTCAAAGCACGCTGGCACAGGTCTGCAGAGCACACGCTGAAGTAGGCCTGAAACACAGACGCTTGCAGACAACTAACTGCTCTTCTATTACAGTGAAAAAAAAATATTTATTTTAAATCTAAAGCTTAACCAATTGTTAAAACAGATATGAGTGGTGGCACTGGGCTAGTGGGCACAGTATCCAATGTGAACCTCACACAGAAGCTGGCAGGCAGGCAACTGCTCTTCTATTACAGTGGAAACAAAATTTTGGTTGTAAAAGCACGCTATAGAGAGACAAGATATGAGTGGCAACTGTCAAAGCACGCTGGCACAGGTCTGCAGAGCACACGCTGAAGTAGGCCTGAAACACAGACACTTGCAGACAACTAACTGCTCTTCTATTACAGTGAAAAAAAAATATTTATTTTAAATCTAAAGCTTAACCAATTGTTAAAACAGGTATGAGTGGTGGCACTGGGCTAGTGGGCACAGTATCCAATGTGAACCTCACACAGAAGCTGGCAGGCAGGCAACTGCTCTTCTATTACAGTGGAAACAAAATTTTGGTTGTAAAAGCACGCTATAGAGAGACAAGATATGAGTGGCAACTGTCAAAGCACGCTGGCACAGGTCTGCAGAGCACACGCTGAAGTAGGCCTGAAACACAGACACTTGCAGACAACTAACTGCTCTTCTATTACAGTGGAAAAAAAATATTTATTTTAAATCTAAAGCTTAACCAATTGTTAAAACAGATATGAGTGGTGGCACTGGGCTAGTGGGCACAGTATCCAATGTGAACCTCACACAGAAGCTGGCAGGCAGGCACCTGCAATTACATTACACAGAAAAAAAAAAAAAAAAAAGTAGCCTGATGTTATAGCCCTAAAAAGGGCTTTTTGGGGTGCTGTCCTTACAGCAAAGATCAGATGAGTCCTTCAGGATTGTAGTGGACACTGAATACCCTAGCCTAGCTATCAATTTCCCTATCTAATCAGCAGCAGCTAAACTTTCCCTCCTCTCACTAAGCATGCATCTTCCGAATGAATCGAAAATGGATGCTGGGAGGGAGGTTGGAGGGTGTGGAAGGGAGGGAGTGCTGCTGATTGGCTGGAATGTGTCTGCTGACCGAGAGGCACAGGGTCAAAGTTTGCCCAATGATGACGAATAGGGGGCGGATCGAACTGCGCATGTGTCCGCCCGCCGTGGCGAACGCAAACACGCTAATTTCGCCGGGAACTGTTCGCCGGCGGACAGTTCGGTACATCACTAGTAAAGATGTAACTTGACAAAAGGTGGAGTTACTGCCATCAATTTTCATCAGTTCGCACAGTTGGAATAAGGAATTGTCTTACTCATCACAAGGCAATATCTGTGGAGGCTATTGCAGTCTTGTGGGATCCTCCATAGACATCAGTGTTGTATTCTCACGCATGTGCAGGAGTATAGTACTACGGTGGGCCCCTGGCGCCCATGGGGGACAGCATCAGGTAAGTATAACTCACCTTTCTACAAACCTGGACCATAACACCCTAGGAGCCAGTGCCACCATCTAGGGTCTTTGCAAACCAAGAAAGAACCCAGAAAGACTACTTCTACTTCTTTCATTATTCTATTATTGTATTAACTCCTTAAGGATACATGACATGTGTGGCATGTCATGATTCCCTTTTATTCCAGAAGTTTGGTCCTTAACCCCTTAACGCCGTTACGGCGTTCTATGCCGTCGCGGCTTTAATGGGCTTTAAAGCCGTTGCGGCGGCATAGAACGCCGTAACGGCTTGCAGCCCCAGGAGCAGAGGTGTACTCACCTCCGCCGCGATCCTCTTCTGGGGGGCTGTCTGAGAGCCCAGGCAGCCCCCCTCCGGCAAATGAGGCCCCCGGGGGCCATGTGATCGCTCTCAAAGAGCGATCACATGGCCCCCTATAGCTGGCTATGGATCTGCCAGCAGGGGGACTGTTTAAAATATTAGACAGTCCCCCTGCTGGTAGGTAGTGTAAAAAAATAAATATAAAAATGTTATAAAATAAATTAAATGGCTTTTTATATATATATAATATGTATATATATTATATATATAATATATATACATATTATATATATGTAACGTCATACGTAATGTATTTTAATATTAATATTAGTATATATATTAATATTAAAATACACTTAGAATGACGTTACATATATATAATATGTATATATATTATATATATAATAGATCTACATATATATATATTATATATATATACGCATAATTACAATAATAAATAAATAAAATAATTAAATAAATAAATAAAATATTGAAACAAAATATAAAATAAATTATATATTCATATGTAATTTCATTCTAACTGTATTTTGTTATTAATATATATATATTGGAAACAGAATACACTTAGAATGACATTCTATATATATCTATCTATATATAAAATACAAATAACCGCAAATATATATAGAGAGATAAATACATATAATTACATAAAAGATTACATTAGTATACACGTAGAATTTATATACCTATAAATGCATATATATTAAAATTCTACGTGTATATTTAAGTAATTTTTTAACATAATTATGTCATTTGATTAATTAAAATTTGATTGACATGCCTGACAACACAGGGAGAAAGTGCAGAGAATTTAATTCGCATGCACTATATTAGACCCTGTAACTCTCCAAGACACCATAAAACCTGTACATAGGGGGTACTGTTTTACTCGGGAGACTTCGCTGAACTCAAATATTAGTGTTTAAAACTGGTAAATTGTATTACAACGATGATATTTTAAGTAAAAGTGACGTTTTTTGCATTTTTTACAAACAAACGGCACTTTTATGGACTATATTATTGTTGTAATATGTTTTACTGTTTTAAAACACTAATATTTGTGTTTAGTGAAATCTCCCGAGAATAACAGTACCCCACATGTACAGGTTTTATGGTGTTTTGGAAAGTTAGAGAGTCACATATAAGGCTTGCATTTCATTTTTTTGACATTGAAATTTGCCAGATTAGTTATGTTGCCTTTGAGACCGTATGGTAGCCCAGGAATAAGAATTACCCCCATGATGGCATACCATTTGCAAAAGTAGACAACCCAAGGTATTGCAAATGGGGTATGTCCAGTCATTTTTAGTAGCCACTTAGTCACAAACACTGGCCAAATATTAGTTTTTTGCTTTTTTCACACAAAAACAAATATGAACGCTAACTTTGGCCAGTGTTTGTGACTAAGTGGCTACTAAAAAAAACTAAACATACCCCACGTTCAATACCTTGGGTTGTCTACTTTTTCAAATGGTATGCCATTATGGGGGTAATTCTCATTCCTGGGCTACCACACCGTCTCAAAGGTAACATTACTAATCTGGCAAATTTCAATTTGAAAATGGAACGTTCTATATTTGACCCTGTAACTTTCCAAAACACCATAAAACCTGTTAATGGGGGGTACTGTTGTACTCGTGAGACATCGCTGATTACAAATATGTGCATTTTGTTGCCGTAAAACCTAACAGTATTATGACATTTACAGCTAAAATGTGAGGCGGAACTACAAATTTAAAAAAAAAAATCAAATTTCTCACAGTTTTTTTTAATTTTATTCATAATAAATTGTTTCAAATACAAATATTTTATATGAAATGAAAGCCCTGTTTCTCCTGAACAAAATGATATATAATAAGTGTGGGTGCATTTAATATGAAAGAGGGGAACTACGGGTGAACAGACATATAGCGCAAATTCCAGTTTTTGTTTACGTTTTGTTTTGATCAGAACGTGTACTATTGACTCCGTCCTGAAGGGGTTAAGGGGTTAACTATGAAATAAAAACTTAGACATAAATAAATTGTACCCATATTTTTTTTTTCAAACTGTCAAACATGAAACATGTTCAAAATTATTTTAAATCGCTTCAGTTAAACGAAAAGTGTGTCTAATTTGTTAAAATGATTCGTTACACAATAATGGAAGCCAATTTTCCCTCTATTGTATTGTGGTTTGAATGAATTATGGTGGCGATGTCTGCAGCGTTTATTATTGGGTTGTTTTTTTGTTTTGTTTGGTTAGTAGGATACTGTGTCTATATTAATACTCAGAAGGCTGGATGAGTCGGAAAGTATGCCTTCTCCATAGCTTTGCCTTGGCATAGAGCACCTACTTCCTGCCTTAAAACGAGTGCAAATCTAATAATAGTGTGCTTGTATCCCCGGGGCAGCAGGCTGATAATGGAAGAAGTGCATCTAAATGGTAGAATTACACCTTGTAAGAGCCGGTGGAATATCATATTCCCTGCTAGTTGTCCTGTACAGGGCTGGAAATTGCAGTGTAATGCATTTTCAGTGTTTTTATTAGTAATGTGCCTGGGAGAAGAAAATACAGAAAAAAACTGACCTTGACTATTTTTGAAGTGTTAGTTAACATTTTCAGTATCATATCAACCTTGAAAGGGACACTCCGCTGCCGAAATACAAAATAAATGAAAACACTGTTTAGGAGATATGCCCACAATGAGAGCATGAATGCATTTATTTAAAGGACCAGTATAGGCACCTAGACCACTTCAGCTCAATGAAGTGGTCTGGGTGCCAGGTCCCTCTAGTTTTAACCCTGCAGCTGAAACCCTGCAGAGAAACTGCTATGTTTCACTGAGGGTTAATCCAGCCTCTAGTGGCTGTCTCACCGACAGCCGCTAGAGGCGCTTCCGCACTTCTCACTGTGAAAATCACAGTGAGAAGACGTGACGTCCATAGGAAAGCATTGAGAAATGCTTTCCTATGGGCGGTTTGAATGCGCTCGCGGCTGTTGCCGTGCATGCGCATTCGGATCTGACGTCGGGAGGGGGTGGAGAGTTCCCCAGCACAGAGGGAGCCCGGCGCTGGAGAAAGGTAAGTGGCTGAAAGGGTTTAAACCCCTTCAGCCTAGCCGGTGGGGGGACCTAGTGACCCTATGGTGCCAGGAAAATGAGTTTGTTTTCCTGGCATTATAGTGCTCCTTTAAGTATTTTTTCATTGGGTTATATCTATAAACAGTTTGCATTACGTGTCTATTTCTTTTCTGCAGCTTTTGCAAGCCATTTCCTTCTAACCCCGTCCAGACTTTCTATGACTGTCCAATCACAGATTTCCCAATGCAGCTCAAGGAGAAGTCTTTGCAAGGCAGGTGCTCTGGGCAATTGCTGCCTCTTGAGTTTAGCTCCACTGAGCTAACCAAACCAGGAAGTAACAGAAACATATTGTCTGCTTGAAAACCAGAGGGTGTAACCAGATTGATTTGTAAAAGTGTCAATTTCTATTGAAATCTTTACTTTTTGCAAAATGAAAAAAGGGGCACACTCTTCACACAAAGCCTTTCAGCAAGCTAAAGTGCTTTAGTGGCCTGGAGTGTCCCTTTTAAATACTTGTTGATTAGAATAAAACTAGAATCTTTATGGTAAAGCAACTGTAGTTTTCTGCATAGGATGTATTGCTCTCTACGAAGTCCTCTTTCTTATGTTTCTTTTCTTTATTTTTACCTTTTCTTCCCAATATCTCACTATTTAATGTTGAACAGCTATGGGAAGGGGAGATAGGGTTAAACTAAGTAAAATCATTGAAAGGCAAGATAAGAAAAGTATAATAGGGAAACTGTCACTTCTCAGGATTTTTTTAATATTATGTTTACTTTTCATTATATATATATATAACAACTATGTATTAAATGTAGAAACCCATACCTTTTATCCTGCAACATCTTATCTCCATGTCAATCATTGTTATAAGCTCTGTCCTTTGCACCTGGCAGTCAGCACAGGGAAAGCATACAGAGAGGAGGGTAAATTAAACAATGTCTCTGTTTCTCCTCTTCATTTGCAATGCATCCACTGGCTTGCCTTGCATGAACTGAATTATATTGTAATTTGCCAGTTTATTAATATAAATAAAAGAAAAAGGATCGTCTAATGATAAAATGATATGGTTAATTTACAATGGAATACGCTATGTTGTAAATTCCATTAGTGACAGTTTCCCTTTAATAAAGGTTGTACAATTCATGTAGCATTTCATATTAAATATTCTGCACATCCCTTTTTCTCTTGCTTGATTCATTACAAATTGATCTGGCTACTGTCTAATACTGAACTGCTATTGTGAAGGGACTGGTTATGCCAGTGTCAGACCATGATGTGATAAACCAGGGAGGGAACTATCCCCAGGCAGCCCCGCCAGAGCACATCCTATCTTTGTACATAGTGAAAAGGCTGAGATTGATTACTTAAGAACATGAACAAGGTTAAACTACACAATTAAAGGCTTACTCCAGCCCAAAAAAAGAAAGTGTTTTAAGATAACACTGGTTTTGAGACCAGTAACCTGGTCCTCCCTACTCCCCTCCACCCTAAAAAAAAAAAATAGGAATTACTACAACTTGACTCACATTGCAGTGCCAAGGCCAAGTTCTCCTTTTCCCCAATCTTTCTTCACTGAAATCACCGCCCCCTCCCCCACCAGAGGATCCAAGGAGAGATGACTGAAGAGAGGATATGGGTGGGGGGGGTGTACCATCATTGGCTGTCTAACTCCAGCATGCTGGTGTAAAATGCCAATTTTACACAGAATTGATATTACCAGCCCAGTTTCATAGCGAAACACTACACATACAGACTCCAGGCAGCAGGACCACTTTAAATCATTGGACTCGTCATGGTGCTTGGAGTAACACTTTAAAATTGGAATCTTGTTGAATTGGGGTTACAACTAATGACCATTCCAATCTTACGCTCATCATTTGCTAATAAAACCTCAAGCTGGATATGCAGTGCAGGGTCTAGTAAATAAAGTAGAAAAATGGTTACTAGTGCTGACACTGAGTCTATTTAATGTACACTGATTAATTCTCAATCATTGTATTTGGAAAAATGACACTATTTTATTTTAAACCACATATATTACAGTTTTTACCCAAATATGCCAAGTCTATGATGTATAGTACCAGATATGAAACAAAATAAAATAAATGTCAATACAATGTGAGCATGTTCTTTATTTGTTTTCCCATTATAAGACCTGAAAAGGGCAAACATCTCAGAATTTAAAACAATAAAACTGAATTATCTCTAGAAGGTCATTTTAAACGTTGCTAGGATGTCACCAATGAATATGTCCCAACCTCAAAATGGCTTAATTCAAGTTATTTTGAAAGTGAAAGAAAGTTGTTTATATTTCCCATAATCGGCACTTTGGGGTAAGCCTATACCTGGTGCTCCTTGCTGTGTGATGAATAAAAAGTGGCACATAGGGTCTACTCAGTAATAGATTGGGCATATGGCTGTTTTCAATTTAAAATACATCAAATACTGTAGGGATTTTTGTAAGAAATTTACTTTCAAAAAAATTTGGGCATTGTCGGTTTTTAACATAAATAGCAGACTGTGGGAGATGATAATTCATTTCAACAGATAATAGGGAATTGGGGGCACGGCCAGAACATGCTTTCCTGTTGCTGTAAAGACCAACATTTTTACAAAATACTGATTAAGGAACAGCACACACATGCAAATAAAAGATTTACTGGGATGCGGGTGTAGGGGCGGAATTCAATAATAAAACATTCTGTCTGTGGCACCAAAAAAATACAGATGACTGATAGGAAAAAAAGATGATTGATGGCTGTGGAACAGTCACTAAATATTAATTTTTATTTTATTCACAGATCAATTGAGATGGGAACAATACAGGGACAAAAAGAGGGAGCAGTAAAACAATCTATATTTATATATCATATATTTATTAAATATCTCTCTCTGTGCACAAGCCAACCTCTTTTTTAGAAATAGAAAACGTGTCTTGTAGTAAATACCTTCTATACATGTCTCGTCATCATTATGTAGAACTATTGTACGTTAATATAGAGCTCAGAATACCTGTTTCTTTTTCATCCTGACACCTGTCCTTTTTTCTTTTTTCTTTTTTAAATAGGATGAGTTGGATGAACTGCGAGCCGAAATGGAGGAAATGCGAGACAGCTATCTGGAAGACGATGTTTACCAGTTACAGGAACTACGCCGGGAACTGGACCGAGCCAATAAGAACTGCCGAATTTTGCAGTATCGCCTCAGGAAAGCAGAGCAAAAAAGCTTAAAAGTTGCACAGACAGGCCAAGTTGATGGAGAACTTATAAGAAGCCTGGAACAAGACTTGAAGGTAGTTACATTTCTCCAGAACTATAGCAGCAAAGCTATGATGTATTATAAAACAGTAAAGAAATATACAATTCATACAATCATTTTATATACTCTACGGACATTGGTGGTATTAGTAATACTACATGGTTTACTTTCTTATAGATTACATGTTTTTTCATTTCAGAAAGCGTGTAGGCTTTATGTCATTATAGGTATGGTAATCTTCAGTACCATAAGAAAATATGTGAATCTACTCAGTTTAAAGTTCAATAAGGGCACAATACAGTATATGGTCCCAGTGGGCACTGATGCTATTGCTTGAACCAGGGTATATAGTATAATAGACTGCAATGTTTGGTAGATAAGATGCAGGATGTTATAAACTTAGATATTTCGAATTAACTGGCTGAATGAGTTTAACAAAACAAGACAAGTCCTTAAAGGATGTGATTTGTTGACTGCTTAAGAGATTCAGCCTTCTGACGGTTTTATATAACAAACTCTGAGGTGAGCCAGCAATAGAATTACAAAATATAGATCAAAATAACAGTGTTGTTGATGGGCCATGATGGGAAGTTCTTTCTAGCTCATCTAATTTGGTAATAAATTGCCAAAAACAATGATTTTTGTATATGATGAAGGATATTGAAGGGACCAAGATCTCCAAAAATTAGCAGTTAGCTTACGGGATGCTGTACAGATGCAATGGACTAGTCGCAAATGGTCCTTTGCAAGTTTAAGAACACAGTTTTCAATTAAAATTACGCCCATCGTGTCTAGTTGTCTGGTATTTTATCAATATGCAGGCTACCAAAATGAGTTTAAACACATCTCACCATAGAGTTGTAATTGCCCACCACATATGATAAAAAGCCCCAAGATTTCCATAACCACATGAGTTATAGTTGGATGGATAGATGGGTAACATATGCCACAGGTGTTGGGTACTTAGGACTACAATTTATAACCTCGTATTAAACATACAACAGATTGCCAAGGTTTTTAAGTCTTCTGCATTCGGCCCATCAGAGCTTTAAACCACTGCCAGGCAGTATGAGTAATTGACATGCTCCAAATATGAAATCAATTAATTATCAGAGTCGGGTTCCCAAATTATTAGTTTTTAGGCAGTAGTTTCACATCAGTATTCCTCATAATGCTAAACAGCAATTTCAAACTCTGAAAGAAAAAAGAATTAAGAGTACAGAAGAAATATCTGGCCACAAACTTACTACAGTGCAGACTTTGGTGAATGGACATCAATGTGTAGCCTCATGGTGCACACCAACATTAGTGAACAGGGGGGTCCAACAGCAGCAGGAGAACCACGGGCTCCTTAACTTTACATCTAGAGTTAACTTACTTAATTGGGGTCTGCTGGTAAGAAGGAAAATAAGTAGTCCCAGATACAGTCAGCTTTAAATCTCACCCATTCCCTAGTCCTTTAGACTGGAAGCTGCCGATAGCAGAAATCCAATTCAACCTTTGATGTATTATTCTTTTTCCATCATTTTGCTCGTTATCTCTTTATAGAGCACTGCAGAATGTGTGTTCTTGTTGCATACTAATTATTAATAATAACCTCTGTACATTGCTAGTTAACAAAATAACACAAACTTGTTTTCCGCCATTCTTGTGCAATCAGACCATTTTTTTCACCTAATTGGAGGGTTTGTAATGGGAAAACAGCAACATGATGAAGATAAAAGGAGCCGTTTTTGATTCCCCTTTGATTTCCACCATTTATGCCTAAATTAATTAAGAACTTCTACGGACTAAAGCCTTGGTTTTTTTTTCCCCATTTATTTATAGTTTGAATATTTTTTATCATATGCTGCCAGGGTTTTAGAAAGCATTAAAGGTTTTCTCAAGATTTAGTAATACCTAAATATGTGTGTTTTTACAAAAGGATTTTCTAACTTTAGCTACATCAAATGAGACTGTACATCCCTGGATTATCTAGGAGTTTGAACATTCACTGACTGGTAATTTATAACAAATTGCAGGAAATCTGTTGAACATGTGCCAGAGGAAAAGGTCTATAAAAAGTCTTTATTATTTTGTAGATTATAATTTCCTGATAGTTTAGAGATTAGTGACTAACCATTTAATTTGATATTTTCAGTGATGTTTACTTGTAGGAATACAAGGTTTTTAGTACGAGAAAGGGAGCAGATACAGGTCACGCAATACGTAAGCCGGCGAGATTGAAAAAAAAAAAACCTGCAGCTTTTGCAAACTCTTTTAATATGTACCTCACACATATAGATTTTAAAAAAGGGAAAAAGAAATGTATACAGTTGTGCTTAAAAGTTTGCATGGGAGAATTGGCAATATACCGTATATACTCGAGTATAAGCCGACCTGAATATAAGCCGAGGCCCCTAATTTTACCCCAAAAAACTGGGAAAACTTATTGACTCGAGTATAAGACTAGGGTGGGAAATGCAGCAGCTACTGGTAAATTTCTAAATAAAATTAGATCCTAAAAAAATTATATTAATTGAATATTTATTTACAGTGTGTGTATATAATGAATGCAGTGTGTGTGTGTATGAGTGCAGTGTGTGTATGAATGCAGTGTGTGTGTGTGTATATGTATGAATGCAGTGTGTGTATAAATGCAGTGTGTGTATGAGTGCAGTGTGTGTGCATGAGTACAGTGTGTGTGTGAGTGCAGTGTGAGTGCAGTGTGTGATGCAGAGTGTGAAGCAGAGCTTGGTGGGGGGTGGGCATTTTTATTATTATTTTTTAATTATTATTATTTTAATATTATTTTTTGTTTTATTAGTAATATTTTTTTATTTATTTTTTTAATTATTATTAATATTTTATTATTTAAATATTTTTTATTATTATCTTTCGTCCCCCCTCCCTGCTTGTTAGCTGGCCAGGGAGGGGGGCTCTCATTCCCTGGTGGTCCAGTGGTGTGCACTGTGTAGGAGGGGGGCTGGCAGAGAGCTGTTACTTACCTCTCCTGCAGCTCCTGTCAGCTCCCTCCTCCTTTGTGCCGGTCCGGTCAGCTCCCTCTGCAAGTCCCAGTGTAAGTCTCGCGGCCGCGCGGAGCGTTGCAACGGTAACCCGTGGCAATGCTCTAACCCCGCGGCTCTCGCAAGACTTGCAGTGGAGGAGAAGGGAGCTGACCGGACCGGCGCAGAGGAGAAGGGAGCTGACAGGAGCTGCAAGAGAGGTAAGTAAACGCTTCCAGCCAGCCCCCAACAGCCCCTTGTCTGTATTATGGCAATGTAAGTTGCCATAATACAGACATTGACTCGAGTATAAGTCGAGTTGGGGTTTTCAGCACAAAAAATGTGCCGAAAAAAATCGACTTATACTAGAGTATATACGGTATGTGCCATTTTTAAAAAAGCAGGCAAAACATTTTTTATTTTTTATAAAATTTATATTTAACTGTAGGTTACAATAGAATGACACAATCATAAAACAAAACATGGCAACAAAGAAAAAAAATTGAAATGACCCATTCAAAAATCTGCATACCCTTAGTTCTTAATATTGTGTATTGCCCCCCTTTAGCATAAATGACTGCGTGCAGTGTTTTGTAATAGTTGTCTATGAGGCCCCTACATCTTGCAGGTTGTATAGCTGCCCATTCGTCTTGGCTAAATGCCTCCAGGTCATGCAAAGTCTTTGGTCATCTTGCATGAACCGCATGTTTGAAATCTCCCCCAGAGTGACTCAATGATATTAAGGTCAGGAGACTTTGATAGCCACTTCAGAGCCTTCAACTTTTTCTGCTGTGACCACTTTAGGGTCAACTTGGTCTTGTGTTTGTGCACTATGTGGAATTCTGATGTGAAACTACTGCCTAAAAACTAAATCATTTGGGAACCCGACTGATAGTTCTGATAATTGATTTCATATTTGGAGCATGTTAATTACTCATACTGCCTGGCATGCTGTCCAAGAGCGTCCCATGCGCAGAAGAATGCAAATTGTCTGCCAGTAATTTCTGATAACATGCTGCATTCATCTTGCCATCAATTTTCACAAGATTACCCATACCTTTAGAGCTCACACAACCCCAAAATATTAGTGAGCCACCACCATGCTTCACAGTGGCGATGGTATTCTTTTCACTATAGGCCTTGTTCACCCCTCTCTAAACATTGTTGTGACCATGAAGCTCTATTTTGGTCTTGTCACTCCAAATTACAGTGTGCCAGCAGAAGTGTGTCAAGGTGTTGTCGGACATATTGTAAAAGGTTTTTTTTGTGTGGCATTGGCGCAGTAAAGGCTTATTTCTGGTAACTTGACCATGCAGCTCATTTTTGTTCAAGTATTGTCTTATTGTGCTCCTTGAAACAACCACACCATATTTTTCCAGAGCAGCCTGTATTTCTCCCAAGTTTACCTGTGTCAGGGTTCTTACCTGAGATGGGAGTCTGTAGTGCAGATATGTTTGCTCACCCTTGCAGATAGACACAGTCCAAGGTAACCACATAAGAAGCCACCTGGACTGTGAGTCTGTGCAGGAAAGGTGATTCCTATGCAGTACCGACAAGGACACAAACAGCAGGATAGTCAAGGGATAGCCGAAGTCAAAGGATGCCAGAGGTCAGGATTAACGAAGTATAGCCGAAGTCAGAGATCAGGATAAACGAAGACAGAAGCCGGGGTCAATTTGGAGTACAGGTTCAAGAGACTGGAGCACAGGAAGTGAAAACATACAACAGGATCAAAGACTTCATAAAGTTCCCAAGGCGAGGCTGTGTTCATATATCATGCTTATGACTGGTCTGAGTCAGGTGAAGCACAGCCATAGGCGAAGTCCAGCCCCCAGTGCTGCAGACAAGCCAGGATGAAAAGGACTAGAAATAGGTAAATAGCTGGCCCACACCAGCAGAGTACCCAGGTTCAAATCACCTGTTGGGTACTTATGGTTGGATAACCTGTGGGTTTTTCTTTGTATCCCGAACAATTCTTCTGGCATTTGTGGCTGAAATCTTTCTTGGTCTACTTGACCTTGGCTTGGTATCAAGAGAGCCCTGAATTTGTCACTTCTTATTGAGTAATTAAACAGTACTGACTGGAATTTTCAAGACTTTGGATTTCTTTTTATATCCTTTTCCATCTTTATAAAGTTCAATTAACATATTACGCAGGTCTTTTGACAGTTCTGTTCTGCTCCCCATGGCCCAATATCTAGGCTGCTCAGTGCATTTACGTGAGAGCTAATGAACTCATTGATGATATATAAACAGACACTAATTACAATTTAAAAAGCCCCAGGTGTGGGACATTAACCTTTAATTGCCATTTTAACCTGTGTGTGTCACCTTGTGTGTCTGTAGCAAGGCCAAATATTCAACAGTATGTAAACTTTTGATCGGGGCCATTTAGATGATTTCAGTTATCATTATCATTTAAAAAGAAGCCAAACAACTATGTGATAATAAATGGCTTCATATGATCACTATCCTTCAATAAAATACATTTCTAGCATGATCAGTCATATTTTAAAAAGGACTACCAAAATTTCACAATTGCTGTCAGTATATGCAAAGTTTTGAGCACAACTGTATATATATATATATATAGGTTATGGTGGGGAAAGAAGTGTGATTGAAATCCCCTTCCACCTGAAATCTGTGGATAGTTAATAAAATGTTAAACATTAATCTGCACACCAGTCAAGTCATAAGACTTGCTTTTCCCACAGAAATCACAAATCTGCAGTGATGTTACTATCGCAAAGGATTCTGGGTAGGCACATGCAAACTAGCTTTACAAAGAATCACATTTTTGCCTCATTCCATATTAAACATGGATTCCTTTAAGTCTGTGTTTACTGTATACGACAGCTTGGAACACAACTTAGGAAAATATGTAAAGCCAGTAAACCACTCATGGACAGCTGTTTTGTTGTTAATGCAACTCATCAGCATGAGGTTGGTTACTGATTTGCTTAATAAGGCAAGGCTTGGTAGTGCTTGGGAAGCAAAATCCAAATAGGTTATGGTGGGGAAAAATTGTGATTGAAAACCCCTTCCACCTGAAGTCTGTGGATAGTTAAAACAATGTTAAACAAAACTCTGCACACCAGTCAAGCCATAAGACTTGTTTTTCCCACAGAAATCACAAATCTGCAGTGATGTTACTGCCGCAAAGGATTCTGGGTGGGCATATGCAAATTAGCTTAACAAAGAATCACATTTTTGCCTCAAGTCTGTGTTTGCTGTATACAACAGCTTGGAACACAACTTAGGAAAAGATGCAAAGCCAAGCACTACCAAGCCTCAATAAGCAAACCAGTAACCAACCTCATGCTGATGAGTTGGATTAACAACAAAACAGCTGTCCATGAGTGGTTTTTGCTAGGTGCAAAGAACATCATTTATAAAAATGATTGACAGGTTGTAGATGCCTATTATTTACAGGATAAAGAGATATGTATTTCTATATATATAAAACTTTTTCACACCTCACAAATACACATTTGTTAAATATAGGAATATATAGGAAGAATATAAAAAATCCCGAGCAGTGACCTTTCCTGTTTAAAGTCATGGCAGTCCTGTGCTAATAGAGACCAGACCATATTAAATAAGTTATTTAGTAAACATTTAATACTATTCCTGATTTGTGTGTGTGCTTATGCTAACAGGTAGCCAAAGACGTTTCTGTCCGATTGCACCACGAGCTGGAAAACGTAGAAGAAAAGCGAATCAAAGTAGAAGATGAAAATGAACTCCTGCGACAGCAAATCATTGAGATGGAGATATCTAAGCAGGCTCTTCACAACGAGCTGGACAGAGCAAAGGAGGTGAGGCTTTAAACAGTACAGACACTGTCTATACAGATTATTATGGCTGAGGTTGTATCCAATATATATTTTGGTATACAGGGATAACGTTTTATACATAGGTTTTATTTCTCTAGAATTAAAGAATTCAGGTATGCGTTTTTTGTTCACTGCTGTTTGTATGCATTGTCTGGATCATAGCCCATGCTTAAGTTTAAATAAGGTTGTTTTCAAAATAGCGTCCAGTGCTAAGGGCGTATGCAGAAATGCACCATGAATTCTGAAATGTGATGTATGTCTGTGCTAATTTGCATGTCATGCTGGGAACTCTGGGAAAGTTGTGGAAACATGATTTCTCGAGTCTCTGTGCTCAGAGATGACCCCTCAAAGTCCAGCTTGATATATGCAGGTGATGCTGAACAGTAGATTTTCTATTTGCACTGTGGGAAGTTTTATCGTATTTGGTCTCACTACAAACAAATTAGTGCCCAGAAATATATAATATATGTTTATTTGTATAAATTGGCTGTATATTATCCACACAGTATGAGATCTGGGATAACTGCAAAATCACCGTATGTTAGAGAATGGTGGCCAGATTGCAGGCATACTCTGTGGGGGATATGGGTGTATCTATAAAGCAGCTGTCCATGCAGGCACACCCTGAAAAGGAAGTGATCCCTCCACACTGGCAGTCTATGTTGGCATATGGCCATGGCATCTATTCAGATAGACTGGTATTAATAATTCAAGTTGCCACCAAAGACATATTTTTCTGGACAACTATGAGTTCACTTGCTGTCTGGAGCTACATGACAATCACAGGCAGAATAAATCAGTTAAGGCGACACACCAGGCTAGAGTTAACCAATCTTGTTTAATGAGTTTTTTATTTGTTTAAAAAAAATTAAACTATTAACAAATGAAAATAAAATACAGTCACTTCCGAATAGCTCTTGTTTGCTGTAGAGAGCAGAAAGTGCATGAGATTTTTAATCCAATCCCACAAATGTTTATGTTTGGATCATGTTAGAATGCATACCACTTAAAATGTTTATCTTCATTTTTTTCTTTTATATGTTTACTACCATAGAAGTGAAGCTTCTATTTTTGTTTTCATTGTTTTTGATTTTAAAGATATGCGTCCATGGATGATATATAAAATGATGGCCCATTTTATTAAAAGAGGTTATTCTTGAAGAATTCTAGGTCTGATTCCTGTAGGCAAGCAGAAGGAAAGGTGCCTAACAACCACCCCCCCCTTTTCCATTCAAACAATTGAACAAAAAAAACATATAGCATTGTCTGTCTGTGATCAGCAGCTGTTAGATGTTATATTATGTTTTTTGCAAGTGGGACCCATGCTGCTGAGATTGCCAAAGAAAACGTCCCGACAGTTGCCAGGCCAGACTTCAGATACCATTAGGGTAACTGCTGAATAGCACAAAGCACAGGGGGGATTAAATACAGGGCAGCAGCTGCAGTGGGATTTGTTGTGAATGTTTGAAATGCTTCCCCTAAAAGAATGAATGAATTAAGCTGAACTGCCTGCACTAGAATGGGAGAGGGGGTTGCTTTCTATCAAGCAGTCACATTCGACAGCTGACAACCCTTCACTTTTAATAAAGATAACAGACAGTCCTAATTAATTGAAACATTATCATATTAAATTTCTTTTTTGTTTTAATAACAGGTCTAAACTCTGCCCCGTCATTTATGTCTCTAAAACTTTATAATGCATAAAATAGAGTTTGATCTGATGTGTTGTGCTAAATCTGGGTAAATACAATTTAATGATATAATTGGTATTACTAATGTAAGTACTTTTAAATGGCACTCCTAGCACCCACGCAATTTAGAAAAAATTGTGTGAGTTAATTTACGGTTAGCTATGCTGTATGCTGTTTTTATTTTAGTTTTTTTTATGCATAAATCCCGCTTTCAGGCAATCTCTCCACATCTGCAGAGAGTCCTTTTTTGCTCCAGAAATACTGCTGTCAATGATATATTGAGTTGGGTATCTGGAAGCTGTAGATCAGCTGTTAGCTTTGTACAAAAGAAAGCTAACAATTAAACTACAACCGCTTAAAGGGAAACTATAGTGCCATAAAAACAAACTCGCTTTCCAGGCACTATAGCTTCCCCCTTTGTCAAGGTAGACAGCCACTACAGGAATAGTTAACTCTAGCAGGTAATCATTGCAGTTTATCAAAACTTGCAATAATTACCTGCTCAAGGTTAAGGGCAATGCACCCAGACAACCTCAATGAGCTGAAGTGGTGTGGGTGCTTATAGTGTCCCTTTAAAGGGACACTATAGTCACCAAACCAATGTTAGCTTAATTAAACAGTTTTAATGTACAGATCATGCCTCTGCAATCTTTGTTTGTACAGCTCTAGTCCCACCCTGCATGTGATATTGACAGTCTTCCTAAACACTTAGAGTCATCTAATGTTTATACTTTCTTTATTTCAAATTCTGTTTAATTTAGAATTTATAATCTCCTGCTCTGTTAATACATTTCTAGACCATGCAGGAGCCTCCTATATGTAATTAAAGTTTAATTTACAGAGCTGAAGATACAAACTTTTAAAGTTACATCTCATTGAAAGTGAAACCATTCTATCTTCATGCAGGATGTGTAAGTCACAGCCAGGGGAGGTGTGGCTAGGGTTGAATAAACAGAAGCAAAAGTGATTTAAAGGACCACTCTAGGCACCCAGACCACTTCAGCTTAATGAAGTGGTCTGGGTGCCAGGTCCAGCTAGCTTTTACCCTTTTTTTTATAAACATAGCAGTTTCAGAGAAACTGCTATGTTTATTCTGAGGGTTAAGCCAGCCTCCAGAGCCTCTAGTGGCTGTCTCACTGACAGCCGCTAGAGGCGCTTGCGTGCTTCTCACTGTGAAAATCACAGTGAGCGCACGCAAGCGTCCATAGGAAAGCATTATGAATGCTTTCCTATGCGACCGGCTGAATGCGAGCGCGGCTCCTGCCGCGCATGCGCCCGATGACGTCGCGAGGAAGAAGAGGAGGAGGAGTAGAGCTCCCCGCCCGGCGCTGGAGAAAGAGGAAAGTTTAACCCCTTCCTTCCCCTAGAGCCCAGCGGGAGTGGGTCCCTGAGGGTGGGGGCACCCTCAGGGAACTCTAGTGCCAGGAAAACGAGTATGTTTTCCTGGCACTAGAGTGGTCCTTTAACTCCTCAATGGCAGAGCATTGAACAGTGAAACTTCAGTGGCATGGCACAAAAACTGCTTCATTAAGCCAAAGTTGATTTGGTGCCTATAGTGTCCCTTTAAAGCAAATTTAATGTTATGATTTTATGTTACCACTTCTTAAACTGTTTAGGATCCCCACCTTAGTACCCAGAACACTGGGATCTCATTCATTCAGGGAACTGTAAAGATTATATGGCCAATGCATGCAGAGCATAGAAACACTACATTGTTACAGGCGATAAATTAGTTACACGTGCAGGCACACCAGTTCAAAAATCTATTGTATTGCTATAATATTTTATTTTGCTCTTGTTCCACATGGGGCTGTTAACATATCAGAATTGTCATGAAAACAAATTAGTTGCCTGAGGGTTACTTTATAGATCTTGGGTGGTTAAAAAGTTGCAGTGCGTTTTTATCAGCTCTCATTGCTGGGGTACTTAATGCTTTTTGTTCATAAAAGACACAGCATTTAAATTTAGTGCATTATTACTAGATCACTTGTCCTTATTTTAAGATTTTAGAATTTGCTATAGTGAGAGTCTTAAAGTCGTATTCTACCTAACTATAACCCCAAAATACCCATAATGCAAATTCTAAATATTTAAAAGGTTACCTAGCCCACCATGACCATATCAGTTATTTGAAGTGGTCATGGTGGATGGAGACTTTATGTGCTTCGCTATGAAATGCTGCAAATACAGAGTTTATCTATCCCCTGTAACTCCACCTGACAGCATCGTGAGGCCCCATTAGCCAGCTTGGACCAAGAGTTCCGGGTGGCTAATGTTAATTCTGTGCATTTTGGATGTCTGATGTCAGCATGTACAGCATGCTGGTGACAGGCATTTGGTGGCGGCATGGCATCCCCCGTCCCCCGTAATTTCCATTTTGACCCCTCAGCCCACTCTCCCAGACATCCCACCCAGACATTCCTCCACCAATAGGGAATGAAGTCAGAGAATGAGGATTGAGCTGTAGCAAGAGCTTGACATCAGTGCTGAAACAAAGCTTTTTATCTTTATTTTATTTTTTTTAATGGGGGTGGGGGGAAGGGAGAGCACAGCAAGGGTTACTCTAACGGTCTAACCAAAAGCAGTGTTTTATGAAATAAATCGTTTAGATCTAACCATAACCTATCCTCATCCTAAACTCTTCAGTTTGTCCTCCTGAGTCCTGCCCATACATCTAAATATTATAATCCGATCCTAGTTACACCTTAACTTTAATTTACACTTAAACAATCTTGGACTTTGAAACTATTTTTAATTCAGTTCAGTGATTTGATGCCCAAAACCAGCATGCCCTGTACTAAGATTAATTGGTAATATGGCGTAGCCATACTTGTTCAATAGGTATTCTTAGAGGCATATGAACGTATGGTTAAACACCCTGGCACAAAAGGAATAGAGAGTTCTGCTGTGGACCTTAGTCTAAAATTTGTAGCACTTTAATATAAAGTGCTTTGTATAACCAAGCCTAACAGAAAATATACATTGAGATAAAAGGTGGGGAGAATAACAATATGGGGACTATATCAGAATTTTTTTTTTCAGGTGTGAGCTGTTGATGAGCTGGTGAAATGATTAGCCAGAGAGTGCGAGCAAAAGAGAGAGTGAGTGAGAGAGAACACTGTTTATTCATACCACAGATGTTATTGATAAACTGCATATTTCCATATTTGAGCAAGTGTATTTTGCCACTTTCTTTTTGAATATTCTAGAATTGCATTTATCAAGTAGAATCGAGCAGCCTCTAGTTTATTTTTAGATTCTTGCTGTAATAATATCAGCTGTGCTCCAGTTTTCCTATTTCTCCAGAATTTAATTAGACAATCCCAGTGAGTATGAACACCTTGTTTGCACAGTGCAAACATCAGGGATGATATTTTTTTTCTGGAGAACTCCATGCGGTTTGTATGTGTGCAGATTATCCCAGATGCTTGCAGAATATATTCTACTTTATCCTGGGGATTAGGATTGAGTTATCTAGACTTCTTTATAATGCTGAAAGGTCAGATTGCTCTCCTTTCTTCACTATTGTCGAAGCAGCTGTCAGTACAACAAGGCAAATACTAGTGTAGTTACAGAGAGCCTGTATGCATGCTGTCTGCACTTTTTGTAGGACACGTGATGGCTAATTTGTGGAACTCAAGCGGAATAGGTTATCTGGATGTCACAGATACAAAGTATCTAGTATGACTTGTGACTGTAACTCCTATCATCCTCCATAAATTGGAGGAACTTAATATGTAATATATTCTTTGGTTTTTATTATAATTGTTGTGGTCATAACGCCTATCATCCTCCATAAATTGTAAATTCTAAATATAAATATATATTGTTGCCTTTCATAAGCAGTAGCAACCTGCCAGAAGATGTAGCTGTAATCTGCTAACGCTGCTTTCGGTAAATGCGTATTTATAGAATGGGTTTTATTGTGCTGAAGTGCTTGTAGCGGAGCTCCCTGTACCCCGACTGGGTACCTCCGCCAAGGGGAAAAACCTTAGCGCCTCAACGCTTCTGCACCAGTTGCTGTGGCTTGACTAGGGTCCTGGAGCCTCTCTGTCCTGAAGCAGGCTAAGGGACTAGCTCTATGCACTCCCAGGGACTGGACGACACGCGGTCCTGGGAGCTCTAGTTCTTACCAGGACTTTACCCGCTGAATCCTCCTGGAGCAGTAACTACACGACACATAGTTTTGAGAGTACAACTAGAATATAGTTTAATGGGACATGATACAGCCAAGTTATACACAGACCCCCAGTAGGGGGTCTTCATACAATTACACACAAACTCCTCCCCTGTGCCTGGGAGATAATTGAGTCAGGAACTGTACAAACTAAATCATCTCCCAGGTACAGAAAAGCATACAATTGTAAAACACCTCAAAAGTCAATTGTAAAACACCTCAAAAGTACATTTTCAATTTCAAAAGGGGTTAATTGATTGTATAGAAGGTCAGAGACCGTGAACGCGTTACTGTCCTGTAGTATTTGGAATAGTTTGGATTCCTGGTTCAGGGAAATTTGAACATTAGTGAATAACCCCGATGGTGTCAGTGTGAATGTATGTCTGTATTGTGTCTAGTTTATGATTACATGGGTATATTTGTGTGTAGTGTCAGCACATGTGTGAATACAATAGCATATAGGTGTGTAGTGCCAGTGTACAGCTTTTTTTCTATACCGTGAATGTAAAGGAAAGTAGATTACATCACCCATCACTTGGATAACAGTGATATTTTCATTGATAATTACATTTTCAAAAATACATTGCTCAATCTACCTGGATTTGCTATTTACTAAGGAAATGTGTTAACTGGTTGATATACATAATTTATTTCCTGTATGTTTTTTTGTAATAAAAGCATTGAAAGGTGTTCTGCAAAAATAAAAAATAAAAAATCAAGAAAGACGAAATTCTGAGTTCTGTATAGGATAAGTACTAGGGATTATTAATAATTCAGTACACATTTTTCTTCTTCTCTACTACAGTAGCTCAGTGTGAGTTGTGGTGGTTTTATTATACAGGGTATTTAAATGTGTTCTGGTTTAAAGATGTAGTCATTTAAAAAAAAAAAAAAGGTCAATTTTAATGAACTCGTGATCGATAGTCTGGGAACTGTCGAAATAGCTTGAATGGTGATGTCACTACCCTTGGCGGCATTCTCTTGCTGTGAGTTTAATTTACACTTCCTTGAGATTCTTAACAGATTTATGACACCAAGCAGTGTTGCAGTTTAGATTAAAACACTTTACTGCTTTATAATATATATATAAAATTTGAGATGTTTTTACTGCAGTACAGTACAGATTTTATTTGTAGGCAGGAATCAGCATTTTCATATCATTCCGATTTATCTAATTATGGGGAATACGGAACATGACCTGTCTGACTGTCATTATCATGGCAGTGCCGACAGCCAGCCATCTTATTATCTGTCTTAGCATGGCTGGAGTCAGTGAGCACATCCACAGGCACACACTAAGACATTATTAAAAACTTACACACATGCTTAGGTCATCAAGCGAGCCCATAGTATGGCTATCATGATACTATAACCCCAATAAACAGAGAATAGAAAAAATTAACAAAATTTCAGAGAATAGAAGAGTAGATAGGTAGTATGAATCCTGGAAATGCCAGGTTTAAAGGGACACTATAGGCATCAAAAAAACTTTTTAATTTAATGAAGCAGGTTTTTTTGTATTGATCATGCCTCTGACAGCTGGCTGCTCAATTATCTGCCATTTAGCAGTTAAATTACTTTGTTTCTTTTTATGTAGACCTGGACACACCACTCATTGGCTGCAGCCTGCATGAAATTGTTTTTTTAATTTTTATTCAGATGTTAGCTTGCTTTATACGTTTTTAATCACACACAGGAGGCTCCTTCAAAGTCTAGCAAGCTATTGGCAGTGCAGGAGATAAGGCATTGTGAATTAAAACAAATTTGCAATAAAGGAAGTATAAACATTAGATATCTCATTACAGGAAGTGTTAAATGAAGGCTGTGCAAGTCACATGCTGAGAGGTGTGACTAGGGTTGCATTGACAAAGTGATTTAACTCATAAATGGCAGATAATTGAGCAGTGAGACTGCAGGGGCATAATCTATACATTAAAACTTCTTCATTAAGCTAAAGTTATTTTGGTGCCGATAGTGTCCCTTTAAAGTAAAGCCCCGCAGAGCCAGTGGCGGATCCAGGGGGGGGGCAACGGGGCAATTGCCCCCCCCCGAGATTCTCCCCTGCCGGCTAGTGCAGGGCTGACATTGCCCAAGTGCCAGCCCTGCATTGTGCCTGCAGACCGGGGAGGGAGATCAGTGATCTCCCTCCCCGGTCTGCAGGCACATTACTGACAGCCGACCGGCAGGGGAGGGAGAGAGGACCCGGGAGCTGTTACCAGCAGCTCCTCCGGGTCCTCCTCTCGCGAGATTTGGAGCGTTGCCGCGGTTACCACGGCAACGCTCCAAATCTCGCGAGAGTGAACTCTAGCCCTGGAGCGCGGGCTAGAGTTCACTGGAACCACCAGGGAATCCCCACTGGGACCACCAGGGAAAGAAAGATGTCCCCCCTCCTCCCAGTAAAGGTAAGAAGGGAGGGGGGACATAAATTATATATTAATTTTAATTAAATGTTTAAAAAAAAAAAACACACACACATTAAAAAAAAAAAAAGCCCCCCCCCCTATCCTTCTTCTACACACACATTGCCCCTGCCCCCCATACACATACACACACATTGCCCCTGCCCCCCATACACACACACATTGCCCCTGCCCCCCATACACACACACACACACACACACACATTGCCCCTGCCCCCCATACACACACACACACACATTGCCCCTGCCCCCCATACACACACACACACACACATTGCCCCTGCCCCCATACACACACACACATTGCCCCTGCCCCCATACACACACACACATTGCCCCTGCCCCCATACACACACACACACACATTGCCCCAGCCCCCATACACACACATTGCCCCAGCCCCCATACACACACATTGCCCCTGCCCCCATACACACACACACACATTGCCCCTGCCCCCCATATACACACACATTGCCCCTGCCCCCCATACACACACACATAGCCCCTGCCCCCCATACACACACACATTGCCCCTGCCCCCATACACACACACACACATTGCCCCTGCCCCCATACACACACACACACATTGCCCCTGCCCCCCATACACACACACACATTGCCACTGAGCTGTAGTGGTTATTGTGTCTGGATTATTTATTTAAATAATCTACAAGTGCCCCTCCCGAGATCAGGCTCTGGATCCGCCACTGCGCAGAGCAAGATTACAGCTGCAAGCTGGTGAAGCAAAGCTAAATGCAAGCTGAGGTCTTGGATACAAAGATTTAGCAGAACGATTAGTAAAGCCTGAATCTAGGAGCACAGAGGTCACAGAAGTAAAAACAGAGCCAGATTAAAACGAAAAATCAATACAGCAAGAACCACCACACTGGCATAGTAGTAAAGTAATGTAAGTTCATATAGTTGGAGTCTGTAAAATGCAAAGATCAGAGTGAAACATTGTCTTGTCATATCTGCATGTCCTCTGGCCAGGTTTAGAAACCAGTAGTAAACCACTACTTGAGGAACAATTTCATTGACATACTCAGCATAGCTGACTTGGAATTATTTTTCCTGTTTGCTATTTTGAAATTCATTTTGAATTCCCAACTTACTGAGCATATGTTTTACTGTTTGTCTAGAAACATAGAAACATAGATTGTGACGGCAGATAAGAACCATTCGGCCCATCTAGACTACCCAGATCTAGGTCCCTGGCCTTATCTTAAAAGGAACACTATAGGGTCAGGAACACAAACATGTATTCCTGACCCTATAGTGCAAAACCCACCATTAAAGGTGGCTTGTGCCCCTTTACGCCCCTTAAAAACATGAAAAACTTACCTTATTTCCAGCGCCATGCGGGTCCGCTGGCACTGACCCCGCCCCCTTGGTGACATCACCAGAATTGCTGATTTTTGGGCAATCCAATGCTTTCCCATAGGCAGTGTTTGCATGAAAATGCCTGCATATAATGATTATACTCACCAGAACAACTACATAAAGCTGTAGTTGTTTTGGTGACTATAGTGTCCCTTTAAGTCTAGGATAGCCTTATGCCCATCCCATACATGCTTAAATTATGTCTATGTCCTTTGTTGTGTGACTGAGAGTAGTTCTATGTGTTTTACTGTCTTATCATTTAAAAGGGCACTCCAGACACCTAAAGCATTTTAGCTTGCTGAAGTGCTTTATGTGTCAAGAGTGTGTCCACTTTTCTTTCATTTTACACAAAGTGCAGGTTCCTATAGACATTGTCACTTTTATAAATGAACCTGTCAGACAACCGGTCCTGTTATCTCCTGGTAGTTTAGCTCAGCAGAACTAAACTCAAGAGGCAGCAATTGCCCAGAGTACCTGCCATGCAAATAATTCTCATTGAGTTGTGTGACGAACCGCCTGGCACCCCAACTGGGCAAGGGCGAATCCAGAGTCCAATCTCGGGAGGGGCACTGTGCCAGGTTTGGTTAACATGAGATAATTGAAAAAGATGTTGTGTTGCTTAAAGAACTGCCAGCTTACAATCAAAAACCCTTGGTTTAATTTATAGAACAGATGAGAACAATAAACCTCATAAAAATGCTCTTTGTAAATTGAGAATCACATACAATTCATAACTAGCAAGTTTAGCAGCCCACGTATTTTAAAAGAAGACTATAGCTTTTGGAATACACACCTGTATTCCTAACAACATAGTGTCCCTGTTCCTGGATACATATACGTCCCCTCTCACCTTTTCCACTAAATTTAATAAAATAACACGTTTTACTTACCTTCCAGCTCTAACACTCCCTCGGTGCTTCTCACCTCTCCAATGCTTTCCTATAAGCTTCCACATTACGTGGCTGTTTTACCCGGTCAGTGCAGCTGAAGTGCATTTCGTGGCTATTAGGAAGACAGCCACAGGTGTGGATTTAACCCGGCAATGTAAACATTGCAGGTTCCAAAATTAAAAAGCAATATTTTACATTGCAGGGTTAAGATGACAGGACCACTGCACCCAGACCACCTCACCATTTGGGTGACTATAGCTGTCATGGAAACAGTAAAATGCTGTCCTATTAAAATTTTACAAAGCAATTTGCTTAATGCATAAAACCTTGAGCTTTTTTTATAGTAACCATGCACAGAAACTTCCTTTTGTGTCATGCTGCCATTACCATATTGTATACACTGTAAAACACTTATGAGTTAATTTTACAATGTCAAGAAAAAAAAAATACACTACACTCAACATTATAAATATACAACTGTAAGAGAGAGAGAGGTGCTAATTTAATGTCATCCATTTTATTCAATGCATTGAAGTGGTGAAACTTAAGAAGACAGGGCCCTGGTGCAAGAATTATTTTTATCATACCTGATGCCCATGCAAATCCGCACACACACATACACAGGGTGACACACAGAATGACACATACAGACACACTGATACATATGCACTGATAATGGCGAATGAAGAGGTTTAACTCCCGGACGGGGTCTTTGTATATGGCCCATAGTCCTTGGGCAGGAGGCTAGCTAGCAGGCTCCTCCAGGAGTTCGTGGCAAAGGCATGTTTGCCACAAGTCTTGACCTGCCTTTCAAAGAATTCTCATTGAGCTGCATTTGGAAGTTTGTGATTGGACAGTCACAGGAAGTTTGGACGTGGTTAGAAGGATGCCGACAAGATATGAAATAATGCATTGATTTGCCTGCAATGTTTACTTTGAAGGCAAATCTACTAAACATTTTGTTTTGTTTTTTATTTGGGCTCTTTAAGAATCGTCTCTTTAAGAACGGTCTTAAAATTTACCTGGGCCCCGCTGGGCCCTTTCCCTCTACCTTCCCTGCTGGGTTCTTAGACAGATTTCTACTCTGGGAGGATGCTACTTACTCTAGGTGGATCCCAACGCACTCTAAGAGAGCTACGGGGCCCTCCTGACACCATAACCACTACAGTGGGTTTTCCTTTAAAGTCTTGAACATTAATTAGCTGCTGAAGCCTTCATGGCTGTGCATTAGAAGATAAGGAGGCCTAGCAAATCCTACTCTGTATTAGCAATTTAACCAAATACTACTGTACAATAGCAGACCCAGGAAATACATTAGTATGCAACAGTGTTTAATCAGGCAAAATAAAAATGCATAATTGCAGACAGTGATTAAACAGTCACAAAAGAAAAATAGAATAAGTGTGCAGTCAGGGCCTCCTAAAACATTGATTCATTTACCAACCAGTGAGTTTTGTCTAGTTCACAAGAAAAGTTACAAAACCACAAAAAAAAATCCAACTTGTCTCAGTTGGATGTTTTTCCATTTTGTACTAAATGTTTCTATTTATTTGTCAATCAAAGTTATTGCTGTGTATAAAAAAAACAATTCATGATTGGGCTGGCAGTTTGTGTTCATTGTAGAACAGGTGTGGGATATTGTTCGCGTCTGACCAGTGCAGCCGATACTCTGTGTGCAGTTGTAATGATTGGTGAGCTGTTCATAATCTTTTGGAGGTCCTTTTAAGAAAATGTAAAAAGAACTACACAGACCATTAAAGTAGAGTCGGTCCGTCTGACAATGGAAGAAAAGAAAAGCTTTGAGATCGAGCCTGACTTGAAATGCTGTCCATAAATGGAAATAGTTTACAGTTATTCTTCAAATGCCTGGAGAAGGCTGTGAAGAGGACCACAAACACAAACCCAGACAGAGAGCAGGCTATTTATCCCACACACTACTTTAGTGGAAGCAGAATTTTAATGTGACTACTTGGGGCTTTATTTGCTAAACGCTCAATTATGATGAATTGAAATAATTATTTGCAAATTAACAACAAACAGCTGCGTTGGAAAATATCCCCAATTCCACTATATTTATGACATGGCTATTCTTGCATTTTTACTTAATAGTAGACTATATTGAATTTAAACATTTAGGCTAAATTAGCCAAGCTATATAATCTTGCAGCTCGATTTTCAGTTCACTGTGTGTGTGTGTGTGTGTGTGTGTGTGCACTGTATAAACCTCCCTCCCCCACACCCCCAACAGTTTATTTATTCTTTACAAATTGCAGTATTACTTGTAAAAATGAAGGATGAGCATAAAATGAACTGAGTATGTGTACGGCACAGTTTATTGTTCAATGAAGCAAACATACTAATCTACAACAAGTCTCTTTTTTTATTCTTTATTTTTGTTGTACATAACATTACAATCAAGCCTGCAATGCCACGACAGCAGTAGCAAGCACTTTAACAACAGACATTGTCATGAAATTTAAGATAACTGCACATATTTTAAATGTGAAAGTAATGCACAAAAACCAATTACAAATTAAAATATTTAAAATAATAAAAAAACAGGCTAGGCAAACACGTTTAGATTGATAGGTGGGTAAAGGTTTGATGTCAGAAAAAAAAGCTCACTATCCTGACATGCAAGAGTCCTATGTTGGGAGATTGGCTGCCTCTCCAGAGCACCAGGCTGCAGTACAAGCTAGGCCACAAAGCTGGACAGCTTGAATTTTCAGTGTAACGGCATAAATCTAGAATCGCTGTGTTCCCACTCAGTACAGGTTGGTCTACAGTCCTTAGGAAGCTCCAACCAGTAGCAGTTTTTTTGCTAAAACATGTCTGAGTTTCAAGAGAACATGTTTGGCCATCTTAGCTGCAAAACCTCACCCCTGTACTAATGTTTTTTAACATAAAAAAAATATTTTACTTAAAGGGACACTATAGTCACCGGAACTACAGCTCATTTTAGTTGTTCTGGTGAGTATAGACAATTCCTGCACACAATGCATGCAAACACCGTCTTTTCACACCTCTAGTGGCCACTCCTCAGATGGTCATGGGAGGTGCTTCCTGGGGCAGCGCCCACCATTCATTGTCTCCACGCTCTGTATGAGGATGCTGCACTTTCTTAATAGAGATCCATTGATTCAATGCGTCTACATGAGGACATGCTAATTAGCGTGGCAAGCATTTGGCCCAGCCTCCACTCCGCCTCCTTGGCAATCTCGGCCAATCTAAGCGTTTCCGTATAGGAAAGCATTGGATTGACTGAGATCACCAATTCTGATTATGTCAGCCAAAGTGGCGGATCAGGAGCGTGGCCAGTGCCGGCGTACCCTTGCGGTGCTGGAAAAAAAGGTAAGTTTCATCACTTTTTAAGAGAACTAAGACACTATAGGGTCAGGAATACATGTTTGTGTTCCTGACAGGGCCATCTTTAATATTGATTGGGCCCTGGGCAAGCATTTGATGGGGCCCCCTGACCCCCACTCCCTGACATGCAATCACGCTCTCCACTTCCCAACGTAGTAGCGGAACCATTTTCCCATGCTTGCAGAGTTGTATTTAGCACTGAGCTGTGTTTGTGTGTTTTAATGGAAGCATGTTTTTGTATGGAGTATGTTTGTGTAAATGTAGGGTTGTTTGTATGTGTTGGTGTTTGAATGCAAGCATGCATTTATGTGTAGTTGTTTTTTTAATGCTGGGGTGTGTTTATATATATATTTGGTGTTTAACACAAAGGTGTGTTTGTATGTATTGTTGACATTTCAATGCATGTCTGTGTTTGTATGTAGTGTTGAAGGTTTAATGCAGGGGTGTACTTGTGTGTAGTGTTAACGATTTGAATGATGAGATGTATGCACATGTACACATACACTGCCACAAACACACTGTGATACAAACACACACGCACACACTGAAACACATGCAGATACACAGATATAAACACTGACACTCACACTAACACACATGCAGATGCAGACTGACACAGATATACACACTAACACATACAGACATACAGATACACAACCTGACACACATACAGAGACATACAGGGAGTGCAGAATTATTAGGCAAATGAGTATTTTGACCACATCATCCTCTTTATGCATGTTGTCTTACTCCAAACTGTATAGGCTCGAAAGCCTACTACCAATTAAGCATATTAGGTGATGTGCATCTCTGTAATGAGAAGGGGTGTGGTCTAATTACATCAACACCCTATATCAGGTGTGCATAATTATTAGGCAACTTCCTTTCCTTTGGCAAAATGGGTCAAAAGAAGGACTTGACAGGCTCAGAAAAGTCAAAAATAGTGAGATATCTTGCAGAGGGATGCAGCACTCTTAAAATTGCAAAGCTTCTGAAGCGTGATCATCGAACAATCAAGCGTTTCATTCAAAATAGTCAACAGGGTCGCAAGAAGCGTGTGGAGAAACCAAGGCGCAAAATAACTGCCCATGAACTGAGAAAAGTCAAGCGTGCAGCTGCCAAGATGCCCCTTGCCACCAGTTTGGCCATATTTCAGAGCTGCAACATCACTGGAGTGCCCAAAAGCACAAGGTGTGCAATACTCAGAGACATGGCCAAGGTAAGAAAGGCTGAAAGACGACCACCACTGAACAAGACACACAAGCTGAAAACGCCAAGACTGGGCCAAGAAATATCTCAAGACTGATTTTTCTAAGGTTTTATGGACTGATGAAATGAGAGTGAGTCTTGATGGGCCAGATGGATGGGCCCGTGGCTGGATTGTTAAAGGGCAGAGAGCTCCAGTCCGACTCAGACGCCAGCAAGGTGGAGGTGGAGTACTGGTTTGGGCTGGTATCATCAAAGATGAGCTTGTGGGGCCTTTTCGGGTTGAGGATGGAGTCAAGCTCAACTCCCAGTCCTACTGCCAGTTTCTGGAAGACACCTTCTTCAAGCAGTGGTACAGGAAGAAGTCTGCATCCTTAAAAAAAAACATGATTTTCATGCAGGACAAGTACTCCACAGCGTGGCTGGCAAGAAAGGGTATAAAAGAAGAAAATCTAATGACATGGCCTCCTTGTTCACCTGATCTGAACCCCATTGAGAACCTGTGGTCCATCATCAAATGTGAGATTTACAAGGAGGGAAAACAGTACACCTCTCTGAACAGTGTCTGGGAGACTGTGGTTGCTTCTGCACGCAATGTTGATGGTGAACAGATCAAACCACTGACAGAATCCATGGATGGCAGGCTTTTGAGTGTCCTTGCAAAGAAAGGTGGCTATATTGGTCACTGATTTGTTTTGGTTTTGTTTTTGAATGTCAGAAATGTATATTTGTGAATGTTGAGATGTTATATTGGTTTCACTGGTAAAAATAAATAATTGAAATGGGTATATATTTGTTTTTTGTTAAGTTGCCTAATAATTATGCACAGTAATAGTCACCTGCACACACAGATATCCCCCTAAAATAGCTAAAACTAAAAACAAACTAAAAACTACTTCCAAAAATATTCAGCTTTGATATTAATGAGTTTTTTGGGTTCATTGAGAACATGGTTGTTGTTCAATAATAAAATTAATCCTCAAAAATACAACTTGCCTAATAATTCTGCATTCCCTGTATACAAACACTAAAAAGAGAGGACCACAGGCACTCCAAATTGAAACCGTATGCAGATTTATTAGGAATAAATGCAACGCCAAGCAACGTTTCGACCAACAAAGGTCTTTTTCAAGCTCTGTTGGTACAACCTTTGTTGGTCGAAACGTTGCTTGGCGTTGCATTTTTTCCTAATAAATCTGCATACGGTTTCAATTCGGAGTGCCTGTGGTCCTCTCTTTTTCGTGTATTATTCTGGGATTGCACCCTTGGCCGTTGGGATTGAGTGCGGTTCCCACTATCTACTTTGCGCAATATATACAAACACTGACACATATGGATACTCAGACACACTGATGCATATACTGACACACATGCAGATACACAGATAAAAACACTGACTGTATACAGATGCACACACAGATATACACACGAAGGTACACACACTGCCAACATGCAGATACACAAATACATACAATGATAACATACAAATACACACACTGACATCCACAGACAGACATACTGACACAGACAGACATACTGCACACACACAGACACCCTGACAGACATACTGCCACATTGACAGACATACATATACACACACAGACATAGTGACACACACACATACGCCCTGACAGACATACTGACACACACAGACATACTGATACACACACAGACATACTGACACACACACACAGACACCCTGACAGACATGCTGTCACACACAGACAGACATACTCACACACACAGACATACTGACACACACACACACACACAGACATACACACAGAAATGGTGACACACACACACACACAGGCACCCTGACAGACATACTCACACACATACACACATATTGAGACACACACAGACATACTGACTCACACAAATACTGACACACACACACACACATACATACTGACACACATGCAAAGTTTACATTTATAAAGCCACTCTCCAGCCCTACCTTATGGGTTCAGAAGGGTGGTTCCCTGGGGTCCAGTGGCATGCTGAGGTAGTTAGGAGTGTGAGGCTCGGACAGCTCCCACCTGATGGCCTTTTCCTCCATCCTGCACGGCTTCACTCTATCTGGGAGGAAGTGACTCACGGATAGCAAGGCCCACGGGGTAGCTGCTTTGGACCCCGCAGGAGTAACTGGGCCCGGGGAAGCTGCCACGTTTGCCCTGCTTTAAAGACTGCCCTGGTTCCTGATCCTATAGTTCGTTTAACTGAGACGTCATTAGAATTCCTGAATTATGTCTCTGTTAATTGAGAATTCACATGATGCAAAGAATTACCAACATACTTGTTGTGTGGATTGTGGATGTTGCAGTTACTTTTGTAAAATCTAATTAACATCAATAATTATATATTTTTTAAATAATAAGATACTACAATGCTCCTCTGTAGTGTTTCGTAGCAGTGGCCAAGTCAGGCTTTTGTGTTAGTGATATGTTTCAATTAAAAAAGACAGCATATTCCCTTACATGGTCATTAAGAACACCAAACCATGTTTGGATGCTTCTGTTGTATTAACTGTTTTCCAGAACTAAACGCCTTTTTTTTTTGTTTGTTAGAATATTTTTCTTGTTTATAAAGGCATGAAAACAATCATCTAAATATGTCTGTAAATATAAACTTTAGCTTTCATGAAATAAGATCTATCCATTCTAAGTTATTACTGTTACTAGATGAAACATTGTTTTTCTTTTTCATTGTTTTTTTTTTCCGGTTAGATCATGGGTTCCCAATTCATTTTTACTGTGGAACCTTTTGACATATTGTATCAATATCGTGGAACCATTCTCCCCTCTCCACCCCCCCCCCCCCCCCAAAAAAATCCAAACAAAAATCGCACCATAGCATAACTTTTAATTAGCAGAGAGTAATGTTTTCTTTTTTTTTTTTTAGCAAATTTAGCTGTTTTGCTATATATACTAATTTCTACAGATAGTAAACAGATTGTAGTATTTAGGAGCACTTAGCACTTAGTTTCTGTGCGTAGAGTTGGTGTATGTATTTTAGTGTTTTAATACAGGGATGTGTTTGTATGTAAATGTTTGCATTTGCATGCAGAGGTGTGTTTGGATGTAGTGTTGGATTTTAAATGCGGATGTACATTTGTGTGTAGTATTGTTATTTGAGTGTTTGTATATCATTTTAGAGTTAGAGATCAGAAGTGTCTTTGTATGTCATGTTTGTGTTTGCAGGAGTGCGTGTTGTGTTGGTGTTTGATTGCTGGGATGTCAGCACATGCATTGCTACATACACATTAACAAACAGAAACACAACGACACATACCTAGCCATATACACACTAACACATACACACACAGATACATACACCTTGACACACAGATAAACACCCACTGGCACATACAAACACAGATACATACCCACTGGCACAAAGATACACACTGACACACAGATACATACACTGGCGCATACAGACACAGATACACACATTGGCAGATACAAACACAGATACATACCCACTGGCACAAAGATACACACTGGCACACAGATACAACATCTTGACACAGATACGCACACTGGCACGTACACACTGGCACATTTACACATACTGACAGATACACTGACACATACACACAGGCACACACACTGGCACAGACACACAGATACTGACAGATACACACTGGCACACAGATGCACACACTGACACATACACACTCAGATACACACACTGACAGATACACTGACACACATATACGCATACTGAAAGATACACACACCTTGTCAACACATATACAAACACTGACACACTCAGATACACACACTGACAGGTACACTGACACACATATACGCATACTGAAAGATACACACACCTTGGCAACACATATACACACACTGGCAACTACACACAGATACACTGATACACACACTGACAGATACACTGACAAATACACACACACACTGACAGATATGCTGGCACATACACACACTGACAGATACACTGACACACAGATACACACACTGACACACAGATACACACACAGTGACACATACACACATCTTGACACACAGATACATACACTGGCACACAGATGCACAAACTGGCACATAGATACACAAACTGGCAGATACACATTGACATATAGATACACACACTGACACATAAACACCTTGACACACAGACACAAACGCACACACACACACACATGTTTATATTTGCAGTTACCCTCCTGTTTGCTTACCTTTTTTCTGTACCTGGGTGACTTCCTTTTGTGTCAGATACACACACTGACACATACACACTCAGATACACACACTGACAGATACACTGACACACATATACACATACTGAAAGATACACACACCTTGGCAACACATATACACAAACTGGCAACTACACACAGATACACTGATACACTGATACACACACTGACAGATACACTGACAAATACACACAAACACTGACAGATACGCTGGCACATACACACACTGACAGACACACTGACACATAGATACACATACTGACATACACAAAGGTATAGATATTGACACACAGATACACACACTGACATACAGATACACACACAGTGACACATACACACATCTTGACACATAAACACACCCTGAAACACAGATACACACACTGGCACACAGATGCACAAACTGGCACATAGATACACAAACTGGCAGATACACATTGACATATAGATAAACACACTGACACATAAACACCTTGACACACAGACACAAACACACACACACATATGTTTATATTTGCAGTTACTCTCCTGTTTGCTGTACCTGGGTGACTTCCTTTTGTGCTGCACGCTGCTGGCTGAGGCTGGTGTGCCAGGTCGGCAGCTGCTCACTCCCCGCTGCTGCCTCTCTCTGTCCTGCTTGGCTCGCTGTTAGTCTGTCACTTCCTCCCAGCATCCAATACTACAAGGGCCCAGTCGCAGTCTTAAATGGCAGCCTCATCTGATCGGTCCTCTGTTTAGCGATAATCATTGGGTGGCCCTTATTGGTTGGGCCACCCAATGGGCAAAGAGCTGCGGAAATTCAATTTTGTTCTCGCAGAACCCTAGGATTTAGCAAAACACAAATTGGGAAACGCTGAGTTAGATATTTTTGCTATTACTTTCCATAATTCCTTAACTTATAAATAAGGTTTCAGCAACAAAAAAATTATCTATCTATCTATCCATCATAATCCTGGTATTATTTAATTATTTCCTGCCGAGTAACAGGGCAGGGCTTTTCTTATTTTTGGTAGATGCCTCATTCAAAATCAATTTTGCTTCAACAAGTGAATCTCTGTATTGATTCGGAGATCAATTTACCTCATGCCCTTCCTGTGCTAAGGTATTGTTACTTACATTGATGTCTAGAAATATTTTTTTTTATCTCTGACAAAAGGCAGGCAATATTGTTTAAAGTTCATATATAGTCTTTGTTGAAAAGTTTTACTGGAAAAAATAGGTAATATCACTTCATATTTGGTGTTACTCGGGACGTTACATGGATGTCTTTTCTCATTCACTACCACCTCCACCCACCACAATGAACTGTAACATTCATTATATCTGTCCATTAGCTTCAACAACCTCTGACCTCAGTGACCTCATTGAACTCACTCCCAGTTTCCTGTCCTTTTCTCCCATTTCCAGTCTCCCACCTCTCACCTGCATGATGTTCCTCCCACCGACCATTCCCTAGTACTTTGCTCTAAGTCCCAACTCAACCTCATACAGTACTTTGCTTTCCAGACAGTAAGTGCCTCTTGCCCACAACACCTATCCTAAACCACAACATAGCAACTTTCAATATGTCCCTCAGTGACGTATCCGCTATTTTCCTTAACATAATTGACTTCTTCATCCATGCCCACTACACAATAGTCCCTACTTAATAAGACACTCAGAGCACTGTAGCTCCCCTCACCACAGCAACTACATTCCCCCCTTAGCATGGTTAGCTCTGTGTGCAACATGATGGGGCTACGCACACTCCTTCCTCCCTCCTGTTAAAACATAGAACGCTAGCCAAAACGTGCTACTTTTGTAAGCCTCGTTCTAGCCATATTACTCCTCAGCAGTATTAACCACCACTCCATACTCATCAAAATATCTTCTCTTAGAGTGACCTGAATTTCATCATTATAAAGTAAGGGTTTTCCCCATCCCATGCTGCCATCTTTTCTCACTCTCTAGTAACTGTGCTGAAGCCTTCAAATCTCTTCGGTTTTTCAGCTTTTGATAACCCCACCTACTTAGCCACGCCTCCTTTTAACAAGATCCTTCTTGAAAGCAAGTACTCAGCTCAGCCAATAAGAAATCAGTGGGAGCTTAGCTGCTGACATAACTTTTTCCAACAGCCAATCACTGTCCTCTTATTGTGCAGCTTTTCCCCTTAGCATGCCTTTAAAATATTATACAAGATTTTAATAGCTGTATTACTTTACTCACTCAAAGTAAGAAGAAGTAGGAGTAGTTTAAAAAACATTTAGAGTTCTCAGGCAAGTATTTTGTCATACAATATAACTTCTAAAGTAGTAATGTAAAATGTATAAATTGTGAATAATATTTTTGAATTAAATTGGCTGAGAAATGAATGCTCATACCAGTTGTAAAAAAACAAAAAAGCTTAATTTCACCTTTGACTGTCCCACAATGCTCTTATTGACGAGTGATGTTAATTCCTCATTATAGTCTCCTATATAGCCACATGGCATTAAATATCAAAAATATAAAAATAATGATATAGATCAGACAAGGCCCTGTTGTCAGGCACTCACATTATTGACCTATGAAAATTTTTTAATTTTTTTTTTCTGTCTCCTACAACAAACTCAAACTGGCTCCTAAAGTCTTTCATGTCTTAAACTGAAATCACCTTCATAAAACTAAGGTTATAAATGCATTGCATAGTTTTGCCATAAGAGCAGACAATCTATATTTAAAAAATAATAATATGCTTCGGGTAACTAATACAGCCCTGAAGCATGTATTGTTCCTACATCAAACTATGATCTGACAACTTTAGCTTTTGATAGAACTTAATAACATCTTCATCGTTGGTCTGCTTAACAAATATAAAAAAAGCACCTATATGTTTTGTTGGCACTGACTACATATACTCCCCAGTTTTCTGAATTTCTAGACTAGGGATGGGCAACGTTATTTATTAGGACTGCTTCACCATGTCCTAATTGACGGGATTCGAAGTCCACAACAGCGTCTTTGTATGAATTGTAATATTATTTACAAATCTAAAAACAAGAAGAACGTAGTCTAATTGGTGTTTGTAGGAGATAAAAGCTATCAATGGTGCTCTGGACGTTTTTTATCTATCGATTTTGTCTGTGGATATTTTTAAGAGGGTTTTCAGCTCGCATACAAGTTGAATTTTGAGATGCCTGTAAATGCTTCTAGCACATGATGCGGCATGCTTTCAGAGTCTTATTCCATTAATAGCTTAGCCAAGCACTCATTGCTGAAATGACCAGCCAATACTCTCCACTTTCACATTCACAAGGGTAATCTTTTATCCATAGCAAACCCAACCACTCCGTATCCATTTCCGCTCACATAAATCATATTTGAAAAATATAAACCCCAGACAAATGGAAATCAACTCAGTATGTGTATATTCTGTGCACCTGAGACTAGTAAGATAATACATAATGGAAGTGTATTTTTAAAGCTCTGAGATTTATGTATGTATTGATTGCCTTTTCATTTTTGTTTCTTTCTTTTTTTTTACTTTTTTTTCTGTTGTGGTCTTTGTGGAGGAGCCCCTATAAACTTTACATTTGATTCATAACGGACATGTAAGATCTTATCATATTTTCTGACCAGTAGTATGATAGCTAAAATTATCCTTATGTTTAAGATTACTCTGCAAAGATTATCGGCTTACTCGCATTTAGAGTACTTTCAAAAGTAAGGAATAAAATAATTGAAATGGTTTTGTGACTGCGAATTATAAATTGTCAATAATTATTTTTGGCATTCATTTAAAGAATTATAAAAAAATATTCTGATGTCTACTCCACCGGGAAATTAAGAATGGAATGAGACCATGAATTTTGTATTGAAATCCTAAGTATTACTGAGGGTGATTCCAATATATTTTTCAAAATTAAGTGGTATGAAATCACAGTAGGAGAGAGCTAGAGACAAACATTTTAACTGAGCAGAAATTCTCTAAAATGGTGCCCTGCTCCAGTCATTCTGTGCATATTTCAGGGGTGCGAGAAAATAACCTGGTAGGGTCCCAAACTGACATTTGTGATATATGTATCTACAATTAACGCGGTGACAGCTATAAGATTAAGGCAACATTTTCAGTCCCTTAGTGGTACTACTGGACATGTTATGTCTGAAATAGGTATAGATGTGTGCGTGTTCTGCTAAAGCTCTACATCTGCAGTCATGATATATTCATTATTTATGTGTATTTGGAAGCCTGTGTGTGTAGATGGTTGTGAATGGATTATGGGTAATTAATGGGGGTCACTAGATGGGCCGAATGGTTCTTATCTGCCATCACATTATATGTTTCTGTGTTTCTACTAAACATAGAGTGTAGTGCAGACTGTCTGAGACATAACCCACCTGTTAGATAGGAAAGGCATATTGATTATTATTCTTTCCATGGCCTGGTATAAGCTCTGCAGCAACACAGAAAATATAGACGCTTAGATAATAATAACAGATTGATGCTGAAGGTCTAGCATATCACACGTGTGTCTATATGCATATTTAAAGTAGCTCATAGTTTCTATATTCAATGTGTCTGTGCAACAATAAAATACTGCAAACAGTTAACAAATTAATTCACACTGAAAGAAGACATGCGACCAAATCGTAATTGGAGATGAAAGTTTGAAAAGAACTTCAGAAGCAATGCTTTTTAAAAAATCTGAAACAAATTTCCCAAAGCAATCATAAAAAGAGTGAAATAGTTACAATTATATAATAAGCCTTTGAAGCTGAGCGTAAACCCTCTGTGATATTACATAAGACGCAATGGTCAAACCATTGTCTGGAAATCTATTCATAAACTGGGCCATACATAGGACATGAGGTCACACATTTAGGCTGGAAGAAAGGAGATTTAATCTAAGGCAAAGAAAAGGGTTTTTTTTACAGTAAGAGCAATAAGGATATGGAATTCTCTGCCTGAAGAAGTGGTTTTATCAGAGTCCATACAGATGTTTAAACAGCAATTGGATAAATACTTCCAAAAACATAACATACAGGGATATGATTTCTAATTAGTGGGGTAATAGCTCGATCCAAGGAGATATCTGACTGCTATTTTGGGGTCAAGAAGGATTTTTTGCCTAGTTTGTTGCAAAGTTGGACGCGCTCAGACTGGGTTTTTTGCCTTCTTTTGAAACAACAGCAAAAACATATGTGAGGAAGGCTGAACTTGATGGACGCAAGTCTCTTTTCAGCTATGTAACTATGTAACTATGTAAATGGTCACTATGTAAAACTGTTTATCAAGAAAGTGGTGAATGAGTAGATATTTGAATTGTTTATCAATGTAAGATTTAAAGGGCATCTCTGGGGTAAAATGATCAATATTATTCCATTATTATTATTATTCCAATGTTCCACGGGTAATGCATGAAAATGGAGTTAAAAATAAATTAATTAATAAATACCTTTAAGGTTCCATTGTATGGTACTGATTAGTAGGTCCTCTGAAAGCTACAGGCAAACCCCTCCCAAACCAGGAAGAGACACTTATCTCATGAACTCTGGCCCATAACCATAATCATTCCAAAATAATTAATGAACTTCTATGCAAGCATTTCTTTAGTATGGTCCATAACAAATTCAAATTTGACTTATTGTTCTTTCTTTTGAGTAGATTGATGATTGTAAGATAGGCTACTAGTGTCATTAGGAAAAAATAAGTTGTATATACAGATAACTAATTTTGTATAAGCATCTATATAAAAGTGTATAATAAGCAGATGAAGACCCCCATTATGGAAATATTTGGGGCCAACCCACTTCCAACCATGCTGCACATAAGCAGTCCCTTTTCCACACATATTATATATGTATATTTGTTAGTAGAATGATAGACTACTTTCTGTGCCCTTTTGATTTGTCCTCATCCAAATAGTTTGCATGGATGCTGGTCAACGAAATTTGGTTGTCGGAATTAAAAAACAATTTCGGCCAAATTTATTTCAGCAGAACTAAACTTTTCTGCCATGTACAAGTCTATTGTATACATAGTGATATGTCATTATCTTATGTTAGACTCAGTACTGTACATTTGCACACAGTCTTTGAAAATAGCCATACATGACTTGACACATTTAAACTCCTATATCCACTAAGCAAAGTATTAAACCCATTATAAAAAATCTGAAGGCTTGCAAATACAATTCTCATTTCTGTAACTGACTGCCAAATAAAATATTCTGATGTCCAGATCCTATTTAATGTCCATTATATTCCTAAAGTTCTATAAATAACTCCACAGTGTTTATAATTTTTTGTAAATAATGACATTTCTCTTACCACAGTGCAGAAATAAGTGCCTAAGCAGTGTTAATTGCATGTTTTATTAGAGATGTTAATGACAAAAACTGTATTGTGTTTTGACTCCAAAAGCAAAAATCTATGGATCCCTTTATGGAATTGTACTGCTGTACATATGCTAATAGGTGTCTCAACACTTTCTGCCGGGCATGATATGCAATAATGCCAAAGAGAGCTATTTTTTACCTCACTATTTATTTTTTTCATTTTTGTGCATAGTAGATATGATTGTAATAAAAATGATACAAAAAAATAAATAAAAAAATTACATCCATCTTACTGTTGTATTTAAATGGAATAAACGACCTAAGTGACATTGTGCTTTGATTGCCATCACGTCTTTCCTGAAATCACTGTTTCAGAGGAATTTGATTCTCCTGTTCTGTGTTCTGTGGGTCATACCACGTGTAATTTGCCACCTCTCTTGGGCTGGTTACAAATATAATGTAATGCATTATTTAGTACATGCAGCACTGAGTGATCAATCATTGTTTTTACAGGTGTGTGTCAGTGCAAACTGCATCAGATATATAATTGATTGAAAGAGATCTGTGTTTATAAGAAGAATACAGTTTCATTGCTGCTTCAAGGTTCTTTGGGTAAATGGATGAAAACCATTTTGCATCATTGAAGGGACACTAAAATCACCAGAACAACTACAGCTTAATGTAGTTTTGGAGAGTGTAATCAGTCCTTGCAGGCTTTTTAATGTAAAACACTGCCTTTTACATCCTAGGAACACCTTTAGTGGCCACTCCTCAGATGGCTACTAGTAGTGCTTTCTGGGGCAGTGCTGTACACTGTGCAGCACTGACGTTCAGTAACCCACCCTCTGCATGTAGATGCTGAACTTTCCTCATAGAGATGCATTGATTCAATTGATGATCTCAGATAATCCAATGTTTTCCTATGTCGGCCAAGGATGTGGAAAAAGGTGAGTAAATCACTTTTCATACAAGAGGTAATTGGACCGACCACATAAAAGGTGGTTTTAGGACTTTGGTGTCAGGAATACACATTTGTGTTCCTGACACTGTAGTACCCCTTTAACTGTAACATGGCATCCATTTAGAAAAGGATGATTGGTACTGGAGCCTTGATGTGTTAGCTTTTGCAAAAATCCAGTTCCAAGGACCATGCAGACAATGTTTTATAATTCTTTCTTTTATTGAGCAAATGATTCACATTGTACAGAATAATGAAATAGGAGATATGCAGTACATGTACATTACATGAGTTCCTCAGATCAGTAAAAATACACTTCTAAGCAGAGCAGCCTCATTTTTTTTAAAACATTAGTTTAAGAATATCAGCAAATTGACGGTGGTTGGGTGGTTAAGAGTAGTAATTAAGTCTGACTATATAAACTGACATTATGAGTAGTCAAGTTAATAGGGTTAAAGGATTTTTTTTTTTTAAATTGACAAGCTTGCCCTTTAACTATGTGAATTAACGTGAGCTGTATCCACTGTAACAGTAGTCACCTACACCTTTCTGCAATATCCAAGGTACATACACAAACAGTGGCGTACACACAATCCACGGGGCCCCAGAGCGAAACTGGTCCATGCCCCCCCATCTCACTTCCCCCCAACAGACACACACACACCCACACACATACATACAGACACACATACATACATACAGAGACACATATATACACACATACACACAGACACATACATAGAGACACACCACACCCAGTCACCCTTCTGTTTCCTACATTTTAGGTACAGGAGGGTGACTTTCCCTGGGGTCCAGTGGTGGCTCAGGTTGATGGGAGTCAGACTCCCTCTCCTTCCTCCTGCGTGGCTCTCTGATAGCTGGGAGGAGTGACCGGGACAATCACTTCTTCCAAGCAGTGATCTCATAACAGGGGGCCCGGTCGCGTTGTAAAAGTGCCGAAGCGCTGACCAGGCCCCCTGGAAATCCATACCCTTTGGGTAGCCCTAACATCATGGGCCACTCGATGGGACCCTTAAACGTGCGGCCAGCTGGGGCTGCAAAACATGGCGGCTGGTACCCAGTCGCAGGTGTCCGCAGGGCAGCCAGGCCTCCTGGAGTGACGAGCCCGGTCGCAGCTGCAACCCCTATATCAGTGATGGCGAACCTATGGCACGCGTGCCACAGGTGGCACGCCGGGCCCTTTCTGTGGGCACGCGGCCATAGGTTCGCCAATAATGCAGAGTAGGCACCTGCCTGCCCGAAACGGCAGGCGCCTACTCTGCTTCCGGGTCGGGAGGCAGGGGAGGGATCTGTGATGCAGCTCCCCTGTCCTCCCGCGAGCAAGCTGTGTGGAGTGTTGCCGTGCGTTACCATGGCAACGCTCCACACAGCATCGCGCGGGAGGACAGAGGAGCTGCTGCAAATATCCCTCTCCCTGCCTCCCGACCCGGAACACTGCTTGCCACCACCGGACCACCAGGGATGGCTGTGTCTCCCCCCCTTCCTTCATTAGAGGTAAGAAGGAGGAAGGAGGAAGGAGGAAGGAGGAAGGAGGAAGGAGGAAGGGGGGGACTGATTTAAAATACTTTTTTTCATTTTTTATTAAAGCACCTTTAGCCCTACTCCCCCACACAGCACCCCTACCCCCCCCCACAGAGTATCCCTACACCCCCCCACACACACAGTACGCCTACCCCCCCACAGGGTACCCCTACCCCCCCACACAGCACCCCTACCCCACACACACACATTACCCCTACCCCCCACACAATACCCCTACCCCACACACAGCACCCCTACCCCCCACAGAGTACCCCTACCCCCCCACACAGCACCCCTACCCCCCACACACACACATTACCCCTACCCCCCACACAATACCCCTACCCCCCAGAGTACCCCTACCCCACACACAGCACCCCTACCCCCCACAGAGTACCCCTACCCCCCCACAAACAGTACCCCTACCCCCCCACACAGTACCACTACCCCCACACAGCACCCCTACCCCCCCACAGAGTAACCCTACCCCCCCCACACACAGTACCCCTACCCCCCACACAGTACCTCTACCCCCCAAACACAGTACCCCTACCCCCACACAGTACCCCTACCCCCCCACAGCACCCCTACCCCCCACAGCAGCCCCCTACCCCCCACACACAGCACCCCTACCCTCCACACACACACAGCACCCCTACCCCAGACACAGCACCCCTACCCCAGACACAGCTCCCCTACCCCCCACACACAGCACCCCTACCCACACACAGCACCCCTACCCCCCACACAGCACCCCTACCCCCCACACACAGAACCCCTACCCCCCACACACAGTACCCCTACCCCCACACACAGTACCCCTACCCCCACACACAGTACCCCTACCCCCCACACACAGCACCCCTCATACACACAGCACCCCTCATACACACAGCACCCCTCATACACACAGCACCCCTCATACACACAGCACCCCTCACACACACAGCACCCCTCACACACACAGCACCCCTCACACACACAGCACCCCTCACACACACAGCACCCCTCACACACACACCACCCCTCACACACACACCACCCCTCACACACACACCACCCCTCACACACACACACACCACTCATACACACACACCACCCCTCACACACACACACACACACACCACTCATACACACACACACACCACCCCTCACACACACACACACCACCCCTCACACACACACACCACCCCTCACACACACACACCACCCCTCACACACACACACCACCCCTCATACACACCTCTCACACACACAGCACCCCTCATACACACACACAGCACCCCACAGAAACCCTCACACACACACATCACCCCACACACAGCACAGCACCCCTCAATGCCCCTTAAACTACAATGCAGTATGTGTGTGTATTCAGCAGTCTGTGTGTGTGCGTGTATTCCGCAGTCTGTGTGTGTGCGTGTATTCAGCAGTGTGTTTGTGTATTCAGCAGTCTGTGTGTGTGTGTGTGTATTCAGCAGTCTGTGTGTGTGTGTGTATTCAGCAGTCTGTGTGTGTGTGTGTATTCAGCAGTCTGTGTGTGTGTATTCAGCAGTCTGTGTGTGTGTACTCAGCGGACTGTATGTGTGTGTATTTAGCGGACTGTATGTGTGTGTATTCAGCAGTCTGTGTGTATGTATTCAGTAGTCTGTGTGTGTGTGTACTCAGCAGTCTGTCTGTATGTGTATTCAGCAGACTGTGTGTGTGTGTATTCAGTAGTCTCTGTATTCAGCAGTCTTGTGTGTGTATATTCAGCAGACTGTGTGTATGTATTCAGCAGTCTCTGTGTGTATGTATTGCATTTGTTGGAGATACTAATAAATATAAGCTTAATTTTATCTATTTATATCATTATTTAAAATTTGTATTATTGAACTCTCTGCTGTTGTGTTCTTTTAAAACAAAAGTTGTTAATTAGTTCGGACAACAGTACGAGTTGTTTTTTCTAAACTTAAACCTCAGTATTGAGGTTTAATTGCCATGTTGGCCCTTTAAGGAAAAAAAAGTTGGCATGTATTGCAGTTTGGGCACTCGGGCTCAAAAAGGTTCGCCATCACTGCCCTATATGTACGCCACTGCACACAAAGTAAACAGGAAAAGTACAATGAATAAGATTTATAGTAGTGTGAACATTTATAACAACAACAAACCACGTAGCAAGTATTGCATAGCACACATCGTCCACCTTTAACGTGTGTAGGTCAAGGTCACCAACCGGTAACGGGTTCACCCAATACCTGTAGGCTGCAGAATTAACATGAAACTAGCAGAGTCCGAGTGAGTGACCACAAGGTTGGGCCCATGCAGGACTCCCCTCCAGCACTGAACCTTGATGAGGGCCAGCATCAGAATTTCCTTGACTCGGATATTCCCAAGGGCCAAATTCTTACTCCTTTCAGTGTGAGTAGGGGATCTGCGTGGTGCATGTCGCCATCTGCGGTTAATCCTCCTCATGAGTCAATGTGGATGAGTCGATGAGGTAGTGCATCGAGGGCCTCTTGGCCTTGGTCGGTGAACATCAGGGTACGTTTGCTTAGGTAAGGCAGGGTCCAGCAGTTGTGGTGAATTTAAGGAAGCATTGCCTCTGGGGGCTCTCGCCACTGGCGGGCAGGCGTTGGGTTTGAACAAGAACAGGTGTTATGTGATTGCCCCGAGGAGGACTGTTCAACTTTGACAGGGTGGTTCCTATATTGGCTACACCGTGCTCCATCATGGCAGCTTGTGCCCAGTCATGCAATCGTGCCCAGAAGCTCCAGAATATCTCATCCAACTTGTGCAGGGTATGCTCCAAAGATGTAGGATGAGGCGTTTTAGGTGGGCCCAATGGTCCTTGTTCAGCGGAAAGGATCGTCGCCATTTTGCAAGTGCCGTGTGGTCGGAGTGCAGCTCTGCGGCGACCAAAAGGGCAAGGTAAGTGCAGAGTGAGTCGCTGGTCTAAAGGGGGGAGGGGTAGGATAGCTGTGAGAACGGACCCAGTCTCATCCCCTAGAGGCCGCAGCAGAGGTTTCCTTCAGATTACAGGATTGGTTAAGGTAACGGATTGTGCATCCAGGCGCCTGGGCTTAGGTGGTGCCCTTGGGTGGGTTTTGTGGTCAGTTTGCAAGTTTTATCACCCAAAAATTAGCTCAGAAGGCAGGAGCTCAGATTCCTCACATCTGCTCTGCTCAGAAGCTAGGCTCCGCACCCGAGAATACGGAACATTCTTACACCTTAGGTACATTGGGTTCCAACAAAGATACAGTATGTAGAATGATGTATGTACAAGGTGAAAAAGAATAATTCCATTTCTTTTCCGTGACAGTTCTAAGAGGTTTATGAATTATATAAACTGTAAATTTCGGGAAAGTCAAATGACCTCACAGAAAATCAGAAGCAGGCAATTATGTTAAGACAGTTTTAGACTAGAATGATTATTATTTAGCTTTGTAAATAGCAATTCATCATCAGTGAATACATAGTTTCCTAAGTGTAAAATGATTCCTGGGTCAGGTCACAAGGAAAAATCATGTAAACATAATATCCTCAGCAATCTAAAAAAAAAAAAAAAAAAAACACCTCATCACATCAGCTTTCTCAAGAGTGGATGCTGCTCTGTTGAAGGATGGCTTTTTGAATGTTCCCGGGTTGTAATTTGCAGGTTCCGGTGTTCGTACAGTTGTTTCCGGTTTTCGGAGAGTTGGTGATGTAAGTTCCAGTTCCTGAGTTGAAAGGTAGTTTTACATCACTCGGAAGTGATGTATGAGGAAGTGGTGTGGACACCATTTGGGATGAGGGCATTAGTCCAATGTATACAGATAGCAGTTCTGCAAAGGGCTCATATCTATTAGAAGGGGTTGTGTATAATTCATACATAAGTAAACATATTTGAAATCATAATAGGTCATATTTTTATGTAATATTTATTCAGTGTACATAATAAGTGAGCAGTTATATAATGAAAAGATCGGAATGAGTGGGTCAAATATAAATAGTATATATACAAAAGAGGAAAAGTTTATATTGCATATGATAAATCTATATCGATATACTTTATATATCTATACTTGCAAGTATAGATATACTGCCAAGTGGCCAGCCTAAGGCTATGCAATGATCATGCTGTCATCTTGTTATGCCACACCTGCAAGGTGGATGGATTATTTTGACAAAGGAGAAGTGCTCACTAACAGATTTAGACAGATTTGTGAACAATATTTAAGAGAAAAAGGCCTTTTTTGTACAGATAGAAAAAGTATTAGATCTCTGAGTTCAGCTCATGAAAAATGGGGGCAAAAATAAGTGTTGCGTTTATAATCTTGTTCAGTGTAGATTGTAAGCTCACAGGCTATTGAACATGGCACTTTGTGTATGGCATACAAAAATAAGCTTCAACGCTAGAAAAGCACTGGTAGATGGAAGAAGGCAGCTCTAACAACCCAGGCCGGAGTCTCTTTATTAGAAAGATATAAGAGGTAGTGGTAGGAAGGAGTTGGGAATACCGGCTTAAAAGGGCAATATAGGCACCCAGATCCCTTCATTGAAGTGGCCTGGGTTCATATTTATATGCTGATCTGCGACATGTTATTAAGCCTGAAATATTATTCACCTTCATCACTGCTTTGTACCAAGATAAATGAAAGCAATTAATGTAATAATATACTAAATGAAATTTGCCGCACATATCATGACAGTAACAGATATACAGTTGCCAAACAAAATGAAAAGCTGCCAGGAGGATAGATGCTACCGGAAAATATTTTGCAGAGTTTGGCAGTTGCAGCATTACTAAGTGAACACTAAATAGGAAGTGAGAATGGGGTTTCTGAGCTGTCTGGAAATACATATTGTTATTGGAAAGAAGTTTCTTATGGTTAATGGGGTATACATCGATATACCTATTTTAATTTAGGCACGTGTTTTTTATGGGGAAAATATTACTTTGGTCAATACTCAATTGAATAAAAATTTGAAAATCACCTACATGTTAAAGGGAAACTCTAATTACGGAAACACTTTTACTGCTCAATTCTCTGCCATTCACGTGTTTAACCCATTAAGGGCGGCGGGCGTTCTGTCCCATCCTTTTTGGGATGTTTCTAAACGCTGGAGGGCGGCATAGAACATCCCCATCTTCCAGGGCACTTACCGGGTCCCCGCCAATCCCACGCCGTCGGTCGCGGTTGTGGGGTCTGCCTGGGAGCTCAGCTCAGCGATCCGGTGGGGTTCTTGCGATCACATGGTCAGCTTATGCAGTGCCTGCAGGGGGACTGCCTGAACTCCCAGGCTGTCTTCCTCATGTCTGCAAAAAACTTTTAAAAGTTCAAATAAAGTTTTAAAACAGTTTATAAATTTAATAAAATGTACTTAAATCATATATATATATATATATATATATATATATATATATATATATATATATATATATAAATAAATGATCTAAGTACTTTTATATACACATACACATACATACATACATACATAATTATTAAAAATGTATTTTAATATTGATATATATCATTATATTACATAGTTACATAGTTATATAGCTGAAAAGAGACTTGCGTCCATCAAGTTCAGCCTTCCTCATATTTATGTTTTTGCTGTTGATCCAAAAGAAGGCAAAAAACCCAGTCTGAAGCGCTTCCAATTTTGCAACAAACTAGGAAAAAAATTCTTCTTGACCCCAAAATAGCAGTCAGATATCTCCTTGGATCAAGCAGCTATTACCCCACTAGTATAGATGAAACCTTAAGGGACCAGAAAACAGGGAGGACAAAACCCTACCCTATTACCGTCTCTTAGGTAAGGGATGGTCACCTAGACTGGGTAGAAAGGGGGTAACCCTAGGGTAATGAAACAAAAGAAAGAAAGAAAATAAATCCAATGGTGGTCTAACTAAGACAACCATGAGGACAATTACCCAGTCCAATTCCAATAGTAAATGTTAACAGGAAAGAAAATAATAAATAACTTTATTAAGGTATATAATACAATGTATACATAAATACCAATCTAAATAGATAAAGTCAGTTAAGAGGAATAACCCACCATCAAAAATAGAGATAGGTGGCTAAATAGTAGCCTACTGTATATAATCCTTCTAAAAAGAAAAGAAAAATAATAATGACTCAATGATGCTTGGGCTAAGGGTATAGAAACACTCATATGGGTGGAGAGGCTAGGTGGAGAGTAGTGGGTAATGGAATGTGTGGATCATAATCTCACATTCATATAGCCCCACATATAGTAAACTCCTCCACAAGTAGTCACCCTTAGTGTTCCAACCCTATACTCCTGGGAAACACCTTCAAGGGTGTTCCAATCCAGACTTATCTATAATAGAAAAATACACCAAACTTAAAATAAAATAAAAACTAATGGTAACCAGTCTAAATAGAGAGAGACAGAGAGGAAAGAGGAGAGGCCAGGCACGAAATGGAAGTGGCTAATTAATAGCCTACTAAGAGAGCTACCTTTCTAAAATAGAAAGGAGATTAACTAAATAGTGCTCTGGCTAAGGGTGTACAAGCAATAAGAGAGGAGGGGAGAAATAAAGGAGAGAGGTAAATGCATAAGCATATATAAACGTTTTAGGTAAGGGATCAAAAAACCAACCATATAATATAAACCTCTCCCCCCACTTATAGACTCCCAGCAAACAAACACTCTCTATGCTAAACCCTATACTCCTAAAGAAACACCTTTGAGGGTGTTCTAAACTCAGCTCAAACTAACATTAGAAAAGGTTCCAAGAGTTTGAATAAGTGTCAAATCATCTGTGCAGAGTGCTCACTTAAAATAAAATAAAAACCAATGGTAACCAGTCTAAATAGAGAGAGACAGAGAGGAAAGAGGAGAGGCCAGGCACGAAATGGAAGTGGCTAATTAATAGCCTACTAAGAGAGCTACCTTTCTAAAATAGAAAAGAGATTAACTAAATAGTGCTCTGGCTAAGGGTGTACAAGCAATAAGAGAGGAGGGGAGAAATAAAGGAGAGAGGTAAATGCATAAGCATATATAAACGTTTAGGTAAGGTATCAAAAAACCAACCATATAATATAAACCTCTCCACCCACTTGTAGACTCCCAGCAAACAAACACTCTCTATGCTAAACCCTATACTCCTAAGGAAACACCTTCGAGGGTGTTCTAATCTCAGCTCAAACTAACATTAGAAAAGGTTCCAAGAGTTTAAATAAGTGACAAATCATCTGTGCAGAGTGCTCAAATCGTGAGTGAAAAAGTGGCTAAAACCCGACGCGCGTTTCAGCGTGTTCCACACGCCGTCATCAGGGGTAACGCTAATGCAGCTAGCCCAGCAGTCTGTTTTATACCCTGTATCAGTAAGTCCACCAATCAACGATCGTCCCACTAATGAGGCAAACGGGGCGTGTCTAGAAGCTCCTACACATGACTCATTCGGCGATCAGGTGGAACTAAAAGCATAATAGCATTAACCGTTTGGGTGCCCAATTGAGGTCCAGGATTAACCCATAGAGTGTGCAATTATACACACCAACATAGAGAATGTGAAGTACACTATGTATCTGCAAGAATAACACTGAGGAAAAGATAGCAAATGAAGCTATATATCCAACTAATTATATAGTGTTATGCTTATACTAGTGTAAATAACAACCTGTACCTACGTCAGTTTCAGATAGTATATACACTGTATATGATTGTGAATAACCTGATTACACAAGTTATGCCAGTATTGGTGTAACAAGTTGTACATATGTCAATTACACATGGCATGGATAGTGTATATAATAGTAACAAAACAGGTTAAACACAGTGTGCCAGAAAAACGTACATAGCAGGCTGTGCATGTATAGAGTAGTAGGCAAACCAATTATGCCTGTATAATGTGCATAGCTAACTGTACATGTACCAATTACAAATGGCATACTCAGTATATATAATTGTGGGGCAGGTTTAAACAGGTCAATGCTCCTTCAGAAAAGGGTATAAAAAAGAGAATTTTAAGATATCGGTGTTAAAGTGATATATACATATGTGAATAAACTTAACTCGAAATATCATTGTTAATCAGTTTGTCAAATAAATGGGGAATAGGAGAAGCCTTCATTTAACCCTGATGGTGACAGGGTTTTTAATTGGTAAATCCAAAAGGCTTCTCTCTGTCTCAATTTCAAATCCCAGTTCCCTTTTTGTGGCGGTTGTGGAACATGTTCAAGGCCCATGAACCGAATACCAGCAGAGGAGTGGTTATGGTGTAAATGCAGATGTCTTGACACGGGTGTCTCTAGGTGTCTCCTGACAGAGTTCACGTGCTCACGTATCCTAAACTTAAAGTGACGGAAGGTCTTGCCTACATATTTTAAACCACAGGAGCAAATTAGCAAATACACTACTCCTGTGGTTAGGCAATTGAAGAAGGAGCGAGGTTTGAAATGGCTCATGCCATTACTATCAATGGTTAATTTAGAGTGTCTCTTGATAAAGGGGCAAGCACTGCAACGGCCGCATTGAAATGTGCCTAATGGTAGATACTTCTGGAAATACCCAGAGGGTGCTGTAGTCTGGAGGTGACTGGGTGCTAGCATATCCCTTAAATTTCTCCCCCTCCATGCTGTAATAGAAGGGGAGGGGGGCAATACATTCTTTAGGTGTTTGTCAGAGTAAAGGATAGGCCAAAATTTTTGAAAGGTTTTTAGCTTATTTTATTTTAAGTTTGGTGTATTTTTCTATTATAGATAAGTCTGGATTGGAACACCCTTGAAGGTGTTTCCCAGGAGTATAGGGTTGGAACACTAAGGGTGACTACTTGTGGAGGAGTTTACTATATGTGGGGCTATATGAATGTGAGATTATGATCCACACATTCCATTACCCACTACTCTCCACCTAGCCTCTCCACCCATATGAGTGTTTCTATACCCTTAGCCCAAGCATCATTGAGTCATTATTATTTTTCTTTTCTTTTTAGAAGGATTATATACAGTAGGCTACTATTTAGCCACCTATCTCTATTTTTGATGGTGGGTTATTCCTCTTAACTGACTTTATCTATTTAGATTGGTATTTATGTATACATTGTATTATATACCTTAATAAAGTTATTTATTATTTTCTTTCCTGTTAACATTTACTATTGGAATTGGACTGGGTAATTGTCCTCATGGTTGTCTTAGTTAGACCACCTTTGGATTTATTTTCTTTGTTTTATTACCCCACTAATTAGGAATTAAGTCCCTGTATGTCATGTTTTTGGTAGTATTTATCCAATTGCTGTTTAAACATCTGTATGGACTCTGATAAAACCACCTTTTTAGGCAGAGAATTCCACATCCTTATAGTTCTTACTGTAAAAAAAAAACCTTTTATCTTTGCGTTAGATTAAATCTCCTTTCTTCCGGCCTACATGCGTGACCTCGTGTCCTATTTATAGCCCTGTTTATGAATAGATTTCCAGATAATGGTTTCTACTGGCCCTGGCACTTTCACTGACGATATAATTATTGTGATGCGTTTTATTGTTTTGAAATACTAATAATTGTGTTCAGCAAAGTCTCAAGAGTATAACAGTACCCACCATTTATCAGGTTTTTTTGGTGTTTTCAAAAGTTACAGAGTCAAATATAAGGCTTGCGTTTCTTTTTTCTCACACTGAAATTTGCCAGATTAGTTATTTTGCCTTTGAGACTGTATGGTAGCACAGGAATGAGAATTACCCCTGTAATGGCATACCATATGCAAAAGTAGACAACCCAAGGTACTGCAGTTCCTTTGGTAGCTTTGAGCTGACAGAATACAATATGTTGTATTGATGGAACACGCAGGTGTACATTGGACACTGATAAGCAGAGAAGATCTGCATAATAACCCGTGAGTGAACACACGTAGATTTTTAGGATTATAACATTCATAGGACGACATGTATAACCCTGGCTCCGTCTTCAATATCATGACCCTTAGAAAAGGTTAAAAAAAAATGTTGAATTCATGTTAATTTTTTTGTATGGTTTTGTGAGTGCTAACACCACAACAGTTTCTAAAACCTCCTACTATCCATCGTCGTGTCAGAGGATTACTTTGTGAAATCACTGTCCTGTCTAATCTGTGTTACCTTTTATTTTTCTATATAGAAGCTGTAAATATTTCTCATTTACTGTCAGACTGCCAAAATTCAGCTTTCCCCTGGGCAGCACTTTAGTGCACTCTGCTGAGCTACTAATGGACAGAATGTTTAGGAGTGCAGACTAGTGATGTAGCTTTGCCATCAATAACTATAACAACAAAAAATAATTTTAACATTACATTTAAAATGACTGACTCTCTGCATGTGAGAAAGCTGTGATTAGGTGCACACAATGTTACTCCATTTAAAAGCTGTCAGACAGAGAATTTTTTTTTTTTTTTTTTAGCATACTGATTGCCAAACGTTTTTATTTCTGTTATACCCTAGGAGAAATTAATTTAAAATATATGTACTTTTTCAGCCGATTCACCTTCATTTATTCTTTATGAGCTTAATGATGGTTTATGTGGCTGTGAGAATACATTTTAAAGCTTTGACCATTTATGAGAGCTGTAAACTGTGTATTGCAGAGCTGTGGTGTTGTAAGATACAATGTTTTTATTGCTGATGTCCTTAAATACTCCTGCAGTACGTTGTTACGTTAAAGAACATCTGGCAATAGATTTCAGATGGATTATGCACATTTCTGTATCAACATTTCTATTAATGGGTGCAGTAGCTAAACCATTGCTGTATTTTAAATGATAGATTATATTTTACATTTGTTCAGTCCATTCCCAACTCTTTAGCTATTGTAATTGGCTCAAATCTTTCAGATTATGTTATTTTCTATATCAGGAATAGGCTGACTATATCTCCCCTGATGCTTTGCCAGCATAATGCCTGTAAGCGCATTATGGGAGATGTAGTCTACGGCATCTGGAGTGCTGGAGCTTTCCAACCCCTGTTTTAGATTCACGTGTAGAATGCATTCATATATTTCTATTAGCGATGTCCCGAACAGTTCGCCGGCGACTAGTTCCCGGCGAACATAGCTTGTCAGCGTTCGCCACGGCGGGCGAACATATGCAATGTTCGGTCCTCCCCCTATTCGTCATCATTGAGTAAACTTTGACCCTGTACCTCACAGTCAGCAGACACATTCCAGCCAATCAGCAGCAGACACTCTCTCCCAGACCCTCCCACCTCCTGGACAGCATCCATTTTAGATTCATTGGGAAGCTGCATACATTTTTTTTTTTTTAATTCTTTATTTTGTAGTGCTTGGAGGTATAACAAATGAGCATGTGGTACCCCAACGGCATTCCTCATGCTTTTCAAGTAACAATTGAAACAATAGGGTATATGTTAATACGTGCACATTTTATATGTTAAATTATTATGAGGTTTGTCAGTCAGATTCAACAACTTGGTAGTGTTTAGACAGGCTTAGACAATTTAAGAACATCTTTGAATTTAAACAGGCTTAAGCTTACATCATAGTGAATACGTTATATTAAGCAGCGCGTGAGTATATATATATCTACATTTAGATAATTTAAGAACATCTTTGAATTTAAACAGGCTTAAGCTTACGTCATAGTGAATACGTTATATTAAGCAGTGCGTGAGTATATAAATCTACATACTGAGAACCAGGGTGAGGCTATCTATGTCTGAGGTGGTTAACTATGATTGGCCTTGGCATGTTTGTTAGTCTGGCCTGCATGGTTGTCTGGCATGAATAAAAGTAGCATGTTTCAACTATATTAGTAGTTAGACTAGTTTGCACTAAAACATGGAAGACATCCTAGTATGAATCGTGACCAACCGCTCTCAGAGACTATGCATTGCGACATGTATATGATGTGGAAAGGTTAACTGTTATGACTGTCTATAGACAAAGTGGCTTTAGCTGCACCTTAAGGATCACCAGTCCGTGGGTGCTGTATCTCTGCGACTGCTATTCAGGAGCCATAGATTGCCGGGTATTGTTGCCAATGCTATTCAGGAGCCATAGATTGCCGGGTATTGTTGCCAATGCTATTCAGGAGCCATAGCTTGCCGGGTATTGTTGCCAATGCTATTCGCTCGGTGAGTCCTGTAGCCTCCTGGTGGACTAGAGTCCATAAAGCCCGGTGCTGGCCCTCCAAAGTCATGGTACTGCCCAGTCATCCTATGCCCGTTCGGGGCCTGGGTCTGAGGCTGGCGCATGGAGTAGCACTGCAGTGCTTGGTAAGGATGCCGGTCCGGTCTCGTACCTGCAGAAGGGGCTGTAGCATCCTGTGAGGGGTTTGTAGTCCGACAGGGCTCTGGGTCGGCCCCGGTGTTTTCGGCTGCTGGGCCCGGTCGGTCCGTCTCGCGGGTCCGGTCCGGTGCCTCTCGTCTCTCCGCTTGTGCCTCAGAGGCCTTTTTATCATGGGCTTGTCTCCTCTGGTGGCGAGGGGTTCGCTTGCGGCGTGTGCGGTACATTGGGGTGGGCCCTCTGCCACCCTTACGACTGGGTGAGCTGTCTGTTTGTACAGCAGGAGCTTGGGGATGAAGTGTGCTCATGGTGTGTTGCCCTCCCGATCCCTGCTCCTTTACCTCCTGGGTTGTTGGGGGTGGCGGTTGTTCCAATCGCTTGTATAGTTTGACCCAGAAGTCATTGAATATCTTGTCAAGGCGTTTGAGCGCATCTTCCACGTAGTTGCCATCTAGAAGCTGAGGAGTTGGCCTAACCGACCAGGACGCGGCCGCCATTTTATTTGTCTCGGTGCCTTTGCCATCGGCTCCCCGGGGGATGGCAGGATGCGGTATAGTCGTGTGCTCTTGGTCGGTGGGGACCGGGATGACCCCCGCCGGTCCATGGGGGGAGGGAACGGGGTTCCACACTGGCATGTTCAGCTTGGTGTGCTGGTCGGGGAGCGGCCGTCTCCCTCACACCATCCCTGCTGGTAGGCCGCGGCTTCCAAGTTCGTGGGTCCGGTGAGTAACACCACATGTTTGGTATCTACATATAGTACTCCCGGTCATCTGTCGTTTGGGCTGCAATTTGAGTCCGGTTTTGGCCTTTGTCAGTGCGGATTACACAAGATTGGGCTTAGCAGTGCTGGAGCCCCAGACAAGCACGTCTGTTCAGCTCTGCAGTTAGGCCCCACCCCCCGAAAGCTGCATTCTTAGTGAGAGGAGGGACAATGTAGCTGCTGCTGATTTAATAGGGAAATCGATAGCTAGGCTAGTGTATTCAGTGTCCACTACAGTCCTGAAGGACTCATCTGATCTCTGCTGTAAGGACAGCACCCCAAAAAGCCATTTTTAGGGCTAGAACATCAGTCTGCTTTTTTTTTTTCCTGTGTAATCTAATTGCAGTTGCCTGCCTGCCAGCGTGTGTGTCAGGCTCACAGCGTATACTGTGCCCACTTGCCCAGTACCACCACTCATATCTGGTGTCACAATAGCTTGCATTTAAAAAAAAACTTTTTTGACTGTAATATAATAGCAGTCAGTTTCCTTCACACGTGTGCGTTTCAGGGCCTGCCAGGGCACAATGTCACACCAGTGCAACTCATATCTGGTGTAACAGTAGTGTACATTTAAAAAAAACAACACTTCTTTGACTGTGAAATAATAGCAGTCAGTTTCCTTCACACGTGTGCGTTTCAGGGCCTGCCAGGGCACAGTGTCACACCAGTGCAACTCATATCTGGTGTAACAGTAGTGTATATTTAAAAAAAAAAATTTGACTGTAATAGATTGAATAGCAGCTAGTTGTCTGCAAGCGTGTGTGTCAGGCCTACAGCGTCTACTCTGCCAACTTCTGCCAGTGCACAGTGCCACTCATATCTGTTGTAACAGTAGCTTGCACGCATAGTACCACTAAAAAAAATGACAGGCAGAGGCAGGCCACCCCGCAGGGGCCGTCGTGGTCGTGGTCGTGGTGCTGTGATTCCCTTTGGCCCTAGAATAATGCCCAGTGTTCAGAGGCCATGTACCCTAAACTCGAAAAGTTCTGAGGACATAGTTGACTGGCTAACACAGCACACCCAATCTTCTACAGCTTCCGCTCGGAACCTTGACGCACCATCCTCCTCCAGCTTAGCTTCGGGCACCTCTCAAGTTACCACTCGCCCGCCTGCCGCCACCACCAACACTAGCACCACAGCTGCTTCACTTGATCTGTCAGAGGAGTTATTTACACATCAGTTGGAAGAAATGAGTGATGCGCAACCATTATTGCCAGAGGATGTAGATAACAGGGATATGTCTCAGTCAGGCAGCATTACGCACATGGACGTACGGTGTGATGATGATGATGTTGTACCGGCTGCTGCTTCCTTTGCTGAGTTGTCAGATACAAGTGAAGCGGTTGATGATGACGATGCGTCCGTGGATGTCACGTGGGTGCCCGCTAGAAGAGAAGAAGAACAGGGGGAAAGTTCAGATGGGGAGACAGAGAGGAGGAGGAGACGAGTTGGAAGCAGGGGAGGTCGTCGCAAGGAGCTAGTGGCACAGTCAGACAGCATGCATCGGCACCCAGGGTCAGCCAGACAGCACGCCAATCAACGCATGCTGTTGCCACCACCAGAATGCCGTCATTGCAGAGCTCAGCAGTGTGGCATTTTTTTTGTGTGTCTGCCTCTGACAACAGCGATGCCATTTGCAACCTGTGCCAAAAGAACTGAGTCGTGGGAAGTCCAACACCCACATAGGTACAACTGCTTTGCGAAGGCACATGATCGCACATCACAAACGCCTATGGGATCAACACATGAGTCCAGCATCTTCAGCCACGTCAACCACTGCTGTCCTCCTTGCCCCCTCTCAACCATCCGCCACTCCGTCTCTCGCCTTGAGCAGTTCCTGCTCATCTGCCCACAGTCAGGTGTCTGTCAAGGACATGTTTGAGCGTAAGAAGCCAATGTCACAAAGTCACCCCCTTGCCCGGCATCTGGCAGCTGGCTTGTCTGAACTCTTAGCCCGCCAGCTTTTACCATACAAGCTGGTGGAGTCTGAGGCGTTCCAAAAATTTGTGAGAGGCAATGCAGGAGTCTGAAGAAGAGTCAGAGGAGGAAGGTGGCTTTGAGGAGGTGGAAGACCAAACACAGCAGGCGCCCCAGGGGGCTTGTTGTCACCTTTCGGAGACCCTTGGTATTGTACGTGGCTGGGTGGAGGAAGAGACCTTCAATGACATCAGTGAGGACAAGGGACAGGACATGGCTAGCTTGGTATCCAACCTTGTGCAAATGGGGAGTTTGCGGTTGTGGAAATAGACTGTTTGCAGTTGTTTGCGGTGCGTTAAACGAGGAGTTTGGTCTGTCACTGTGAAGCGGGCGTAACCCTTACACTACCTGATCGATACAACATCATACCTGATGTTTTGGTTTTTTTTTTTATTCTTTATTTTTGTTGTGCATGGTATAACATTAGACTTGTTTAGCCACAATAGCCGTCACAATCAGAGTAAGTACAAGCATTATGGACGTTCAGATATACAGCACAATTTTTTGTTTGTAACGATAGGATGAAAAGACAGTGGAGAGGCAAAACGTAGTCAGAGGATACAGGCTTTTCTTACTGTCTGTGGTAATAATGTAGGCTAAGGTTTCACGTTTAGACTGCATGCTAGACTATCCTGTTATTTAATAATTATATATATGCAGGCTTAAACTTATTGCATTGTAGGCAAGGTCAACGCTCAGCACGCTATCACCCATTATAGCCGTTCTCTCTCCCTCACATTTTGCTATATGACATGCTTGCGCCTATATGTGGATGGCTACAGTACAGTCGCAGGATGCGCAGTGAGATGTGATGTGCCATTTTTTATTTGTTAGTGGAAAAGAAAAGCCACCTTGGGACGTATGACTTGTGGCAGCGCTATTTTGCCTTGGCAACTAGCCCGCCAGTATTATCAAGTTGGCAAATGGTGTTAGTTCCGCCATGCAGAGCAGTGGCGGGAGAGACTAGGGTGTGGGTTATGTAAGTGAGTAAGTGGTATGAGGTTGTACCCCTTCCTGTCTTGGGCAGCGTAATATGGGTGTTAGAGTGAGCGAAGTAAGGCAGGTTGTCAGCACATAATATTTTAAAGGAAAAATGAAACCATATAACATATAACAGAACGGTTGTCACTTGTGTGCCCCTGGATCTGTTGCATATCAGGCGCGAGTCCCAGGCCGATGTGGCCATACCTGATGTTTTAAAGCACGTTATTCCAAACAATTTAGGAATGTTACGTGATTTATGCCCTTTATGGACTAAAACCAGACTCTGCATCAACTATGTAGTTTTGCCATGGATCCCCCTCCGGCATGCCACAGTCCAGGTGTTAGTCCCCTTGAAACAACTTTTCCATCACTATTGTGGGCAGAAAGAGTCCCTGTGGGTTTTAAAATTCGCCTGCCTATTGAAGTCTATAGCGGTTGGCCCGGTTCGCCCGTTCACGAACATTTGCGGAAGTTCGCGTTCGCCGTTCGCAAACGGAAAATGTTATGTTCGCGACATCTCTAATTTCTAATACAAATGTATTCTCTCCAGAGAAAAGGCAATGTTAACATTACAGCCTAGGGACACCTCCAGTGGCCACTCCTCTCACGCTCTGCATGGAGACACTGAACTTTACTCAGAGATGCATTGATTCAATGCATCTGACCAGCCGGCGTGTGGCCCCAACCCTGGCCTGCGTCCTTGCCAAACTCAGCCGGCAGATCGGTGGCTGGGGCGGGGGCGCAGGCAGTGCCGGCGGATCCGACCGGCGCTGGAAATAAGGTAACCACTTGGTGGTTTTAATACTTTAGGGTCAGGAATACATGTTTTGTTCTTTTTTTTTGACAATCTTTATTTATTGGATTTTTCAAAAGATAATGTAACATTAGTCAGTCAGGTAAAGTACATTTAGTCTGAATGAACAACATTGCGCAAACAAGTTTATGCTCCTGCCACTACATAGACCCGTCTGTAGTTTTTTCTGTTGGACCCTCTAACTGTTGAGGCTAGTGCCTGCGGTTACATAGCGCTCTTACGAAGCTAGGTTGGAATCCCAGGTCTTTGCGGCGATAGCCGCCTCGGGCTCTAACTGATTTAGACTGCGATTCTAGCTGTCTGTGTTTGGTACGCTGTCACTGGGATACTTTCCTAGTTTCTTTCGTAGCCTTAGAGGGTAATCCCTTAGGTGCACTGTGCTACTTGGAGTGCTGTGTTTACATTGGACCCGATTATCTGATTCCTGGTTCCCCGGTTTGGATCTGTCGTCCTAAGGTGTACCTTCCCAACTGCAGACTGCGGTGCTAAGTGACGTGCTGGTCGTATGGGAGGTTGCCTGTGCATCTCAGATTCGGGGGGAGCCTCCGTTTTACTTAGTGGCAGTCTACCAACTGCAGGTGCGGTGTTCGGGGTTATTTGCATGAGCTTTGGGGTCTTACTATTTACCGGGAGTCGAGTGAGCCCGTATCTCAAACCTGTCTCTGTGCTACCGGCTGATTCAAGTTGTCCGTCCTGGATTGCTCCAGGTCCCAGTGGTGTGGGTTGTTCGTCCGAGTGGATGTTATGTCTTTCCGATGTCAGTTTTGGTCATGGGGGAAACTGTCAGTTGTCTGTGTGTGGTTAGTAGGTAGGGCGTGTCTGTGCCTATTAGAGGTAAGGTATTTGTCGTGATGTTCTGTGAGTTTCAACTAAGTTGGCTCGGGGGTTGCAATTCTGTCAGCTACATATGTGGTCCATGGATACCAGGTCAATGCACATCGCTCCGGTCTCCCGTGTAGGTCGGCAGTCAGGGTCTCCATTGAGTGTCCTCCACTGCCGCCACCCACTGCCTCAAGGTGGGCGCACTTGGCTGTTTCCACATCCTCGGGATGAGGGATTTGGCGGCATTGAGTAGCGGCAGCTCCAGGGATTTTTTGTATGCTTTCAGTGGGCTTCGGGTGTGGTGCAAAAGCATTGTTAAGTGTGCCAGGGGGATATCAGAGCCTGTGATTTTGTTGATCTCTCCTCTAATTTGTTCCCAAAAAGGGGCAATTACCGTGCATGACCACCACATGTGGATATAAGTGCCAGGTTGTGTGCCGCATCGCCAGCATACGTCTGATGTGGTATCATGCATGCGGTGCAGTGTGTCGGGCGTTCTATACCAGCGTGTTAGCACTTTATAGTTTAATTCCTGAAATTTCGATCTAATAGAGCATTTGTGCGTGAGGGTGTAAATCTTGTCCCATTCTTGTGCAGTGAGTGTCTCTCCCGCGTCCCTCTCCCAGTGGTCCTTGAACCTAAGCTCCACGTCCCTGTTCGTCCGGGTCATGAGTAGTGTGTACAGAGTTGAGATACCCCTGGTGATGTGTGTGCGGTGCACACATAGGGTTTCAAAGTCAGTTAGGGGTCTATGTAAGTGCCCCTTACCCGACAGGGATGAGTAGTATAATTTTATTTGGCGGTATCTGAACTGTTCAAGGAATGTAGGTGTTCTGTCGGGGCATAGTTCTCCAAGTGTTTTGAGACCGTTGGAACTGAGCCACTGGTGTATATATGACCAGTCCGTCGGTTGGAGTCCAGCTAAATTACCGCACGTTAGCGTATCTGCCAAGTCCGGGTTATGTATGAGGGTGGTCAAGGGACTGGGTGAAGTGGTGAGTTGCAGACGGTATCGGGTTGCCGTCCAGACCCTTAGGGTGGCATCTATTAAGGGATTTTTGGTTTGAAGGTCTGCGTATGCGGCCGTGTGTAGCCATAATTTGGGGGGTATGTGCCCTCCCGACTGTTCTAATTCCAGTGTAAACCATTGTTTTGTGGGATGTTGTGCATGCCAGTCTGTGAGCCTGTGTAAATGTGCGGCCCGGTAGTATGTCTCAATTGAGGGCAGGCCGGCTCCCCCCAACGGTTTCGGCAGTTCCAATGTCGTTCTCTTGGTGCGTGTTGGACGCGAATTCCAGACAAATCTGCGGATGGCGGTCACCAGGGAGCTAAAGAACGCTCTGGGGACCGCGACCGGCACCGTCTGGAATAAGTAGAGCAGTCTGGGTAGTAGGTTCATTTTGACTACGTTAATGCGTCCAAACCAAGATATATATTGAGGGGCCCATTTTCTCATGTCTGCCTGGATCGTTTGTAGCAGCGGATGGTAGTTTTGGTAGTACAGTTGGGTGTCTTTAGGTAGCCATATGCCCAGGTATTTCAATTGAGTGGGACACCACTTGAAGCGGAATTGGGTATATAGCGTCGGTGAGGGGTCCTGTGGGCCTGGTAGGTGAAGGGCCTCTGACTTATCTGTGTTGATATCAAGCCAAATCTTCGGAATGCGGCCAGAAGATTAGGGAGTGAGATCCGCGGTAGGGTGAGAAAAAAACAACATGCCATCCGCGTATGCGGCTACCCGATATTCTCGTCGACCGACGGTGAATCCCGTGATACCTCCGTCCCGTCTGACCGCCCCCAGGAAGGGTTCCAGGGAGAGGGCAAACAGGACGGGGGACAGCAGGCAACCCTGGCGGGTTCCATTTCGAATGGGGAAGGGGGCGGACAGAGCTCCGTTCACCCAAATCCGAGCCGTCGGGCTTGTGTACAGGGAAAGGATCTAAGATCGCATGTGTGTGAGTGTTTCCTCCAAGTACACCCAGCCCACTCGTTCGAAAGCCTTCTCGGCATCCGTCGAGAGCAGGAGTAGCTCCCGGTGTTGCCACCGTGCCACTTGCAGAATGTTTAGGGCTTTGATGGTGTTATCCCTTCCCTCCCTTTCAGGGACGAACCCGACCTGGTCCGAGTGTACTAGGTGTGGTAGGTGCTTTGCGATTCGCAGGGCTAGTGTCTTGGCGAACAGTTTGAGGTCTGCATTGAGCAGGGATATGGGGCGATAGCTAGCGCAGTTCGTTGGGTCCTTGCCTTCCTTGGGTATTACCGTGACTATGGCCGCTAGTGTGTCAGTGGGAAACAGCTCCCCGTCTTGAAGTGAGCCAAGACCTCGTAGGAGGTTCGGCAGTAGGATGTCGCGAAATGTACGCAAGTATGCCAGTGGGAGGCCATCTGGGCCGGGTGCCCTGTGGGATTTGGAGATTTTTAATGCTGCTGCTAACTCTTCTATCGTGAGGGGTTGTTCTAGTTCCTCTAGCATTTCAGGGGTTAGTTGTCGTTCTACGTTTTGGTCTAAGTACTCCGATATTTGGTTGCGGCGTTGAGTATGTGCGGCGACCGTTGTGGGTTGGGGGATGATATATAAGTCAGTGTAGTAGTCCACGAAGGCACGTTGGATACCGTCGGGTAAACTTGTTTCGGTCTTGTCTCTTGTTTTAATTTTGTGTATGTAGTTCGCCCTTCGTCTGTCTTGGAGTTGTCGGGCTAAAAGCCTACCGCTTTTGTTGGAGTATTCGAAGAAGTGCCGAGCCGACTTTCTAAGGGTGCGTAAGAGACGCTTGGCTAGTATGTCCCGCCTCTGCCTCCCAAGCTCCGTCAGTTGGTGGAACTCATCCTCCCCCTGATTTTGTTTGTGTGCCTGCTCTAGTGTGGCGATTTGTGCGTTTAGGGTGGACAATTGTTGTGTGCGCTCTTTTTTACGCTGTGAGCATATTTTGATATAGTGGCCCCTGATAACGCATTTATGTACCTCCCAGACGGTTAGGGGGGGAGTATCTAGAGTGTTATTAGTCTCAAAGTATTGTGTCAGAGCTTGCCTGGCTTGTTCCTTGTCCGCCAGGTCGAGCAATAGGTTTTCGTTTAACTTCCATTGCCGTTCTGCGGGTTTATGTAGGGGGGACTGGATTTGTACTGTAATAGGGGCGTGGTCAGAGTCTGCGATAAGCCCAATGCCAGCTCGTTGGAGTAGTGTTAGGGCCTTTTGTGCCATTAGGATGTAGTCAATTCGGCTGTAGCGCTGATGTACAGCCGAATAGAAGGTGTAATCTCTGCCCTCGGGGTTTGCCACCAGTCTAAAGCCCTCCCTGTTGAGCATATGCAGTGACCTGGTATCGAGGTTTCTCCCCTAGATGTATCCAATCTAGAGTCAAGGGGAGTGTTGAGGTCACCAGCCACAATCAGAAGGCCGTCTCTGAATTTGTTTAGTAAGGCTAGCGTCTTAGTTAGGAAGACGTGTTGGCGTCGGTTAGGTGAGTACAAGCAGGCAAATGTGTAGGTGGTCTGTGCAATTGTTCCTTTGATAAATATGTATCTACCCCCGGGGTCCAGCTTCTGCTCTGTGCAGACGAATGGGACTGTACTGGAGAGTAGGATTGCTACTCCAGCCTTCTTCCCATGATTAGCATAAAATCCTGTGGGGTAACGCCCGTTTCTCACGGTCGGCGCCTCTGTGCCCTGAAAATGAGTTTCCTGTAAAAACGCCACTGAGGCGCGCTCTGCCCACATTGTGCGAAGTAGTTGGGACCTCTTTTCGGGGACGTTTAGGCCTCTCACATTGATAGACCATAGGGTCAGTGGTGTCGGCTTATAGTTAGAGCCCATCGCTATCAGCGTTATGTGTGGGGTGTGTGTGGGAATGTGCGCATCGGTGGTTGGGGGTGTGGGGGTTAGGTCTGTCCGGTGACTGGGGAGGGGGGAAAGTCTGTCCGAGAGTAAGGCAACTGTGACTCGCCTCGGTTTTTGTCGCCCTCTGGTGTCCGGTCCCCTAGGGGTGAGTCACCTCGGTGGCCTCCGAGTGTATATACAACGTGAGTCCGTTACTTGGGGTATGTGGTCCTTCTGGTCTGGGTCGTTCGATAATGTCATGGCGAGCCCTTCCCTTGGCTCCCAGCTCACCTATCGTGTCGGTTTGTAGATCTAATGTTTTTGTTCTTGACCCTATAATTTTCCTTTAACCCCTTAAGGACACACGACATGTCTGACACGTCATGATTCCATTTTATTCCAGAAGTTTGGTCCTTAAGGGGTTAAAGGAACACTATAGGGTCAGTAACACAAACAATGTATTTCTGACCCTATAGTGTTTAACCCACCATTTAGGTGGCTTGCCCCCCCCCCCCCCCTTAGTCCTCTTAAAAGGAATTAAAACTTACCTTATTTCCAGTGCCGCACTGGTCTGCCGGCACTGGCCCCACCCCCTTTGTGACATCATCAGAATTGCCGATTTTTAGCCAATCCAATGCTTTCCTATGGGGAAATGCATCTCTATGAGAAAAATCCAATGCATTTCTATAAGGAAAATTCAGCGTCCCCATGCAGAGTATGGAGATGCTGAAAGGCAGTGCTGCCTACTGTGCAGCACTGTGTCAAGAAGCACCTCCAGTGGCCATCTGAGGAGTGGCCACTTGGAGGTGTCACTAGAGACATTGTAAACACTGCCTTTTCTTTGAAAAGGCAGTGTTTCCATTGAAAAGGCCGTTTCCAGTAAAATGCCTGAAGGCAATGATTTTACTCACCAGAACAACTAGATTAAGCTATAGTTGTTCTGGTGACTATAGTGTCCATTTAAGTATATCCAAGCACACTGATGATTAGCCTAATTACTGTAGGTAGGCTCAGCCAGCATTCAGCATCATGGGAAATATAATTCATATACACCCAAAGTACCATGGTCAGCTATTACTTGGTTAGTGTTTGTAAGGTCAAAGCAGGGGTTAAACTACCAGAGGTGATTTGAGTCTCTGTAAAGAGGATAGAGTTTATATTTTTTTTAATGAGCTTAGACTTGGTCAGTGTGTCCTTCATACATTTAGAAAAAAACTAATGTAAGTTTTTTTGATTTTGGCACCATTAAATAAAATCAAATAGTATTGCATTAGACATTTGGCAGAGTTATGTCACAGTATCACATTAATAGCCCATCAGCCGGGGTTGGAGGAACAGGTGTCAATATGCTGGTTTAAAGATCTTTCCAAGAGACCACGGCGCCATACAGGCTGCTTCCTGAATCCATATGAGTACCCCAGCGTGAAACACCTGCAAGTTTATTAGAGGCGCTCTATTACAGCTGCACCATGCCATTGGTGTTTATTTAATAAACGTGGAACGGTAAAGAACTCACAAGGACATTTTCAATTTTAGATCAAAATAACCGAGTCAAACAAATTCTCCAACTCACTGTTTTCCCAGATCAACTGTATTAGACTGACGTTTGATATTTCATTATTGATTTCCACAGTCAATAGTTTAGGGAATGCAGTTTTGTTTTACCATTAATACTCGGGCATGAGACAGTTCACGACAATTCACTGGTTAATGATCAGATCAGTGGATATTATCAAAACTGGGTTTAATGAGGTGTGTACAGGGTTAATACAGCATGGCATGAGTCGATACAGTGTGTGTAGTATTTGTGAATGTAGATTTATTTCATTTTCATAGGCAATTGAATATAGGTCATTGTTGCCACCTAGAGCAACATATCAATACATAAAGGATGCACACAAAATTATCATAAAAATTAACGTTATTTATATGACAGCAAGGCTAGATAATGTTAAGTCAGTCACCTAAATGCAGCATAAATATACTAACAGCCTATTCAGAAGCAGAGACACGATGCTTTATGGGGATTGCACCCTAACTGAATTAAGTGGTTGTGTGCCTCCCAGCAATGTGACTGTTGATTGATTTGGAATTTCACTGAATTTTCATGCAATCAAGCAATAATATAACATTAATTAGAGACAACTTTGATTATTTATGTAACACTTTGTGGCAAAATATGGAAGAAAAAAAAGCAAAGCTTTACTTGAAACAGGCATGTACTCATGGAATGTCCAAACTACATGTATCCCATAGTCTCCATTTTGTACAAAAAGTCAAGAGAGCAAATCAATTCACTACATTAAAGTGAAACTCTCAAGGCTGAAACTACTTTAGCTCTTTTAAAAGAGCTTGAAATTCCATGTGTACATTGTGCTAGCAGTTTTGTTCAGATATAAAGAAAAACCTTCTAAAAACACCCAATGCAGAAGAATTGAGAGAGAGTAGGAGCTGAAGAGACCTCCTACATGCGCTGTGGTTGCTATGGCAGTTACCTAGCCAATGCTGTTATTGCTGGTTAGGGAGTATATGGAAGGGAGTGATGTCACTCTGTTCAAACTCCGGCACGGGCAACAAAACCAGTGTGTCAGTGTCGTAGAGTTGGTTTTCACAGGAATGTAGCAAGAAAGCGCAAACAGTAGAAACATTTACTGTTCAATAAAAACAAACGAAAAAAAACTACTTGCAAAAATAGTTATGAAGACTAGTAAGAGACATTACAAACTGATAATGCTACAACATTACTTGGACTATTGTCCAATAGCAACAATGGTGCAACTAAAAGCCCCAGATCATCAAATATAATAGAAGCCGTAAGCCACGTAAAAGAAAAACTCTCATAAATGTTTTTTTTTTAATTAATACCCATATAATTAACATAATTATTTTGTGCTTCTACAAAAGTATATCACATAGTGTGATAAATACAAAAGGACATAAAACTGGGCATAATGAACCTAACTAAAACTTCATATCAAGGTCTCTGTTGAGAGACAATGGAAAAATCAAAAGGAAACCCATTCATCCAATGATAAATAATACCATGTAGGTCTCATTCCAGAGTTATTCCATGGCGGCATCAAGTTTTAATATTACATATCCAAAAGAAACTTCACATTTCTTCAATTTTGCTTCCATATTACATCCCCTTAATTCTATAATATTAAGTCATTTCTCAAACCTCTGAAATAAGAAACAAGTTACACCTCCATTAAAAGACTGAATATGTCATGATCATAATTGCCAGGACTCTCCTCATGGTTCCCAGGAATGTTCATGATTTTTCTCCATATCCTAAAAGTGCTGTCACATTCTTTCTTTGAGCTCTCTTTTGATTTTTCCAACATATTGCATCCTACAAAATAAACACGTAATGAGATGATGATGATCTACATTTCTTGTGCATCAAGTGTTTGATTTTATTGGTTTGAGATGAGACAGTTGAACTAAGCAGTGTTCCAATAGTTTCAAACAACTAACCTATAACCACCGATACCTACCTCGGCAATAAAGCCAGGTCAGACTCCTATTTTCCTGTCCACAACACAATTAGCTTAGAGAAATAATCAATCTTGACCTACCCTCTATTTTGTACCCTTGTGCAAGCAAAGAACCCATAACTAACAATACCACATTAGGAACCTTACAGAAAGAAATGACTGGGGTTTTAGTGAAAGCTAACCCATTGAATGCCAGGGAGATGTTCTTCAGTGGTTAGCTTCCTCTATTCAGAAGGTTATTTAGCATGTGCTGCAATGCAGAGTGACTGACACTGTTGGAATGTCCATGACAGATTAACATTGTATTCCCATTCATTACACTGGGCTTTTTGCTGTGCTCTGCATCGCCTACATGCATTAGGCAATGCTGCTCATGTATAATGGAGGTCTGTAGTTTTTGCTTGCTTTGCACATTCTTTTCAGTCTTCTGTTCTGAATAATTGTCATTGAAAATTTCTCAAGCATGTCTGTTAAGAATTCCCAAAGTAGGTCATTTATAAAATAATTTTTTATGAATTTCTTTTCATCGTGTGCAGCTAGGATCGTGTAAACATAAAGCCATGCTTGTATACTTTCAATCCCCTGTCTAAAAAATGGAAATACAACAGCTAGATCACCTGTATCTCAACTCTGCAACATCGCCTGGCATAAATAAGACGTGAAGGAATCTGCCAGCGTGAAAATTATTAACATAATGAGATGTTCTGCAAAACTTTATGGGCTTGGGAAAATAATGTCTAACATGTCTCATACTGCGTGAGTTCATTTGCCCAGAATCATGTCACAGTTCACACAGAAATTGCTTCTTCTGTATATGGACTCAAAAAATGTATGCCTATAATTATATGAAATGAACAACAAATCTTTTAATTAGGAGTTTTGTATTTGTGGTGCCTGGTTATGTCACTGAAGTCAATGTTAAATGCATTAAAACATGTATGAATAGCCTGTGTTGCACAATAATGTATACATCAGTGACGTCTGGTGCAAAGTTAGTTTCCTGCATGGCCTTTAGCCAGAAAATGTACGGTTCTAGACGTTAAAATATTACAATTACATTGAAAAAATGATGTAACTGAATTATGTCTGTCTGTAGATACAGGAAGAAAGAAAAGAAGTGACAAGTCATATAAACAAAAGAGAAAATTAGTCTAAAAAGAGAATACAAGTTTTTTTTAAAAGAAATATATAATTTATGCAGTCAGTGTGTCATTAAAACTTAACGTTTTGTGATGCGTCCTCACTCTTCTATGATGCTGAAAGGTACCTCTTTATGAGTGTGGGTCCTCTGCTGTTTGCCTTTGAATTGGCTGGAGCTGGTAGGTTTTAGGCTTCTTGAACTAGCCTTTGTTTACTATATAAGGACTGACTTTGTCAATGCCTATCAAGCAATACTCTTGTCTAAACTTACCATAATAAAATCCTAATGTAAAAATATGGTACAAAATACATTTGTACTCTAGCGATAACCAAGTGTAAACAGCGATCGCCATGACATGACAATTTTGCACAAACTAATGAAAAAATGCCCTTTCCAGGCAAAATACTAGCAGCAACTTTGAGTCAATAAATACATGTGGACTCTGTGGTCCTCGATCTAACTGGGAATATACAACATTGAGGCATAAAAAGCAGCTCCTAAAAGCCTGCTTGGACACCCCCACAAATTTAACTGCCTTTTGAGCCCACCGGTGTGCACTGAAGGTCCCAAAGAAGACCACATCGATGTCCTGGGCAAATTGGACAGAACATTTGTGGACTTCTGGCACAAACTGGAGCACAAATTGCACCAACCTGCACTGCTACAGAAAAGTTAATACTCACCCCGACAATACTCTCTTCAGGTCCCAGCAACACACCAGGTTCCAAGACGGCAGAGAAGAGTGCAGAGCACATTACTCCTGATCACAGAGATACAGTGCCAATCGTTCTGGAGGTCTGTTGCAGAACCATGGGAAACACCGGAAGAACCGAGAGAAGCCCAGATCCTACCATTTGTTGCCTGTCCACTTCTGGACCTGAAGCCCTTGCGGTGGGACTAAGCTCTGCCCTTGAAGGGCATAGGGTGACGAGACTCTGGAGGGACATCCCATAGATCAAACTTACTAACCTGTATACCAATGCTCGTTTAGCCCTGCTTCCCTCATACCACGCATCTCCCTTATCTTCCTACTATTATGGGGTCTTCTGTGGGAATTAACCTATTGAAGCAATAGTTATTTCTCATGTCTCTAATTATAACTCCTCAGTTTCTCTCAGTCTACTGTTTTACTTTACCTAATATAACTTGTCAATCCCTGGTCCAGCCCTATAGTTAAGCTTGTTGTTTTACTTTGCTTAACATAACTTGTCAATCTCAGGTCCAGACCTATAGTTAAGCTTACTGTTTATTATACTATAAAATCGTGCATGCACTATCTCTATAACCCCTCATGTAACGCATGATGCCATGCCTGAGGAATGCCGTTGGGGTACCTCAAGCCTGTTTGTACTAACCTTATGCACTGCAAAAATATAAAATGAAAATAAAAAAAAATATTCAAATATAAACACTAACTACTGGTATTCATCTGAATTCTGTTTATGATGGCCAATGGTGAATATAGAATTCATTCCAACCAACAGAAGCTAGAACTCAAGTTCAGTAAGCACATGTTTATGAAGGTAGCAAGGTCAAGTGTTGCTTGTAAGAGTGATTTTTTCACTGTTTACTGATTTATACAATACTATTAAAAGTATTTAATTATTTATTGATTGATGTGCTGATATATATCATGTTATCAGTGACATTCAAATAAATAAAAAATAAACTGTGTAGAATATAGAAATCATTATGGGATTTGCCATAAAACCCATGTATTTCCTGCAAATTAAAAAAAGGTATATATTATTCATCTTTTTTAAAATGCAGCTTATTTTTTTTTTATCAATTTCATTAATAGAAAATAAAGTGTTACAAAAAAAACTAAAAAGGAAGATGTAGGGCAGATCTAGCTGTAGGACACCAAGACCCTATTTACCATAGGTCCGTCAAAGATGTTTTATTACATAGTTACATAGCTGAAAAGAGACTTGGGTCCATCAAGTGTAGCCTTCCTCACATATGTTGTTGAGTTTAGTGTCACAAATTCTTAAAGCACATCTCGAGTCAGGGCACGTATATGTCATATTTCCTTTGATTATTATAATACAAATCCTAAAAATATAATCAGAAATCATTTAAAAAAAAAAAAAAGATAAAGTAGAGCATTCACAATACAGCACTGATTTTGTTTTTTGAGACATTCCAATTTCCACATTTCGTAATGAGTTTTCATTTTCAAAACCTCAAATTAGAAATAGGTTTGGAATAATAATACATTCATCCTATACAGTGGTTACAAAAAATAAATGAGACAACATAGATAAAGATTCTGAAGATGAAATGTGCTCAGGGCAACGTGTTCAGTAGATACACTTGATATATTTCTGTCTTGTCTTTTGTGTTCTGAAAATAACCAGAACTATGATATTATAAGGTTCGTGTTAACCTTTCAGAGAAAAACTATATTTTGTCTTCTACCCAGAAAGCCTCTTGCATTGCACTGCACTGGTTCATGTGTCTCCAATATTGATATTTCAAAATAAAGGCAAATAAAAGATTTAATCATAAAAAAAGGATTATATAACCTTTTTACTGAAATATGCAACTTCTATTCCATTACATTTTATATCTGGATTTCTTTGCAAAGCTCTACAAGTTATTACAAGTGAAGATAACAGAAACATGAGATGATATCGAGTAATTAATTCAGTGTGGGAAATTAGTGTGGAAATAAGGTTGATTGTTTGTTATTTACCAAATATTTAATTGCATGTGGGAAACTGCCCGGAGACAAATCACAAGGTACAAAGTGATAAAAATTGTCTCGTAGTTAGAGAGTGTATGATATATTGACTCGGATATGTAAAGAAGTATTGACCATTGCCATAGACATTCTAGAGCTATGAATCATTAGTCCTCTGATAAGTATTTAGTTGGATCAATATGCTTCTACATTTTAATTTATTGTTTTTGTTATTGACTTGTGTGTAACGTAGATGTGAGGAGTGCCGTAGATCTCAGATTTGATCAAATTTCTGATCATATCAGAACTACTAGGGCTTATTGTAGTTTTTCTGGTGAGTATAGTCAGTCCCTGCATGCATTTTAATGTGAACACTGCCTTTTCAATGAAAATTCCGTGTTTTACAGCCCAGGAACACCTTTAGTGGCCACTCCTCAGACTGTTACTAGACGTGCTTCTTGGGTCAGTGCTGCACAGTGTGAACACTCTGCATGGACACACTGAACTTTCTCCATAGAGATACATTGATTCAACACACCTCTATGAGGAGATGCTGATTGGCCAGGGTAGCATTTGGCTCCTCCCCATCCCCACCTCTTGGCTGAGTTCATCAGAATTGACGATCACACCCAATCTAAAACTTTCTTATGGGAAAGCTTTGGATTGGCTTAGAGCATCAATTCTGATGATGTCAGCCAAGGAGGCAAACACTGGCGGGGCCAGATTCAAGGAGCACTGCGCAGTGCTGGAAAAGGGTGAGTGAATCACCTTTCTTAGTCAGGTAAAGGGGGTCTTTTTGTCACATTTGTGTTCCTGAAACTATAGTGCACCTTTAATGTGTGTGGGCTTCTGCGAACAAGGATACCAAGAACAGCAAAGTAGGATAACTGATTTCTTAGTTATCCTAACTTACCGTATATACTCGAGTATAAGCCGAGTTTTTCAGCCCATTTTTTGGGCTGAAAAACCCCAACTCGGCTTATACTCGAGTCAGAGTCTGTATTATGGCAATTTGCATTGCCATAATACAGACTGGGGGGAGAGGGGGGCTGGCAGAGCTGTACTTACCTTTCCTGCAGCTCCTGTCAGCTCTCTCCTCCTCCGCGCCGTCCGTTCAGCACCTCGGTCAGCTCCCAGTGTAAGTCTCGCGAGAGCCGCGGCTCTCGCGAGACTTACACTGGGAGCTGACAGAGGGAGCTGCACAGACCGCGCGGAGGAGGAGAGAGCTGACAGGAGCTGCAGGAAAGGTAAGTACAGCTCTGCCAGCCCCCCTCTCCCCCCCACTGAACTACCAATGCTGGACCACCAGGGAAGGAGAGCCCCCCTCCCTGCCATATATCAAGCAGGGAGGGGGGACGAAAAAAAAATATATAAATAAAATAATAAAAAAAAAATAATAATAATAAAAAAAAGGGGTATAAGGACCACTATGGGAGGGGGGGGGGTATAATGACCACTATGGGAGGGAGGGGGTGGGTTAAGGACCACTATGGGAGGGAGGGGGGTATAAGGACCGCTATGGGAGGGAGGGGGGGTATAAGGACCACTATGGGAGGGAGGGGGGGGGGTAAGGACCACTATGGGAGGGGGGGGGGTAAGGACCACTATGGGAGGGAGGGGGGGATAAGGACCACTATGGGAGGGAGGGGGGGATAAGGACCACTATGGGAGGGAGGGGGGTATAAGGACCACTATGGGAGGGAGGGGGGATAAGGACCACTATGGGAGGGAGGGGGGGTATAAGGACCACTATGGGAGGGGGTGGGATAAGGACCACTATGGGAGGGAGGGGGGTATAAGGACCATTATGGGAGGGAGGGGGGGGGGTATATGGACCACTATGGGAGGGATGGGGGGGATAAGGAACACTATGGGAGGGAGAAGGGGGATAAGGACCACTATGAGAGGGAGGGGGTGGGATAAGGACCACTATGGGAGGGGAGGGGGAAGTAAGGACCACTAGGGGAGGGGAGGGTGAAGTAAGGACCACTAGGGGAGGGGAGGGTAAGGACCACTAGGGGAGGGGTGAGTCAGGACCACTGGGGGGGGAGTGAAGGAACACGGGGGTGGGGAGGTAAGGACCACTGAGGGAGGAGGAGGGGAAGTCAGGACATATGGGGGGGGGGGGGGGGGCTGCAAAAAATGTTTTGCCTACGGCGGCAAATATCCTTGCACCGGCCCTGCACACACTGCATTCACACACTGCATTCATGCACACACACACTGCATTCATGCACACACACACACACTGCACTCATACACACACTGCACTCATACACACACGCTGCACTCATACACACACACATACGCACACACTGCATTCATTATACACACACTGTAAATAAATATTCAATTAATATATTTTTTTTAGGATCTAATTTTATTTAGAAATTTACCAGTAGCTGCTGCATTTCCCACCCTAGTCTTATACTCGAGTCAATAAGTTTTCCCAGTTTTTTGGGATAAAATTAGGGGCCTCGGCTTATATTCGGGTCGGCTTATACTCGAGTATATACGGTAGTTACCCTAACAGATGAGGAAATATCAAAACAGAACTGTTGAAATCTCAACCTTAAAATGTTACCACAGTATTTTCAACACAGCATTACAGCAGCCTTCATTTCAGGAATATTACAATGTGTAATCAGGGGTTACATTTTAGAAGTCAGGTTTAGGGGATAGAAAATAGGGTTTGTCATTAGGGCGGTATACGTGTTGACCCAAAACATGTTCTTCTGAAAACACCTAAAGATGATTTGAAGAAAACTGCAAAGTAATGTGGGTTTAAAATGGTAGCCTTCCTATAGACATTGGATACACTGTCATGTGGACTTTTTACTACCCCAACTTTTTTTTGTTGTGTCTTATAATTAGATTGTGTATGTCTATTTATGCATAGTTTTCCTGGGTTTATAGCCATTTTTTTTTTAGAATTTCAAAAATGTATTTTTGTGACAGTCATGTTTATAATGTAGTCATGCACTGCATGTGCCTTTGCATGCTATGTCAACAACTGCATATCCCTGATACATTGTATAAGTTATGCTGACATATTAACAGTCATAATTAAAGAAGTTTCAAAAACGTAGTCTACCAATCAAACAATATAGTATTATTATCTAGTGAAGAGCAGTGCTCCTCAACCCTCTCCTCATGGCACATCTAACAGTCCATGATTTAGGGATTACCTAGGTGTGTCTATTGTGTTTAGAAAAAAAAACACCTTAGAGTAGAATGTGTTTTTAATTTTTTTTTTAAACACACCTCGATGTGTTAGGTGTACCTTGAGAAGCACTGGTGAAGAGTACTAAACTTGCATTATTTTTTTGTATTCTTACTACTTAATTGTATTTGTGTAATCAAAAATAATTTTAGATAATTTCAACTAGCTTTTTCTAGAAGTATAATACTTCTACTAAAATAGCCTAAGTAGATTGCTGACAATGAGAAAAATCTTATTATTGTGCCCTTTGGATACTTAGTTCCCTCTCACGTCTCAAACATGTTAAGCTCAGTCCTGTTTATACAGGTCGAACCTGTCCTCTTTTACTATTAGACAAAGTTACAGGGTTACTTAACTGATTTGTTGATCAATGAAATCTGTTCTTCCTCCAGCACATTAATTTATTTTATGCCAGTTTTGAATTTGTTAAAATGTGAAAAATGAATTGTTGTAGGTTATTTAGATTTTAAGTTAGTTTGTTTAAGCATGTACCCAATCATTGTGATTATAGCTAATGTATCTATAAAATGGTTTATGTTATATGTTCTTAATGATTTCTTTGTTAATTATCTTTGCAGAGCACTCTGAAGAGAAGAGGTAGCAGAGAGATGCACAAGGATAAAAAGATATCTGGACAGGTATTTTGATTATGTTACATAATATTTTGCTAAATACATTATAACAGTTTGGTGAAGGTCTACTTTAAGAGTCTCTGTCGGTTATATTTTGTGTTAGGAAAAATCTATATTTTACAGCTTAGGAACACCTCTAGTACACGGAGAAGTATGTACGAATAAATGTCAACATGGATTAATAAAATAGTGAGCTAATGAATGTCACAATTGTGTAAATATTTTCCCACAGTAGAACTATTTTAACTTGTCCTGGGCTAAATTACATGATGCTAAAACTTTGTTGGTGTTAAAGTATAGCTATTTTCTGTATTTTCAAGTTTGGCGGTTATTTAAAATATACATAAAAAGATGGCACAATCCTTTGTGGTCACTAAATATTTTTTTTGTGATGTGTGCCTCCCATAAAGTTTTATAATTAATGTTTGATGAATAAAAGAAACTAAGAAAGGATAAAAAAAAAAAAATAGAAGACACAGATAATATTTATAAAGAAATCATGGAGAATCATTAGATTGATTTTTGCGATGATTGCTCCTTGTTCTATATATTACATGGAGCTAGAGTAATTCACATTCACAGTCTGGCTAAATCAACAGGTGCTTGTTAAAATCAATCTAAAACGCAGACATCACTTCATCAATGGAATCATTACACTTGAATGTGAGTTTTATATTCTGCTGTAATCAGCTCTAGAATTCCATTCTATAAATCTGCTAGGAATGCTTTAGTCATCTACTATTATTTTAAGAAAGGTAAAATAAATGCCAAGGTACAACTTAAGTGAATTGAAAATAAGTATCTATTTGTTCTTTTCTTGTTCCATTTGTGTTTGTGCTTCTATGCCAAATGTATTTTCCATGATAGGGTTATTTATGAAGAAGTGATTAATATGGTAAATCATCAAAAGTGTTTGATCGTTCTTAATAAAGCTCTTTACAAGCAATAGAAATATTTTATTTTCTGCTGAAATATAATGGCAATCAGACTCTATTGTCAACAGAAACTTCAATTGTTTTTATTTTACTTTTAGGAGGACAGTGCTGATCTAAAATGCCAGTTACAATTTGCCAAAGAGGAAGCAGTGTTGATGCGGAAGAAAATGGCAAAGTTAGGAAAGGAGAAGGATGACCTAGAGCAGGAATTGGAGAAATACAAGTCTATTTATGGAGATGTTGATAGTCCTCTTCCAACTGGGGAGACTGGGGGTCCGCCAAGCACTAGAGAAGCAGAGTTAAAACTCCGCCTTAAGCTGGTTGAAGAGGAAGCCAACATTCTGGGCAGGAAAATAGTTGAGCTAGAGGTTGAAAACAGGGGTATTAAAGCTGAAATGGAAGATCTCAGGTGTCAGTATGAAAAAGAGTTTCTAAGCAGGGAATATGTTTCAAGCATTCCTACCTCACCATATGGTGATTCCATGGAATCTGCCACAGAACTGCGTCGACATCTCCAATTTGTGGAGGAAGAGGCAGAGCTGTTGAGGAGATCCATTTCTGAGATAGAGGATCACAACAAACAGCTTACTACTGAGCTGAATAGATTCAAGTTTGGACCAGACCAGGATCTAGTCTGGATAGATGACAGCACCTCTAAATGCAATGGATCTGTGCAGGAGGAACTGAAGACAGCTAGAACCCAGATCAATGAATTAAGTGGTAAGGTGATGAAACTTCAATATGAAAACAGAGTTTTATTGTCTAATGTTCAACGTTACGATCTTGTATCTCACTTGGGAATGCGAACAGCAAGCCCACGGGATAGTGATGCAGAAAGCGATACAGGGAAGAAAGAAAGTGATAGCGATGATGGGCGCTTTACTCAACCAAAGAGGGAAGGACCAGTTGGTGGAGAAAGTGACTCTGAAGAAGCTTACGAAAAGACATCTGGTTTTGAGAGTGTAAAGCCTTCCGAAATTGGGGACCTGTATCCAGTTAAAACTAAAGAAGATACCAATTTTTTTCTAAACATAAGACGTGAGGCTGAAAGGTTAGAGAGAGCTTTGGATAGACTTATTACAGATACTGATAGCTTGATCGGTGAAACCAAAGTGCAGATGTCAACCTGTTCCATAGGCGAAGCAATAAAAAGCTGTCCAGAAAGAGAACGCTACACAGAGACAGATATTTTAGATAGCATCAACACAAAAATGAAAGTTTTCCAGAAAGAACTGCATAACTTTGTAGAAATAGTGGATCACACAAGGGATAGCCTAAACGAACATGGAGAAGACCTGTCACCAATGCCTAATCTCACTGAATCTTCTAGCTTCTTGTCCACTCTGACTTCAGTGTCTCGGGATTCCCCTATTGGAAATCTGGGAAAAGATCTCACTCACGACTTTCAGGTACATACATGTGGCCTTTTTTTTTTTACATTTTTTTCTTTTTTTTTTGCTTATTGTTGTCATTAACAAACATGCACTATTTTGTTCCCCAGATGGTTTATTAATATATTATTTTGCATTATTTATAAGTAAATTATCCTCAATATAGTACTGCCCAGAAAAATAAAAATAAAATTTTGACACTCCTATGTAACAATCTACTACTCTTGAGCTGAAATATTTTGTACGTAGGCTGAAGAATTGGCAGTCAGTAACATTAGTGCATTGTATTAATTGTGCATGACTAATGGACCAGACCCGTGTGGCTTTCGATGATTTAACAATGGGGAAGAAACATTGTATGCCGATGCTATCATGGCTTGCACGCTTGCTACCAGTATGACACACTGCATCTTCCATTGCATGCGCGTCTCATAACCAGTGTTTGCGTTCTTTTTTCTCTTTTCTCCTTTTTGCTTTTCAGATGATTCAGCCCATTATTTTGCTCATTATCATTTTGGTTTTGTTCTCATCGCTCTCTTATGCCACCATACTTAAGTTAGTTTTCCTCTTCACGCTTTTCTTTGTTGTGTAGTATTTTCAGACGTCTTCTTTACCCATTTTATTTTTTTATTTTACTTTTTGTTTTTTTGTTTTTTCTTTTATCCTCCCACCCCTTGTTTGTTTTTGTTTGTATATTACCCATGCACCTTGCAGTCCAAACTGAGGGAACAAACGGAATGGCAGCACAGCAATGACCTTGAAGAAGATAGTCATCGTGTTCTTGTAAATCATGAGTCACATCGCAGAGCTGATGGAGACATTAAACACTACAGGCCAAGAGACAATGGCTGTTTCAGTCTAGAGGTCAGCATTATCACATTACACATTAGAAATAAGATCTGAATATACAACATTGCAATGCTTAGCTAAATAATAAAATATTGTTTAGAAAAATCCTAAAGTGCAAGTATTAGAATGCACATATATGTTAACTTCTATTATCCAGTTCATGTTATTGAACCACCGCCCTACATTTTGGATAACTGTACATTGTTTATTCCAGGGTCAGATCAACATATTATTAATGTTCAGTTGTTTTTTTATGGTAATTATTCTTTTTGAAACTGATGACAACAGCTCTCAGTCTATGTTCTAATCCTATACCACTAGGCTTCATTCAGGAGTGCTAATGGAAGCTCTTAAGCATGATGTTCTGTTTCTCAGACTAGCTGAGAAGAGGCAGGAGGTGGCACTGTCGTGGTTATGGTGCCTGTTGTGCCCTGGCTCCACCCTCCATTGTAAGGAGTCACTTCTTACTTGGGGTTTGCTGCTGCCACTCCCTGCCTCTACTACTAATGACAGAGAGCAGGATATTCTTAAGCAGGAACTGTTCTGCAATGCAGGACTTAGCTCATTGGCTGAGAGCAAAAATTGATGTTTAGGAACTTCCAGCTCTCCCGCATTAGCAGTGAAGGATGTTACCAGTGCCCGGCTGATCCCAAGTAAGAAGCCAAACCAGTAGTGTATCCTGGTTTTGTGTTGCCCTAGGCAGGACAAAACTCAGGCCGCCCCCTGGAAAATGCTGCCCAAGGCAAATGCCTTGTTTGCCTCGTGGCTAATACGTCCCTGAGCCAAACTTTTCCACAATGGTTTGACTACTTGCAAGCTGTAGTGGTTATGATGCTTGCAGTGTGCCTTTATTTTTTTTAAGCATTATGCGTGAGTAAAGCTGAAGGATGGACTATCCTACAGGTGCATCAATCTCACCAAGAAGACACAGACTTAATATTTGATAACATGCTTGAATAGTACCTGTAGAAGCAGAGTTTCTACTCTTTATGTACCAGGATGGAATGTAACACAATTTATTCGTCTTCCCTTGACATGAGACAAGTTAAACAATCTTACAAGAACAGAAAGCGCTTTTTTATGTTATTGTTACTATAGACTTAAAAACTAATGATTCGTTAGAACACTGGTAGAAAAAATAGTTCTCGGTACGCTTCACAGAAAACCCAGAGCTAAGGCTTGTTTTCTGTTTTGGGTGGTGTAATGCTAATTCCAATTTCGAATACATGGCTGTAACCTGAGAGGTAGTTCTGTTATACTAGACTAGAGGATCAAGGAGTCAACAGTATAGGGTCTGACTTCTATGCTCTGCCAAAATAAAGAAATATATGCATGTATTTTTACAGTTGTCATTATTATATTTTTAAATTATCTAAATTAAATATAAAATGTATTAAATAAATAAACTACCATAAAGGACAAATTCAAATATATTTAATTTGTATAATGCTGAGATTATTATACATATCTACATAAAAATACATGTATATCGACATGTATTTTATTTTCATATACCGTATATACTCGAGTATAAGCCGAGTTTTTCAGCACATTTTTTGTGCTGAAAAACCCCAACTCGGCTTATACTCGAGTCAATAGTCTGTGTTATGGCAATTTACATTGCCATAATACAGACTGGGGCTGTGGGGGCTGCAGAGAGCGTTACTTACCTCTCCTGCAGCTCCTGTCAGCTCTCTCCTCCTCCGCGTCGTCCGTTCAGCACCTCGGTCAGCTCCCAGTGTAAATCTCGCGAGAGCCGCGGCTCTCGAGAGACTTACACTGGGAGCTGACAGAAGAGCTGACCGGACGGCGCGGAGGAGGAGAGAGCTGACAGGAGCTGCAGGACAGGTAAGTTACAGCTCTGACAGCCCCTCCCCCTCCCCCCCACTGAACTGCCAATGCTGGACCACCAGGGAAGGAGAGCCCCCCTCCCTGCCATATATCAAGCAGGGAGGGGGGACGAAAAAAATATATATTATAATAATAAAATAAAAAAATAATAATTAAAAAAATAACAATCTAACAAAAAAAAATTAAAATATACACTGCGTTCATATACACACATATACTGCGTTCATATACACACACTGCATTCATATACACACACTGCATTCATACACACACTGCACTCATACACACACACTGCACTCATACACACACACTGCATTCATACACACACTGCATTCACACACACACACTGCATTCACACACACACACACACTGCACTCACACACACACTGCACTCACACACACACTGCACATACACACACACTGCACATACACACACACTGCACTTATACACGCACTGCACTCATACACACACACGCACTGCACTCATACACACGCACTGCACTCATACACACGCACTGCACTCATACACACACGCACTGCACTCATACACACACGCACTGCACTCATACACACACATACGCACACACTGCACTCATACGCACGCACTGCACTCATACGCACGCACTGCACTCATACGCACACACTGCATTCATACGCACACACTGCATTCATACGCACACACTGCATTCATTATATACACACACTGTAAATAAATAAATATTCTATAAATATACGGTAATTTTTTTAGGATCTAATTTTATTTAGAAATTTACCAGTAGCTGCTGCATTTCCCACCCTAGTCTTATACTCGACTCAATAAGTTTTCCCAGTTTTGGGGGGTAAAATTAGGGGCCTCGGCTTATATTCGGGTTGGCTTATACTCGAGTATATACGGTATGTGTATATATTCTACATAATTTCATCAGGGTTATTTCATTAAAGTGAGAATTAAGAGTTAATTCTAAGTGATTTAACCCCTTAAAGATGAAACTTCTGGAATAAAAGGGAATCATGACATGTCACACATGTCATGTGTCCTTAAGGGGTTAAGGTCAAAATTCTCTAATTCAGCTATAATTGCTTACCCCTAATGCATAGATATGAAAGCACTTTTTGCACAACAACTCCTTGTGGGTTATTTTTTGTTGAAGGCATAAAAGTTCCTTGCCACTGCAAGCCATGGTAAATTTAACATTCACTAGGCTGAATGTCTACTTGCCAAGTCTACATTTTCACTCTGCTATGGCTAGTGGACATGTGGAATATTTGAGCCCTGATAGAGCATATTATGTCTATAATATATAGATATATATTAATACAATGCACATTAATATTTATAGTTAAATCCCCCCTCTTATAATATTGCAGAGCGCTACAGAATCTGTTGGCGCTATATAAATGGCAATAATAATAATGATAATGTATATACACAAAATATACACATATACAGGGTGGACCAAAAGTAGGTATACATTATATGTAACTTTGCATTATAAGTTCTAAATTCTTTTATCTGCCCTCCACTATTCTTTCCAACTGCCAAACTGATGTTTAAATGCCAGAAATGTAACTGCCACTTTGTTGTGTATCAGTGTGTATGTGTACCCATATTATCTGTTGTGATGCATTTCATTGATTCAACTATAAACCTACTTTTGGGCTACCCTGTATGTAAAAATTCTCACTTTTTGCACGGATATTCGATATACTCCTAAATGGATCAAATTGCAAACAAGCATAGGTTAGGTTAAAAAAAGCTGATTTGGAATAAATCGGTTATAGTCATTGTTTGATTGTTTGTGCCTAAATGTAGCATTTCGGGTTTTTCTATGTGCAAAACATTCAGCGTCTACTGAATAATGTTGACTATCTCTCAGTCTTTCTAAAAATACACCCAATATCAAGGAATGCACTCATAGGGCTTATGTCAACATGATGCTCTGTATTCCCAGTTAGTTACTAAGAGAGCCATAGAGGAATATTGGTTGGCTGCAGTGACCACAGTAATGGATATATAATTCTACACTGGAAGATTTACAAGGGAACAATAAGCCACAATGTACTTTTTAACAAAGATCAAGAATTAAACCACCTATTCTTTGAGAAACAAATCTGCACGTTAGACCATGTCCACAGTAACGAAGGAGAGTAGTCAGAAGCAACAACTAGAATTATACGTAATTACACGTAATACTAACAAAATATACTGAAGAAACAGCAGCAGTTCCAAGATCAACGCGGCTGTCGTTTGCAGCTAAAACGTGTAAAACGCATGTCTTCCACCCTCCCTGACTCTTTTATAACATATTGAAAAGTCTGGTAATATACACGCATGAAGACTATTATATGATGGAGAAAGTATGCTATAATATGGATGTATGCTGATTTTCTGAGTACGAAACATTTAAATGTTGGATTATATACATTAATGTACAACCAACATGATCTAACGGTACAATCACAAGAAAACATCCTGTACCTTGTAGATAAGGTGGAACCCCTCAAAAATACTTAAATATCATATAAAATTATTTATAAATTAATTGAGTTACCCATGTGTCAATTTGCTTATCCTTAATTTATGTTTGTTTGTTTTTGTTTTGTCACTAATTCAATGAATAAACCTGATTAATCTGGACAACAGTGTGTTTCATGCAATAACACTATAATTTAATACTCTCCCTTATTAGCTGGATTCGGTAATTAGCCTGCTTCAATTTTCATTAATAATTTATTCATCCCTTCAATGGAATCATTGTGCAGAGCATTCCAACAACTTAAAAGCAGAATCACATCCGCAGAGTATCTTGACGTTAATGCGAAACCATGTCATCGATCGGGAGATATACACCCTCCTAGTGTCCTTCACCTAGGTACTAGATAATAATCTTAATGATGTTAACAGTAACGGATCAGATTATTAAAAGGTTACAGAATACATTAAAATAGAATTAATTCAACTAACATTTACCCACAGGCAAGAGCTTGTTAAATCACATAATAGCATGCAGACAGGCAGTCAGGCAAGCTGTGGCTTGGGGTCTCCACCTCCAACTCCCACAAAAACACAGAAAGCAATCTATCTAGAGGCTTCACAATCATTCCCAAGAACCTTTAAAATGTATTTTTCAGAGCAGATGCAGATAGGTAAAGAATAAACACTTGAGTGACAGTAAGCCATGAAAGTGTCATACCTACAGAGCATGCAATAAGTAGCATGGTACCGATGGTTCTGATAGCAGTGTTTTTTCTACTCTGAATCATTCCTTGCATTCCAGTCTATTACCTAACTGGTGCATTGCTCTACATGATCGATGAGTTTGTAATTGTGAACTGCTAATTTGAATTAACAATAACTAACAAGGATACAGCAAGTGAATGTGGAAGCATCCTTCAGTAGGAAGGATACTGCTTAATTAAATGTTAAATACAGGGATATCTGCTTGTTTCAGAAACACCAATTTAGCACTTAATTACATTCATCCCTCATAAGTGAAAACTCGTGTCCTGGCTGTAATTTGTGGGATTCAGCTCAGAAAATTCTGATTTCCTGTAGATGAGTCATGATTTCCAAATATCTAACCCATTTCTAAGTTGTACAATCATGTAATAGCTCGCATTATTTTCTGGGAGTAAGTATTACGGTATGCAAATCCCTGGCTCATCCTGATTGAATTATCTGGGGTAGTGCATCACTGACATGTTTTACCGCAGAACACGCTAATTTAAAAGCGGTCTGAACATTATGGGAAATGGAATTCAACTCACAAATACAGGAGTATTCACTAAAGGGTGAATTTAAAGTGAATTTTAAATCTAAGGTCAAGATAGTCAAACGGACTTAGAGCATTTTTACTCTTCAGCTATATTGACCTTAAATTTAAAATTCACTTTGAATTCACCTTGATTCTCATTTTGTGCACAACCCTGTTCAAATGCCGACGTAACCTTCCCTGGAATAGATTTTGATTTCTGTTGGCCTAGTGTTAAATGGTATTTGGGGTGACAAAAAATAATTGGTGATTGCTGTATATAGTTATATAGGTAAAGTACTACACTAGTTTTCTCCTGCTTTTGAATTACTGCTTAAGCAGCTGTTGCAGAATGATTCAAGCAGATGAATGTTAAGAGTTTAAGTAATCCCTTCCATTCTTTCCACAAATCAGCTCAGCAATCATGTGCCAGCCGAAAAGAGTTCAACTCTCCGAGAATTGCAGGCCATTCTGGAGCAGGAAAGGAGACTGCATCAAGAAGAATGTGAAAAGGTGACAGACCGGATCATTCAGGTAGTTTATTATCTAACCCATCCGTCTTCAATGTGTCAACCAGATTTAGCTCCCTATACAAAGAAATTATACAGATATAACAAGGTAAACTGAGGAAATCCAGATAATTAATATCTAAATACTCTGTTGCATTACATAGGATTTAACCCTATTGTAGTATAATTTGCTAGGTTAATAAATGTATCCATTATTATTAATGTAGTGAGAAAATGGCTTTAAATGATCACTAATGTAATGATTGATTACAATTTCTAAAGGCAAAAAGAACACAAGTGCCGAAGAACTACGTCTATCCATCGATGTGGCATAACTTAATTTAAAGTGCTGGTAACCTGCTAGATAACAAATGCTGTGTAATCGCATTGACTTTAAAGTCATGAACGTTGATTCAGATTGCTATTAAATGGCCAACAGTGATCTAGTTATTACCTTGAGCAGGAAAGCTGGTAGTCTCTCTATGTACTCTCATAACACCCTCACACTGCGGAAAATGGTTCTGTTTGTTAAGTGGCTTGTTTGCAAATACCTGGTGACTCTTCTTGTTCTTCTCTGCATTTTGTAACATAACTGTGATATATAGCCCCTTGAGAGAATTAGACCTGATTTATCTCTTGCTCTACCAAGTAAAACTCTTAAAGGGTTACTCCAGGCACCGGGACTGCTTTGAAGTGGTTATGGTAATTTATAGCCTGTATGTGCAACATTTCTGATGATGTCACTTAGCCTCATTGCTGGGGGAGTGACATCCCAAAGGCCCTGCTTAGGGAGGACTAAGGTTGCATGGAGCAGGACCGAAGCTCTGTTAGTCGTCTACAACACAATCTATGCACAGAGGTCTCATTCCAGGCTGCTAATGATGCTTATGGAACTCAAGTTACACCCGTGGCCACAAAGCTCTGTATTTGCTGTGTTTCTTACTGAAATGCTGGACATAGAGACTCAAGCTTCATGACCACTTCAAATCACTGGAGTGGTCACAGTGTTTGGAAAAATCCTTCAAATTCTTACTGCTTCTCCCTGCCAGAGTGAAACTGAAAATGTCCTATTCATGGTACATGTTTACTCTTATTTTTTTACATTTATTGTACTGGCTTATTTTATGAATGTAATTGATCTCAGATGTGTCCCATGACAGTACAGTTCTTATTTACTATAAGTCTGCCCAGGACCTCTTTGGTGGTTGTTGGAATCGTGCAAAGTGTGTAACATATTATTTGTATTCATATAAATATAAACGGTGATGAGAGAAGAATGGAACCAACCTTGTGAGATATGAAGCTTTGCTTTAAATGCATGTGGCGGACCTGGTATCAGTCCCTGAGGTTGCCCGAACCCATATTTCATTTTCCCAAACAATACCGTATTCCCCTGGAACTGAACAGAACTTATGTGGTCCCTCTTGTTACTGACTTAGAACACCAAACACCCCTGGCTGTTTAAGGATTAACACGATTAAAGGATTAACTTGAGTGCTCTCCTTGTGTGGCCGCGGTTCGTATAACCGAATGCACGTGGTCCAGTACATGGCCATTTTGTCTCCCGAACACAGGCAACGGTACTTGGTCATCGAGTGCATGGAACTAATTTCAGATACATGTTCTTATGAACCCCAGTCAGGATGGTACTGCTGCCTGTATACTTTCCCGACCAACTAGACGAACCAAACTCCCGAATAGCGATCTTGTTCCACCGAACCAATCTGAGCGCTTTTTGGATATGTTGTGTGCTCAGATACAGGCAATTCGGGGATATAAGAATTGTGGGATTCCTGTAATGTTTCATTATGTTTTTTGGGTGTTTTATAATATTTTATGTATTTCCTGTAACTGAGAGATAATCGAGTTATCAAAATTCCCAGCTCAATTATCTCTCAGACCCAGAGACTCTTGGCAAAAAAACCCTGTAAAATTGCTTTAGAGACCCCATACTATGGAGCTGTGCATAAAAAGCCAAGGGCTTATAAAAATCAGTTGACTTCCAGAACTGCGTGTCGTCCAGTTACTGGGGGAATTGGTGTATAATGACTGACTAGTGCTTTCTTCGAGGTCCAGAGGATTCCAGCGGAGATCTTGTATCTTAGGATTGCAGCTCCGCTACAATGCATTCTATTAGTATATATAGAATTGTCTCTAAATGATTTTTGATAATTGCAATGGTTGTATATTGGGAAGTAAGGAGGCCTGGTGCTTTTATGAATTTGAATAAACTGTGATGAGTTTATTAAATTTATTAAATATATTGCACGTTGATAACTCATCTACCTGTATGGACATCCCTGACACCAGAAACCTATAGGTTATCATATTTTATAATGTAACTCCCTTTTCGTTTAGGCATTCTTTACGTGAACTTAGTTTAACATTTATTATTTTACAGCATGCTATTTTATGGGATGTTGTGTTCTTACTGATGAAGGCTGTTGGTCTATTATCTCATAGCTGGAAGAGGAACATCTGAAAAACCTACGCAGGAAAGATTTGGAGGTCCAGAGCCTCACTCTGCAGAATAAGTTGGAAGAGAAAACCTGGGGCCAGGAGAAGAGTCTCTTAGATCAGGAAGTGAGGAACTTCAAACAGAATGTCTTTGTTTTGTATGTCAAGTTAAAGTGGCTCCTGGCCCAGTGGCGTCAGTGCAAGAGGGTGGAACAAGAAGAAGTGGGGGACAAATTGCTGCAGGTACTTTCTATTACATATGCGTGGTATATTAGGAGAGCTGCAGTCTAATGCCTTATGAAATAGTCAACTTTTTAGAAATTAAAAATGTATCAATTTCTCTACAGTTCTAGATCCCTCGCCACAGTGGATTCTATAATGAAAAAAAATATACGGGAGTTCTTTAGAAAACAAATATCTACATCACTTATACAAATAGCTAGCAAATTCATACAATAACCTGAATATATATCTACCATTATATATCTCTATAGTTTGCAAACATGCATACAAATAGCTATCTTATCCACTGGATCCTGGGTGGTGACTGTGAGTTTACTATGTAGTTGAGATCATGGGTACATATCTACCTAATTGCCACACTATAGACTATAACGGTAAAGAGAAGGCTGAAATAGCATAATAAAGGTCCTTTGTATGAAGGCTACACAGTAAGATCTGATGTACCTACTAGGTATGAATAAATGTGAGTGGTTGCTTCCTGAGTCAACAAGGTGAAATTCTCAACTTAATATATCATCAATGTAACTACATGAAGTCTCAGTGACAGTTATGTTGCGCTGATTCAAGTGTTTTGAATCTCCCATTTTATTCTATGAATTATCCACCCAGAACGCTATATGTCTTTGGTTAATAATAATCTTTTTCACTGATTTCTTCAGTAAAAACAAGGACTTATGTACACTATGTATGCTGGAGAGTGTGCTGTCCAACACACAAAATCTGTTGCCCTTGAAAGATAGCACTGTAGCACAGTTGTAACACTCCAAATACATCATCTATGGCACCATTTGTTTCCCATTGGATGTCTTATTTGTATATATTTATATCACTTTTTTTTTATAGAAGAACATTGATTTAATCACAATACTGTGTTGTGCCATAAGCCACTTTCACAGTACCTACGGTATTTCTACAAAAGCCTTACTTGTGCCTACCTATGCATGAAACAAAAATTGTCATAAACGTCATCGTTAGGAAAACATTGTGCCATTTAAAGAAAAAAATACAAATAATCTCATAAAGCTGGTAGCTAGAAATAAGTATTAATTTAATAAATGAATCATGTGATTTGACTTAAGGCTTCTAAAATAAGCTATCAAATCCAGGGCTTCTTGCCACAGTGAGTCACGTCTTGGGAAGAATGCTTTATTTTGCTAATAAAATATTTCTAAGTGCATGTTACGGGTAGGATGAATGATTAATGCTCTAACAAACAGTTCATCGTGATGTTGTTCATCAAAAGCACAGCTCTAGTGTAATATTTTATTTTGTAGGGTTATGGTGTTAATATGAATAGTGTCTTTTTTCCAGATTGATCAATTGCCAGCCCTTCCAGAGTTTGCTGTTCACACTGAGTTCAGGGTAAGTGACCCTGATATGGAGGAAGCAGAAGACACAGATGAGGATGCAGTGTTTGCCTTACCAGATTATACCCAACATTCCACAGCTGAAAATATCAGCCCCCAACTCCAGACAGCTGAACTGCTCCAGCACCAGAAGCAGGTATTGATCTTGGTCATATGTGAAGCTCAAATTCCAATATAAATGTATTGGAGGCTCTTCAAATATAATATTCAATTTATTATAATTATTATTATTATTATTATAATGACAATAACAACCTTGATTTTATTGGGCATCAGATTCTAGAAATGTGGATTCCTAAAGATATAATGATATAAGGTTTAAGTGTAATGTCGGCTACTGGTTACTGTCCAGCAATCCATATGGCAAATGAACACTTTGTGATTTGCATTGTGTTGAGAGGTTTGAAATGTGATGAATTTAAAACTGATCAATATGTATTTTGTGAAATTCTATAAATATGATCTCTGCAATCACCTAGTGGGTATCTTTTGCATAAACGTTAGGCCATATATTTAGACTATTCAACAAAAATTATACAAATAAGTGTAATGAAAATGCGCTTAATACAAATAAATAAAGTGATAGCGGCTTGGACACTCTGGATACTCCTTAATATCGCACAATACAAGCATGAATTTAAAAATAATACTCAGTGTTTAGGTGATATACTCCACCAAAAACACAAAAGAGTGAGTAAAGCAATGAGTCTTACATGGACAAAGTACCCCCTGAAGGTATGCACAGCGGCAGCATTAACATATGTGAAGATACAAAAGAATAAAACAAATAATACTGCAATATGGTCTATATTTATATGTGAATATAAAGGAGGGTCTTATTGTGTTACCCGTTAAGGGTAACACAATGCCACGGAGGAAAGCCATCAGCAATGATCTTAAAGAAGCAACTGTTGCTGCCCATCAAACTGAGAAGGGTTATAAGACTATTTCCAAATAATTTAAAGTCCATCATTCCACAGTGAGAAAGGTTATTAAAAAGCAAAAAACATTCAAGACAGTTGCCAATCTTCCCAGAGGTGGACATCCTTGCAAATTCACCCCAAGGACAGACCTTGCAATGCTCAGAGAAATTGCAAAAAAAACGATTTATAGTTCAGACTCTACAGGCCTTAGTAATCAAGTTCTTGACAGTACAATTACAAGTATTGTTTGTTCGGGTTGCCAGGAAAAAGGATCTTCTCTCTAAAAAGAACAAGGCAGCATGACTTATGTTTGCAAATTTGCAACTGAACAAACCACAAGACTTCTGGAACAATTTTCTTTGGATAGATGAAACCAAGGCGGAGAGGTTTGCCATAATGCATAGCACCATTTTTTTTGCAAAAACACGGCATATTAGCACAAACACCTCATACCAACTGTCAAGCACGGTGGTAGGGGGTGATCATTTTGGCTTGTTTGGCAGCCACAGGACCTGGGTTCCTTGCAGTCATTGAGTCGAACACGGACTCCTCTGTATACCAAGTATTCTTGGGCAAAATGTCCAATAGCTAAAGCTTGGCCGATAGTTACATAGTTACATAGGACAAAACTCAGGCGCCCCCCTCCCGCCCACGCCACCCCCACCCAACCCTCCCCCCCCGCCCGCGCCACCCCCACCCAACCCTTCCCCATCCCGCCTTCTAAATACACACACACACATTCACTGACAAATACGCATACACTAGGTAACAGAAACACACACACACACTAACACACACACTCACTAGCAGATACACACACACACACTCACACTAACAGACACACACACAGTCTAACAGACACACACAGTCTAACAGACAAACACACTAACATACACACACACACACTTACAGACACACACACACTAACACACACACTGACACATACACACACACACACTGACACACACACACACACACTAACAGACACACACACACACAGACCCACACACTAACAGACACACACAGACACACTAACAGACACACACACACTTACAGACATACACACACACTAACAGACATACACACACACTAACAAACACACACTTACAGACATACACACACACACACACACACACTAACAGACACACACACACTTACAGACATACACACACACTAACAAACACACACTTACAGACATACACACACACAGACACACTAACAGACATACACAGACATACAAACACACTCACTCACTCACATATTTAATACATTTTTTTTTTTAAATTTAACCCCCCCAGCCTCCTTACCTTTGGGAATGCTGGGGGGGGGGGGGGGGTATCTGTCTCCCTGGTGGTCCAGTGGCTGCTGGGCAGTGCGGGTGGGTGGGCGGGCGGCGAGGGAGCACTTCCTCTGAGCTGTCTGCTCAGCTCCCTCGCGCGCCGCAGAGTGATGCTGGGAGGCGGAGCCGGAATATGACGTCATATTCCGGCTCCCAGCCTCACTCTGCGGCGCGCGAGGGAGCTGAGCAGACAGCTCAGAGGAAGTGCTCCCTCGCCGCCCGCCCACCCACCCGCACTGCCCAGCAGCCCGCCGGCCGCCCAGCATGCCTTGTTAGCCGCAAGGCTAACAAGACATTTGCCTTGGGCATTTGGGGGCGGCTTTTTTTGCCGCTCCCTGAAAAATGCCGCCCAAGGCAAATGCCTTGTTTGCCTCGCGGCTAATACGCCCCTGTCTTATTCCCATGACTGTATGATTTAGATTGCATGTACGACCTGTGCTCACAACTCCCGCAGTGGAGTTTTCCACCACTAGATTGCACTGTGCAATACAATGCTCAGTCAGCTTGTAGTGTTGGCCGCCCAAGTGAGGGTTCTTCTGAAAGAGCCTCTTTGGGTCCTTAAAATATGACTTGAAGCCTCTGTGTAGGAGTGAGCTCTCAAGCTCCTCTGCAGCTCATCTAGTCTTTCCAGAATATGTAAGAGGGGATGAGGGAGTGAGGTAGCTGTCCCTGATAACATGGCACAAGAGCATACCTCCCAATATAGCTTCCAATTTAGTCGGTGTCATGGTGATCAGGTCTATTTTAGGAGCTAAAGAGAGGACTTGTTTTGAAATTGGTCAATCAGAGAAAGCTGACTGCCAATCAGCCACACTAAGGGTAACACTAAGGGTAACACACTGTTACAGTACTCTGAACATGGTCTTAGTGCACATAGCATAGCTACACATTCTGATTTAAGCAGCCTGGTACAGCAGGGCAGAAAGCCACACTTGTTATCGTCCTGCTATATTCAGGACAATTGGGAGGTCTGCAAAATGTGACAGAGGCTTCCATGCAAAGAGGGAACTCTATCACACTATATCATTCTATATTTGTTAAAGTAATCTTTACTAATGTCTACATCACAAGAATATTTCACTTGGAGTCCTTCCTGTTATACGGTGAATGTTGCTTTCCAATTTAGTGTTTTCATTATTCTGTGCATCCCCGTATAATGATGCACTCTTATTTGTACATTGTCACCAAATAACGAAGTGTTATTTTTAGGTAGATCAATAAGACTTTTAAAGGTGTCACTGGTGCCAAATCAGATACTAACATCCTTTGAGTGGAGATTATTGGAATGACAGTCAATGTACTCGATTGGGTTGATTCAGCAGTTAAAGATGCTGATGTTTGCTCTACTAAATCTAAAATGGCTCAGCTCAATATTTTACAGTGAGATAGTGTAACCCCCTGTAATAAAGCAACCTCTGAAGAGAACAAGGCTTGCTGCTGTAGAGAATTTTAAGAAATTTTAAAGCAAAGGTTTCACTCAGTTCTGTGCTAACTTGCACATAAATGGTAATCATTTTACTGGTGTATAGATTTAATTTTATTTGCAATTGATGTGTTTTTGGCATAATACTCTCTACATTCTGCATACGGGAAAAAGAAGAGTTCTGCAAGCAGCTGCTCACTTAGCCACTCGCTCCAAAATGGAGCACTTACAGTAGCATGTTTCTGTGTGTCTGTGCTCTCCATTGTGAGGCCATCTTGGTTGGGGAGTAAGTGTTTTCTTCTCTATGTCCTTCCTGGCAATTTGACATGTTCTTCATATGGCAAGTTCACTCTAAATCTTGTTTTATGGCCCATTTGGCAGTAATACTCTGCACATGAGAGGAGACAGATGAATTATGACTGACTATGGTAACTCTCATGTGACTGAGCGCGAGAGTGATCATAGTTTGTGAACATAGCCTGAGAATTGCCAGCAGGGTATGATGAGGGTGCACCTGTGCCCTTATAGAAAAGAAATTAAAACAATTCTTGAGATGGAAACTGTTTCCTAATGCATTACCTGTTATTCAATGAAGAAACATTGCTTCTTATAGCATATTGGAAATGGTGGCATCCTGTCTCTCCAAGTGAAATGTGGTGAAAATCAAAGCCCTTGGATATAAGGATGAGTTTCTATTTTTGTAGTTTGATTTGTCATTATAAAGTAAAATATATAATATCTTAATTTCCTTCTATTGTTTGAGTTTAGTTTTGTGCTTTTTCTTTTTCTATGTTTTTTGCCTTGCTGGTTTTGTGTTATGGAATATCATGGGTACCACCCAACATTTCAAATGGACAAAGAGGGACACTTTCATTTTAGGGTTGTGAGTGGGGTGTGGTCAGTGGCGGGCTGTTCTGAGAAATTTTAGGTGACTTACTAACAACTATTTATTTAAGTAAAATGTAACTTAGAAAAAAAACATTGTTTTCTTTATTTACACAGATTGAGTTCTAAACACACTTATTGCACCAAAAACACATTACTGCAAGTATTTTTGCTTTGGATCTCTGTTATAAATTCCGACACACCAACAATATGGAGTTTCAAGAAAAGAGGTATATTGAGATAGAAATGAGGGACAGAGGAATTTGGGCCCAAATAATTCTGCTAAATAGGGACATTTAGGAGGTATTTGGACATAACAGTGTAGGCTTCTCCACAGGGCCTTTGGAGCAGTGCAAAGGCATTGTTTACATTAAAAAGACTGCAGGGACAGTCTATAGCCATCAGAACCACTACATTAAACTGTCGTTCTGGTGACTATAGTGTCCGTTTAAATACATGAGGTTAACCAGACAGATATCTCAGGTCAGAAGATATTAGTACAGACAGAGTTTAGTAGAGAGTCAGTTTCTGTGAGAGGAGTATAGCACCCCCATCTTAAAACTTCACCAGCTGCTAATTAAATATACATCATTTGAATCTCCCCTGAGGTTTCATAGTTGGAAGGTGATTGTTAGGGTAGATTGTCATTTAGTCTCTCAGCATACAAAATGCTTACTAGTTCCAAAGAAAAAACTAATGTACAGGCAGGAAAGTAATTAAATGGCTGATAATAAAAGGGACTAAAAGATTATTGTAAAGGGAAGATCAATATGTAATGCTGAACATGTAATATATATATGTATAAAAAGAAAACAAAAAACAGACAATCACTACACAGTAACTTCCAAGTTTACTATTGATTTGCAAGTAAAGATTTTTGGGGGGGTTTTGTTAGTCTGCTCTAAATTTACCAAATTCACTGAAATAACTTTCTCTTTCATAAATAAATTACAATTAAAGATGATAATAAAAATTTCAGGAGCGTCATAAGAATATATAGGTTTTGTTGCGTGATTTGTTCACAATTTGCATGATTTGATCACGATAATATTGCGGGCACATGCATGGACAGATTTGCTTCCTACAATCACACTTAGCAATTGACAGCAAGACCAAGTGATGCTAAACCCTTAACATTGACATCCTGCACAGCTAACTGAAAAAGGGGGACTTTTTGTTTGTTTTGTAGCTGGGAGCTGTTATCACTAAAGACACATCAGATATTAATCCCAATGATTTCAGCTTTGCAGTGTTCTGGACCAATGGCCAAACTAATGTTGAAGGGGGGCCTAGTGAAGGAATTTGTTTTTTGGGTCCCATCTAGTTCAAGGACGGCCTAAAGGTTGAATCACATCTTTCATATAACCTCCACAATACTTTGCCAGCTGGGAATCTAACGTTTGGCCACCCTTGCAGGATTGTATTTGTGGGTTGACTATAAACTTGTTTTCATATTGAGTAATTGTGTGAATGTAGGGGTTTATGTGTGTGTGGTATTGCCACCCCATCCCCCCAGCTTGTTGGGTCCGGTCCAGCTTCACCAGCAGTAGTTCTACCTACCATTGTTTCGGAAACATTCTTCAGAATGCTTGCATTATCAGCAGCACCATGTTATGATCACAGTAAATATAGATTGTAACTGCTACTTTACACTGTCAACTGCTACTGCAGATTACAAATAGGGTGTGCTAAGATGCCAAAGAACAATGTTCCTCCAAGTGACACAGTAGTATTCTGTAATTCCTAATGGGGTCAGTTGTCCCATTAATATTCAGGCCCATCATGGTGGAGGAAGAATTGGTCTTCAGGAAATTGTTTACTGTATGCATTTCATGACTATATCTCGAAAATAATATGTGCAGTAAAATTACTTACAGGAAGGTGACCTTGTATAATATTGCTTTAACTTCGTTGAAAACTAAAGCATGTGCTTCATATAAAATAATGATATTACCATGTGTGAGAATCCGGCCTAATATGCACAATAAAAACAACAGATGGTAAAATAGATAATTGATTAATAAAATGATAATGTATCAAAATTATATCTAAACTAAAGTCTGTTACTTGTTTTGCTGCTGTTTTTAAGAGTGCGATATCTTCTTAATTTGAGCAGTATTGCACTTGAAACAATTGTTACGTAAAAGTACAAATAAAATATTTGAACTTTGTTTGCATTATGTCTTGTAGGCCGGGGAAAATCGACGTCTCCTTGATGCATTTAAGGGCTTATTAGATGATTTTCGATCCGAGTTGCATGACGAAGAGAGAGAGAAACATGAAATCCAGCAGTATTACGCAGAGGAGAAGGCATCTTGGAAAGTTACAGAGACTGAATTCAAGTGTCGGCTAGAACAGGTATATAGTTCAGAACTTAATATAATAATTTAACAATTATTCCTTTTTTTTTTTTTTTTTTTTTTATTTAAATCAGCAGATATTCCTAGGGATATTAACATTAGTAAGTAGTGATTAAGGCTAAAAGAAAGGTTGAGGATGGAATATTTAAATTCCATATCGGGAAATTACACCTAGCAAAACAAACTAGATAACTGAATGATTATTGATGGGATTTTTTTTTACAGATTTAAAACAAACACTCCTGGAGTAAACAATGAGTCAGAATGGGGGTATACGTGGGTGTTAGGGAAGGTGGTAAAAAAAAAAGGAAAAGGTAGAAGCTACATTACTGGGCCCCACTAAAAATATTGTGTCGATCTCTAAAGTGCCATCATTTATGGATAGCTGAATACATGTATAAAGTCAGGTGTCAAGGTGCATCCAGTCAGCATCTAAAAAGCTCATCAGAAAACAGGGGCTACTGACAGGACTAACCAGGAGAAAGATGTCTGTCTCCTCATTCTCCATATTGACTCAGACCTCATAATAACTATTGGGGCCATGCTAAATGTCTCCCGTATTTCCCATAACCCTGTGTAGTATGTTGTAGATTTATACTGTACTCATCTCCTGGATGATGACATGAGAGAAATTAAACCATGGGCACAGGAGGAAGGGGTGCACAGTCATGTGGCTCATTAAATGTGCCTCCACAATGCAAGATAAACTTTCAGTTCCCATAGCAGTAACTATGTTCATAGACCCTCTGAGCCAAGTGTCACGAGTCTTCATTCTCCTGTGCTACTAAAAGAGACCATAAACACTCTTTTTCAGGTGCCAGAGAATGCCCGGTCACCCTGGTACTCATGGACAAATAAATAAAATTCTCTACATCCTCTTATATTCTTTGCTAAATTTGTAATTTGATCAATTTGTCAGGTCCGTTAAGCAATTTTTGCGGTTTACTGAGTAAATCTCTAAATGTTGCCGTATGACTGAAGCATAGTGCGTAAAGTGTTGGTTTGGATATGATTGTTTAGAAATTGTTACCTTTACCTTGTATAGCCCTGACACTACATGCACAATAATCTTTGAAATCTGACTGAGAACACATTGGGTCTGTTCATTTTACATCACATTCAGGCACTGGGAAGATTATGCAGTAAGGACAAGATTAAAATCAGATTACACTGGAGATTAACCTCATTCTTCAGCATGAAACCCAATTTACACTCTAATATAAAATGAAATCCCTTAAAAAAAATATCAACCAGCGTGACACTGAGCCATTAATATGTAATTACAGGGAAATCATCAATATATTCTTTTATATTTTTTCTTCAACTTCAGAAGTATTAAAAAAAAGCTATAACCTAGAATGGTAAAATCAGACTAATGACTGATTAAGTTTTGGAGTATCTAGAATAATGTTAGCATAGCAGAAATGTTGTATATATAAACACCATGTACTAATATATTAGTACTAATTTCTATAAACCAATAAACATTCAATTTTTTTTTTTATTTAATGCAGACAATTTACTTTAATCTCTAATTAATCTGCGTGAGTAATATTTTTCAACAAATTAAAATTTCTAAACAACTTCTGTATGATATAAGATACCATGGAACACAAGTTCTAAAAGGAACTGGCTCACAAAACTTTATTTTACTTGAGACTAGCCCATATGATCATTACATAAACATTGCTGTGACAACTCAAAAAAAATACAAACAGTCAAATCATAGCAGACAACATACAACAATTTATTATAACACAAGGACATATTTATAAAGGGGTGGGGAAGACAACAATTAACAGAACATCTCTCTCCTGCCTGCAGAATTAGCAATATGCAAATCTATCTGAATATGCAAATTAACCAGTCTTGCTATTCAGGTAGTGCATATTGCTGTTGCTACCAACAGAGGCACTACAAAGGCTCCATTGCCAAATCCACCTGAGCAATCCTCGGCAGTACAGGAGAGCAGGCAAAACATTTAACAGTATACACACACACAATATAAACAATTACATTACACACACCCTGCACCTATAATGGGTACAGGGTAATTAAAACATAAGAAAAGTTCAGCAACCTACATAAATAGTCTGTCTGAAGGTCCAGGTGATGGTGACTACCGTCACAAAGGTGAAATAAAAGCTCTCAGGAGTTTAGTTTCCATTCGAAAACAGCGAGTGTGTGAATGGATATTTTGAGCTCGGACACATAATATTTCAAATAGCCAAAGCCACTTTTGTTTTAGGGCTATGGCTGAATGAGTCAATGGGACAGGCTGTTCGAGAGCATCTTAAGTGAGTTAATTACCTATTCATAAGTTATGTAACTGAGAGTAAATTTGAACAAAGTATTACATTCAAAACAAGCATATTTGGTATCATATTAAAGGACCACTCTAGTGCCAGGAAAACATACTCGTTTTCCTGGCACTAGAGTGCCCTGAGGGTGCCCCCACCCTCAGGGACCCACTCCCGCCAGGCTCTGGGGGGAGGAAGGGGTTAAACTTACCTCTTTCTCCAGCGCCGGGCGGGGAGCTTTCCTCCTCCTCCTCTTCTTCCTCGCGACGTCATCGGCTGAATGCGCATGCGCGGCAGGAGCCGCGCTCGCATTCAGCCGGTCACATAGGAAAGCATTCATAATGCTTTCCTATGGACGCTTGCGTGCTCTCACTGTGATTTTCACAGTGAGAAGCACGCAAGCGCCTCTAGCGGCTGTCAATGAGACAGCCACTAGAGGCTCTGGAGGCTGGATTAACCCTCCGTATAAACATAGCAATTTCTCTGAAACTGCTATGTTTATAAAAAAAAGGGTTAATCCTAGAGGGACCTGGCACCCAGACCACCTCATTAAGCTGAAGTGGTCTGGGTGCCTAGAGTGGTCCTTTAAATTACTTTGAGTACTTATTACCTTGAAGCTCTTAAATAAGTCTCTAAACACCAAATGTTTTGTGTTTCAGAACGACGCAAAGTAATACATATATTTAGATTCCAAAATAGGGTCTGCCTCCTATAGAGGACACTTGAGAAATACAGTATCTGTGATTAACAATCATTAAAAAAGGAACTTCTCTACAAGTTCCATTTGTCTATTTTCCCCAATCAGCTTCCAACATCTCTCCATCATTCATCTTCCCTATTTTCTTCTGAATCTCCTCTGTCCAAGATTTCTTTTTCTATCACCATACTTTTTAAGTGTATCTGTTTAAAAGGGACAGTCCCTATTTTGAACCCACATTCTTCTTTCCCTCTTTTGTATTCCAATGTCCCTCTTCTGTAGGAGCTCTGCATTGCTGGTGTGTATTACAGTGTCAACAGCTATAATATAGTGATGTGTCTTTAAACTACAATACATGTTTTTAGCAGTCAGGCAGGGTAAATAAGATACGTTGTTCTTGTTCTAAATTACATTTTAGTTTCATAAATTATTAATAAGTAACTTAAATTTCTCTGAACTGCCCATTTCTAGCCACACCCCAGTTTCACCACTAAAAATAAAGTGTCCCTTATTTGAAATGTTGGAACGTATATGTCACTGTGGCTCTTTCCCGTCCTATCACATTGCTGTTGTGTAAACAAATGGTAGCATTATATTGTTACTTTATTTTTGTGGCTATGTTAAAGCCTGTATTCCGGTATTGATGGACACTACAGAAAAATATAATTGAGATCTAGACACAATTCAGATGCATATGCCGAGTTACACTTTATTGAGCTATGAATACACCATAACTAAACTGGGGTGCCACAAAATCTCCATAAGGACAACTTGCTTGGCAACCGTGAGATATAGGAAAGTACCGAAAAAAACAGAAATGCCACGTTCACTTACTGATTGCAGCTTTAACCCCTTAAGGACCAAACTTCTGAAATAAAAGGGAATCATGACGTGTCACACACGTCATGTGTCCTTAAGGGGTTAAACTGAGTAAACTATTTTGGCAATATATGAACTTTAGCAACACAAAAAATGTTTAATAAGAAATTTAGATTTTTTTTTTCTCCACAATAGCAAGTCATTTACTCTTTATGCAAGCAGTCCATATGGAAAACAATTCAGGAGCGCTGTTAAATATACACTAGTAATTGATATTAGTCACCTTTTTGTTTCATTGGCTGGAAAAAAAGATTACGAAGATGACTGTATAGTCTGGCTCAGGACTATTATTTTGCAGACAAAGGATATTGGCAGTTGATAAGACGTCTGGTTTATAAATCACTTCAAATCATCTCTAAATCCAGGTGTTCCTGGGTCAATTTTTACTTTATCTGCAATGTGTGAGCTTATATTTCCTCTGGCTTGCAATCTGCATCATTTAAACTTGATCACTTACTTTTTATTTTATTGAGGTAGTTCTTTATACGCCAAGATTCCGTGTCATATTTTCTGTCTCGGAAAAGCCGTTTGCGTAATTGATTTTTCTATGTTAAAGGAATGAAAGGTTTTGTTTGATTGAATCTACACACTGAAGAATTCATTATTTTTTTTAAGACAAATTAGCCAATTTGGTGGATATTTTTTTCCAAACTCAACTATTTTCTATTTTGCTGTAAAGTTGTCAACTAAAATGCCAGTCAGTAGTGTTTTTCAATTCAGTACAATGCACTGTTGTGTAAATAAGTGATATAATACTAATTACAAATATAAGTTAAGGCTAAAAAGTCTTCAATATTTTTTTTTAATGAAAAAAAAAAAAAATATATATATATATATATATATCATATGAACACATTGCTTGCTCTGCTTATATGCAATATAGATGTCTAGAAAAATATATGGAAATTACATCTAATAACCTTCTTATGTTTTTATTACTTTTAAGTTAGTTTAATTTGAGCTCTCTAGGTTATTAAAGCATTAATACAACCAAAAAAAATTGATTTAATAAAACATAATTTTTTTGGTTAGAGTAACTATTCTTATCCAGATATTTATATTATAAAGCAATCATAGTACATACAGCAGTTGGACTGCTTGCTATTGCATATGATGGCGCTCTGACGTTGGGCCAGCCTCCCTGCGTGCTGTCTGCACAATTGGATCATTATTTACATTGTTTCCAGTCGTGAGCGTGCAGTTACATCATCTTAACTGATGCTGCTCGTTTGCCCACCAAATCCCTCTCCAGTTTCTATTTATTGTCTTGCAGTATGAAGAAAAGAGGCAGAAAGTCCAAGGAGAAACAAGTCCCAGTGAATCAAAGTCATCATTTAAGCGTGAGCGAGAGGAGCATAAGAAGTTGCTTGCTGCAAGTCACAGTCTGGTGATGGACCTACGGAGACAAATCCAGCAAACTGAGAAGAACTGGTGCCGGGAGAAAGGGGACCTAATGGATCGCTTTGACAGGGAACGCCGTGATTGGGAGAGGCAGTATATGGAGTTCCAAAGGAAAATAGATATGGTAAGAAAATTATGGTCACCTACAATTTTAACTAGCGATGACTACCATGCAAAACATAATAAAATAATCTGACATTACATTGAATTTATATTCCTTTATATGTTGTCATATAATGCTTAAAGGACTCATGAGGCTTCTGTGAACTCATCCTTAGAAACCAATGAGACTGCTATGTGATAACTGCTAGTCTAACTCTTTCTCTTGATAGAGCAAGTCAAGGTGGGAAGCTAAGATGCAGAATCATACACCACCATATTCAGAAAATCATGATGAATCTTGCCTGATGCTATATCACAAGAATTATTGTAGATTTTGCGATTGTGCATGGAGGGCACAAATAAATGACATCCTGCAGCTTAGGTGACACCATCATTGAGTATTATATATACATCATTCTGCTTTATATTCCTTACAGTTTTTCAATCATGTCCCCAGAAAGTTGTATTGCCCTATTTTACATAAGCGTTAAAATTACTTCCCAGTGACTGGACACCTATCTTTCTCATTTGTATTGATTATATGTTTCCACTTCACATGTGGCATGGCATTGTCACACCTGCCAAAGGAATTAGAGCTTCTGTGGTGGTGCAGTGCTGTCTCCAGAACTCACCGTCAGGACATTTAAATTTGATTTATGTGGTATTCCAATACGATGACTTACTATTACATGTATCAGAGCAAGACCTCTTGGGAAATAACATGCTAAAAATAATATAGGCATTGCTCCCTATAGAAAAACAAATGAGTGCTATTCTAAGACAGCAGTAGCCAACCCTTTGGCACTCCAGATGTTTTGGACTTCATGATACCCTCTGATACTTTGCTAGCATTATGGCTTTAAAAGCATTATATGAAATGTAGTCCACAACATCAAGAGTGCCAAAGGTTGCCTACCCCTGACCTAAGAGCTGTTAGAACTTTATGCTTCAGTGAAATTGACCGAGAAATATAGGATAGAATATTATGGAGAATCTCTAGGGAGAACCAGAGGAACATCAATAAATAGAAAATAATTTACAAAGACATATACTTGAACAATCATGAAATGCTGAGATGCTTTTAATAGCACAATGTATAAATCTATGCCTGTGAAGCTGAATACATTGTGTACAGTGGATGTACAAATATTTTAATGGGAAAAGGTGACCATCACACTACAAAAGATCATGTTGTCACATCAGTGAGCCTTTTTAACTTGAATGAGCTTTGTGGTCCGGAAAAGACCAGAACGTGTCTCTCATTCGTAAAACCCACACCTTAACTAACAAAGTCTTTTAGTAACTTCAGATGATTTACCAATAATATACAAAACCTAATCTTCTACATCAGTAGCTGTCAAAACCATCCAACAGCACAATTATGCACAGCTAGCTCAATATGCAACTTATATATGCATTTATATTGTTTTTCAATTTGAGTGTGATTTTCTAACAATGTGGCAACAATTGCAACCACAGGAATCTACACTACATTATATGAACAAAAATATTTGGACACCTATCCATTACACCAATAGAGACTTTTATCATTGCCTTCTAAATACATAGACATTAATACGTAGTTGCTTCCCCCACCTCCCTCTCTTATGGGAAGGCTTTCCACAAGATTTTGGAGAGTTTCTGTGGGAATTTTTGCCATTCATCCAGCAGAGAATTTGTGAGGTCAGGCACCAAATGTTGGATGAGAAGGTCTTGCTTGCAAACTCCATTCTAGTTCATCCCAAAGGTGTTAGATGGGGTTGATGTCAAAGCTGTGTGCCGGCCAGTCAAGTTCTTCCACACCAAACTCATCCAACCATGTCTTTATGGACCTTGCTATGTGCACTGGGGCACTTTCATGCTGGAATAGAAAAGGACATTCCCCAAATTGTTCCCATAAAGTTGGAAGCAGAGCATTGTCCAATTTATCTTGGTTTGTTGAAGCATTAAGATTTCCTTTCACTAGAAGTAAGGGGCCTAGTCTAACTCCTGGAAAACAGCCCCATACAATTATCTCTCCTCCACCAACTTTCCAGTTTGCACAATGCAGTCAGGCAGGCAATGTTTTCCTGGCATCCGCAGAACCCAGTGTCCCCCATAAGACTGCCAAAACTTTACATGGTCTTTTGCTTCATGGCTGAGTTGCTGCTGTCCCTAAACTCTTCTGCTTTCCAATAATACCACCTTCATTTGACCATGAAATATCTAGCTGGGATGAAATTTCATGAACTGACTTATTGAAATGGCAGCATCCTATATCACAGTACCACGCTTGAATTCACAGAGCTCTTCAGAACAATCAATTTTTTCCATAAATGTTTGTAAATGCAGACTTCATTGCTAGATGCTTGATTTTATACACCTGTGGCAATGGATTTGAATGAAATGCCTGAATTCAATAATTAACAGGTGTGTCCCACTACTATCTTCCAAGTTGCAACCACAAACCATATATGGTGCCATATTTACAAATAGTCTGACCAACATCCAGTACAAGGGAAGTTTAGCCTAATCGAGTAAAGCTGTATATAATAGTTTTTTTCCTTTATAGTTTTTCTCTATTTTCCTGTATTTTTCTTTCACCATAACTATATTTTTCAATTAATAGGAGTTCTTTTCAAAACTAAATGCATTAGAATCAATGTTGGAAACTGATTCTACAAATCTTTCAAAGAGCCAAACTCAATACAGAATTGACTTGGAGAATTTTTCTCAATTGGCTATAAAGGCCTACATTTTGAAATTAATTTTGAATTTACTTTGATTCCCAGCAATTCTCACTTTAGTGAATAACCTTGTATGTGTTTCTGGAAGCTTTCCAACTCTTGGATGAAAACATGGACTTTGCATACAGACAGTTTTTCCCTAATAGTCACATTAGATGTTTGGAAGGGATGGAGGGGGTCTGTGGGCAGAAGGTGAGATAGGAAAGAAGGGAAGGTACTGGAGAGTTTATCATGTTTTATTCTTTTTTTTATATGCACTTGCCTGATTATAGTTTAGCGCACAAAATAAAATCATTATCTGGAATCATTTTTTTCCCTGCCGCAACAATGAATTGCAAATCTTTAAATTGAGAGCTTCATTGGTAGTGCACATATTAATCATTTCAAAAGAGGGTAGCATAGTGATCATGATTATTTCAAGTTTAAATGAACAATATAAAATATTAATGATATAGATATGATACTTCAAGTTACCATACACAAGAATATTCTAACAAAAGTTTATTAACATGGTGTGAACTGTAATTGCAAAGGGATATTTTATACTATATGCTGTCTAAAACCATTTCAGCTCCAAAAAGAAGCAGGCTCAAGAAGAACAGAAGCCTTCATTGGAGATGAAAAGGATGGCGCTCTCAGTCATTTCCCGTCAAATGGCAATCTACATGTGACCCATGCCCTTGGGGCAAGATCCTTCTCAGAATCTGATGATGTGCAGTTTGAGGAGGAGGAGGAACTGTTGCCCAAACTGAAGGGAACTGATCGGTGCTCCAGGTCTGAAAATCTATTTCTAGATGCCCTTTCTCTGGATTCTTCAGATGAAGTTGATATTGTTCAGCCTCATAAACTAGAACGGGATAAACTCTCTGAGGTAATTTTTTAATTGTCTACTTCACAGGTTTTTAAATACTGCATGGCAGAGGAGTTACTGGGTTCCAATAGGCTTCAGCCAAAGGGAAAACTTGGTGACCTCTACACTAACAAAGAGGTGGGATTATGTCTTGACATATCCCTTTCTCCTTCAACTGGATGTTCTTATACATTCCAATTCGGGCATCCTGCAAATCGGGACTTTGGTGGGAGGGAGGTAATGTGGGCGGGCCGGTGATGCATCATTAGTTCCGCCCCCAAAGCAGCGGACCCACCAGCAAGGGGCCAGGTCCGCCCGAGTCAATACCAGATCAGCCTGACGTCAATGCACGCCTGGCTATTACCTGACTAGTATTAGGTTTTAAAATTGACCTTAACATTTCATACAGGCCATGAGGAAAATGTAAAAATCTGATTAGACTCCAATTAATTGATCATAATCCAGTAATCAATCTAAGCTAAATAGAGAAGAGAAAGATTCAGATGTGAAATTGACAAACGGAGGTCCATGGTACAAGCATGTAATAAAAGTCAAGAAAGAAGTTCCAAAATTAATAAATCACAAAATATGGAGATTTCCATATATGGATTAGACGAGAGGCTCTACTTTTAACAGTGTAAATAATTTTGATACACTAAAATGCAAAGCTCGTGATCTATCAATGTATAAATTAACACAAACATGTGCAATACAAAAAATGTGTGCATGACGACTGTGAGTCACCTAGGTATGGAATAACTCCTGCCATAGAAAGAGCATGTTTCAATGTCTAGAAAATTACATGTAAGTTTAGAAATAGAAAAAAATATAAGTAATACACACAAATAAATCAAAACCCTGCTTTTTTCTCTGCTATAAGGAGAGTCCCAAATTAGCAAGGACAACTCACAACTCTGTGATCTGAATTAGATGAATGTGCTTTGTTGGTTTAATGATGAAAATGGGGATTTCATTATAGAATGTTTGAAAGAGGTCCTGTGCTGAACCAGAATTTATGATGACCAGGTTAACATTATATTTCTAACACCATTGAGCGCTGAACACTTCAAGATCCTCACAATATAGCAATACCGCACTCAAAAGAACATAATGGAATAGAAAAAAATAATATCTTGAGAACGAGTAGTGCAGATTTATTACAATATTACGAACACGGCATAATAAGCAGCAGTGATGGGAATAGTAACTAAGACATCTCTGCAACGGGCATCAAAAAAGAGAGGGGAAAAACAAAAAACCCAAACTAAATGAAACTGGGAACTAAACACATTTCACATTACTGCTAGACGCTTTCTCAATCATTTTTAATTAATTTTTTTAAAATGTTTTTTCTATATATTTGGGGTAGCGGCTTCACATTAAATCAATATTGCATAGCTCAAAAAAAAAAAAAAGCTCACAAATGTATTCAAAAAGCCTCTCTGTTGATCTTAATAACGGATCAAGTAACCCTGATTCTTAAAAACATAAAAAAACATTGAAAACCATTTATAAATTTCGTTTACCTTGTGAATTTCTCCATTTTCTTTTAAATGCATATTAAAGACATCAAATAATATAATAATCCAGTTCAGACAAGACAAAGCAGGAAAAATACTGCAAATGAGGAGGAGACATTGAAATATTGTTTCTCTAGCCTGACTGCCAGTTTACAAGGAGAGAGCTTAAAAAAATAATTAATTGACAAAGGGATTACATGGAGGTGCCAGCGTCCATTTGCAAGATGAAGATTTGTGTGTTTCTACATTTAATTCTATTGTTCATGCCTCATAAATATATACTAAATACTAGGATATGTGTAAGTGGAAGTGTCAGTTGCCCTTTATAAGACAAGAAGAAAAAAAGATTTATGGAACACTCTAACCACCATAACAATTACAGCGTGCTCTCAGAGATCACAGCCAATCAGCTAAGTGCTGCACCACCAGGCTTAGCTCAAATTGAAAGCGTTCGGCTCTCCAGAGGAAATAGTGTAGGCTCGATGCTATGCCCAGTGGGCCCCAGGTTAGAAATCAAACTGTTTGATTCTTTGCATTGGAGGGTGCTAAAGCATTCCTGGCACCATATGCACTACACTGTAAAGCAGCTCTGTCACCGTTGGGGTTTTTGCGTAATTTGTGGCCATGGGGGGTGGGGGCAGTGGAAAGTACCTGAACTTGCCTCTTACGGTCTTAGGGTCACTGTCATCCTCTTCCATCTGGTCCTTTTCTGCCCTTGGTGCTTCAGCTACCAGGGGCTGACGTCAGCGCTGTACTCTTGCTCATGTGAGTCTGCTGGATTCTCCAAATAAACAGTTTTTTCCCCCTACATATGTCACTGATGATGGTTGGGGGAAATGGCAAGTTTGACAAAAGGTTGCACTCCTTTTGTCAAGCGAAGTAAAAATACTGTGACAAAGTAGTCCCTACTTTGTTTCTGTATATCTTTTGACTGGACTAGAATTTCAGTGAAATGACAACACCGTTCATGTGAGTATTTCACAATTATTTTATCTTAATGAAATACTATTTTTTTTATATGGAAGTGACAGAGCCGCTTTAAAGGAACATTATAGTTTTAGTGATACAAAGCTGTATTCAGTATACTGTAGTGTTCCTGTGCCCCCTTCTCTCTGGTTCCCACCTGGCTATGAGAAGGGCTAAATAACTTTTTCAATATTTTACCTGATTCGAAATCCGAGTCCCATAGTACTGGGTCAGGCTCGTCTGACATCAGCCAATGGGGAGAACCTAATGTCCATGCGCGACAAGTGCTGCGGGTGCATTATGACTTCCTTATAGGAAAGCATTGACTTGCTTTCCTATGGGGTTTTTCAACATGCTGGAAATCCTCATGCAAAGCGTAAGGATGCCCAGCATCATTTCACGATCACATCAATGAGACAAAGTGGTCTGGGTGACTATAGTATTCCTTTAAAATGCTTGTAATGTTCCTTTATTTAGAAGCAAAATTTACTCTAGTATTTCAATGTGGATTAACATGTTTATCTTCTCTGCCAAATGGTGTGTGAATATAACCAAACTGTGGTTTATTGTTGCAGGGAGAGATGCAAAAGGGTGGTTTGCAGAGGTAAGCATGTGATAATTAATATATTCATGGTCACCATTTAATTTATAAAATATAGCATTATCTAATCCAGCAAAAATTAAACTGTGCTATTCAATCTAATACGAATTTAAGTCAGATTCGAATAAAGCATGTGTGTATACCATACTATACCATACCTTACGACATGCAGATTACTACTTCTTCTTGGGAATGATTGCTGCTAGTTAACTATTTATTCTGTTTATTGTTCTCTAGGGTAATGTCCGTCTCCTCTATGTCTGAATTCCATCGCTTAATGGAGAGCTCACCTTTTCTTCCTGAGAAGAATCTGGATAGTGTCAGCGACAAGGATGAATTAACACCTCCCTTGTCTCCTGATGATCTGAAATATATTGAAGAATTTAACAAAAATTGGGATTACAGTAACATCAGTAACATAGGCTTGGGCGATAAAATGGGTGGAGCTTCTGGGGTTGGAGCAGGAAATGGGAAAACAGAAAAAGATTTGTCTACTGAAACATTCCAGGCGCCGTCATGGTTCCCTACAACTAGTGTTACTATGACAACAAATACGCTGACCAATCCTGAACACTGCCCAAAACAGTCACCTCGAAGTCACACAGTAGCAGAAAGAGTGGGAATCAGGGTCTTCCATAGCCCTCCTGTGGTACGTAGGTTTGATAAATCGGCCCTTAGCAATGAGGAGAACTCACATGTCGATTCTGATTTATTGTTTTCTGTGACCAAAGCAAAAGGGAATGTCTCTGAAGCAAGAGGTGGTCCCACAGAGGTGTTTGGAAGATGGCCATGTGATCTAAACAAACACCAAAAAGACTTTATGGACAGTGGTCTCAACCTTATAGACCGCCCTGTTTGCACTACAGTGGGATTTGCTTCTTCGCTGCACAATTTAGAATTATCACGAAATATGAGTGATGACATGAAAGAAGTTGCCAACTCTGTAAGAAATGCAATCCGAACAAACCCTGCAGACTCCCAATTCAAAGACATAGCTTGTCAAACCAATGGGTTGAGGAATACAGGGACACAAACCACGCAAACCATTAGTGTTGGCTTGCAAACTGAAGCTTTACGAAGTATCACCAGCAGTCCACACAAGTGTCTGACTCCAAGAGGCGGGAGTACTCCTATATCCTCACCTTCACGTAGTATAAGAAGCAGGCAGATGGCTCCAGCTATTGAAAAGGTCCAGGCGAAGTTTGAACGCAGTTGCTGTTCTCCAAAATATGGCTCTCCAAAACTGCAGAAGAAAATTCTTCCAAAAACAGACCAGCCAACTAACCGTGCCACATTAGTAACTCCTCAGAAAGGATTCAGTGAGTCTGCATGGGCTCGATCAACAACAACAAGGGAGAGTCCTGTTCACACCACAATAAATGATGGTCTTTCCAGTCTGTTCAATATTATTGACCATAGCCCAATACATTGTGACCATTTGCAGAAACTCTCTAGGCCAAATAGCAGATCTAGGTCTGCAGAACCTAGGTCAGAATTCGGGAACATGCCTGAAATGTACATGGATGGAAGAGGGAGATCACCTAGTCCTATTCGTGTATTAATAGACCTACATAGGGAACATGCTGATGTTAATGCTGGTAGACCGGATCTTTCCACTCCACCAGGTTATTCCTTGACAGAGAATACTGCCAGAGTTCTGAGTAAGAAATTATTGGAAGAACAAAGACAGACTCCAAATAGCCCTTCCAGAGTTTGCAGAGACCACACAGCAGCAGAAATAATCAAAATTGAACCAGGATCCATTGAGGTAAGAATATGGCTACACATGTCAGTCATTTTATTTTTAGAATTGTTAAAGTTACACTTCTATTTTCAAATATTACATTAGGATGTCTGACATGTTTGCAAGTTTGGGTTTTATAAGATAAGAGATAACTTGCCACATATTTGCTTTTAATGAACTGATGTTTTGCGGTTTACCTTGCATTTGTGTAAGTATTGTTAATGATGTGGTTATTTTTATTTATATGTTCCTGAATTTGAGGGTTTTTTTCTTTAATAATTTCTATTATTTATGTCCATTAGAATATTTGGTTTATGTCACCTTGAGTGATGTTTTGCTGAAAAAAAAAGGCACTCAAAGGAGTATTATATATAAAAATTATATATAAAAACATGCAAATATTTATTCTACAGTGCTTTAATTTTCATAGCAATCACAGCCCCTGCAATCACTGAGATGAGCTGATATAACCTCCTTCCTTAGTTTGCTACACTGAAGTCCTGGTATTCTCAGTTTTCTATCTCAAGTTTCTGAGCTTTAGATATTTTTACTACTCAACTCAATGATAGTCATCTCCTCAACCTTGGAAGGATAAAAGGCTGAGTTTATCTATCTATGCTGTTTGAATTGGTGCTAAAACTATTTAGAGCCCGGTGGATATGTACTGGTTCCAGTTAACTGGGGTCTAGGTTCTGGTACGAGTCTTTCCGTAAGACCCACCAGTTTACAGCTTAGAAAGTGTCAGTATTTTGAGGTATTAGGGCTGTCTAGGAATAATTAACATGGAATTGAGATATACTAAAATACATGTTATAGGACATTTTTTGCAGTAAACGTTAGACAACTTTCATTTTCTTCATAGTCTTGTTTTGGTGAAAACTATAGAAATGTACAGCTGTTTTCACATTGTAATGTATCTTTCATCATTAAATAACAAACTTTGTGTATATGTATATAAATATATGTATATTTATTCATTTTTATATTGGAAGGGGGGTCTTTTTACATTTTCACAAAGGGCTTTTTGCAGGTTAGCCGAGTAGCTGGTGTTATGTGATTTACTTAACAAATGTCTCAAACCCAATAATATTACTCAATAACTAGAACCCATTTGGCACCACTGGAAATATGTCTCGGAATTTGTACACCTGCTAAGCTTTATTTCTTAACTACTAGTTTATTTCTCTTAGTTGTGAACTATATGCTGCTTTGCTTCTACTAAGAATTTAAACCCATCATGCATGTCATATTCTAGGTATGACCACCTTTACTAACATTTCCCTTTTTAGCTAGGGTGCATAGGTTTATTTCTCCCTGTGGTTTAACACATCTGTGGCATGTTCTTGCAAATGCATGCTTTATTTTAAAGGCTTTCAAAGCACTTTATTTCAGTGCAATAACATGACATGACTACTTGTACATAAGCCATGTTCAAACACATTATTCCACTTAAGTAACCACAGAGATAGCAGTAATGTAAGTGTATCGATCATCATAATATGCTCTATATTAAAGACATACAATTTGATCTATCCATTGTGTTTGCATGATTGCTATCATATTAAAATGTATTTTAAAATAAAAATAAAAAAAGGATCTGTGCTGTCAATTGATTGACAAATAAATAGCAGGAGAACCCTCTGACAAGCAGCTCTCATTCTCTGTCTCTAAGCCACCCCTAGCTTTGTTTACCCCCTGCCCACCTCTAAAATGACTGGACATGAAGACATGTTCCCAAGCAGAGACAATCACATAGGAAGGGTTTAGGAGTTAGGTAGAGCTGGGGAAGGGTGCTAGATTAGTGTCACACATAGAAAGTAAACCTCTGTCAGCTTAATTTACTGTCAATGGGAGGTGAAAGGGGGAAGTGTTGGCTGTCAAACTGTTGCAGGAGAACCACTTACTGCATACTCCCTGCAATTTGACAGGGATAGGTAGCAGTGCCCCCCTCTTAGCAGATACCCTACGCAATCGCACAGGATGCACACCTAAGGTCAGCCGAGTTCATAATGCATAAACATAACCCTAATTCCTCTAGCCATAATCCATAATTATAGCATCTAACCATTCCCTAGCAGCTAAGAGTTACAGGGCTTTTTTGGAAAGTAAGAATTCAAAGTGGCCAGAATGGAAGCATAGCTGGTTTAGAGTACATAGCTGACTTGAATAATGTTTCCAATTCAGCTTTTTGACCAAAATTTTAAATTTTATTCACATCAATTTATTTTTAATATACACTCTTTAGTGAGTAACTGTGCAAGCCTCGGCTGGCTTTTCTGATGTCACAAAATTGAGCATAAACAAATAAGAACCAGAACATTTGAAAAAGGTGGTTGAAATTTGTGGTGATGGACCATGGAGCTTCTCAGAAAGAGAACGCTGTACATGTCTGACATTCACTCTTGTTATACACCTAGCCTTCATTATGTTATTAATGTTACAGCAATCCCCATATAGGTAGATGTACAGACAGGGTAACATACAGATAGTATGACACATTACAACTTGCCCAGTAGCTCACACGGACCTTACTATTCACTAGCAGCCATTGCCTAGCTCAGGCATAGGCAACCTTCGGCACTGCAGATGTTTTGGACTACAACTCCCATGATACTTTGCCATCATTATGGGTGTAAGAGCTTTGTGGGAGATGTAGTCCACAACATCTGGAGTGCCAAAGGTTGCCTACCCCTGGCCTAGCTGGTTGCCTCCAGAGTATTAAGTAAATGTGATATTATACTCAGGGCCAGTGCTTCCTAGAGGCTACTTAGGCTTAGAATCTTTGTGAAATACTGAATATGACTGTGTTGGAATTTCACTAAAATTCAAACCCAGTCAAGAAATAAAGCGACAAAGTAGGGACTACTTTGTCTCTGTATTTCACCTCTGACTGACTTTCTTTGACATAAGGCTGTGTCTATGGAGGATTTTGTGGTCTTGCGGGATACCCTATAAACCTCATTGCTGTACTCTCGTGCAAGGAGAACTACGCTGGACCAAGATGGTGGTGACAATAAGGGACAGGCTCAGGTAAGTAAACTCACCTATACCTGCCCCCCTCAGCGATGATGTCACAGTTGGGGGACTTTGCAAATTCGCAATGATGATAGTGCCGCTTTAATTTATAAAAGTGCCAATTTTTATTGAAATCTGCACTTTTTGTAAAAGGGGAAAAAAAGGAGCACACACTTTTCACACATAAAGCACTTCAGCAAACTAAAGTGGTTTACGGATCTAAAGTGTCCCTTTAAATAAAACGTCTTGCAGTAGATTTAGTAGATAAACTGCAAACTATCAGAGGGTTAGACAAAGTAAAATGCAGCTGTCTTGAATTATCTGGATCATATCAATCACTAATATTGCATCAGTAACTCATCTTTGCTACATATTAAATATATCAAGAAAATCTGAATGATTTTTTTATTGGTTCATGTTTAAAGTATCGGTGTTGCACGTGGCTGGCTATCACCAATGACTATACATCTCAATCTTCTAAAAGTATGTCTGCAAACAAAAAATGCTACTATGAATATTTTACTAATGATTTCTTGTGAATGATGTAAGCATCACAATTCTGTGTTTTTGTGGTTTGTGTGTTCTTAACATGCGCAGTGTGAGAAATACGTACCAACTCACAAGAATTAAACTTACTTGCCTGTTTCCTGTAACCTTTTTTTTTAAAACAGATGCCCTGATATCATGGGGAAATGAGACGCTGTTGCACTCATCTGATACTGATTATTTTCTTTTCATTTCCTTTCCAATCTATTTGCTTTCTCTCTGTCTATCCTGTCTAGAACCAAACTATCTTACTAACTGCCCCCTGGGGACTCTAACTCTGCCTGCTCCGCTGCTGTAAGTTTCTTTTATATGTTGTTTCATTGTCTCAAAACAATATTTTATATTATTGGATCGTTCTGAAACAGAGGGAACAAAAAAAAATATATCAGTTTGGAAATTTTACGATCAACAATTTTCTCTTCCTGTCTGTGTCATCTTCTCCTTGCATGCACTCTCTGTGACTTTATAAGTAAGTGCTTTAAATATGGATAGAGCCCATCCATTTGCTAAATATAGGCTCAGCTAAAAATTGCAGGAGCTAGCTACAGGCTAAAAAGAGGCTTAATGATGCCCCCTGAGTAGATTTGCCTGCTTGACTCATTAACGCCAAGTTTGCCAGCAAGAACATTTTAATGAGGCAGACAGTAGACCTTAAAGTTGAGTTGGCATTCTTAAAGAGGTTTCTTTAGATATTATAAGGGTATGACTTTGCCAGCTGGTCCGTGGCTGAATTTATATTTCAAAGAAGCAAATGTAATCCATAACAGCTGGTGTGCCAAAGGTTTCCTTGCACTGAATCTTATAAAGACATTAGATAAAAGGCAATAGTAATTTTAAGCAAAGGATATCACCAGTCCATTTAAGCCTCTCTCTACCTTTAAAGGGTGCTTGACAAGGGAGTGCACTTCTCCACTACTGAACTTGCAGGTGAGAGGCCTATCAAATGGGATCTTTAAATATCTTAAAGGACCACTATAGTGCCAGGAAAACAAACTCATTTTCCTGGCACTATAGTGTCCCCACCCTTAGGATCCCACTCCCGCCAGGCTGAAGGGGGAGGAAGGGGGTTAAACACTCACCTTTCTCCAGCAACAGGCTCCCTTGGCGCTGGGGACTCTCCTCTCTCTTCTGATGTCATCGGCTGAATGCGCATTCAGCCAGTTTATAGGAAAGCATTCTCAATGCTTTCCTATGGTCAACAGTGTCTTCTCACTGTGAAAATCACAGTGAGAAGCGCGGAAGCACCTCTAGCGGCTGTCAATGTTTACAGCAGGCAGGGTTAATCCTAGATGGACCTGGCACCCAGACCACTTCATTGAGCTGAAGTGGTCTGGGTGCCTATAGTGGTCCTTTAATTGAGCTCTGAAGTTCTATTGTTAAAAGGCCTAGAGAGGTTACATAATGTCTGATGTTACAAAATTGTTCTTGAAAGTTAGACCTCTTTTTTTCCATTTACCTTGTTTGCAATCCAGAGAATTAATAGACTAATCTTATGTTTTCCTTACACGAATATCCTGCAGTCCAAATAAATTAACAACACTAAGGAAGGCAGTATTGGTGTCAGGGTGGTAGTCCGGTGCCCGGAACCCAGACACAGTGTCCAGGTGGCGGGGCATGGACCGGGACCCATAATGCCTGATGAAGTGGGAGTCTTCAGCGTGGAGGTGGATTAGCAGGGTCTGGTGCAGGGTAACCGCACGCCCCCTGGTGTTGAGCACCAGCGTTTGTGCAGCCACAACCAGAACCCTGATTCAGCTTTTGCAGATCCAAGGAACTAGGAGCTAGGAAATAAGCAGACCTCCCAGGAGCTGTATAGGGAGGCTCTGCAGCAAGGGTGTATCCAGTACTAGAAACAAGACAAAGCTAGAACAGGCACCAAACATGAAAACAAGACATAACTAGTAGAACCCAGAACCAGAGAAGGATAGGAAGCTAAACCCAGAACATGACACAATACATAAGGGAACATTAACTAAACATGGGCATGACGGGACAGGGCTGAACATGGACAGGTATATACAAACTAAGACACGACAAGATAACATAGGCAAAACAAGAGGAGAAATAACTAAGTACTACATATGGAAATCATGGGGGTTTAGTCACACTATATGATCATACATTGCATAAGCCTGCCAACAACGCCAATGTACCCCATATCTGGCAGGTCCTACACTGCCTAATGTATGCTAAAACAACCACAGATTAAGAACACATATATAGCACTTACCTGCAAGAAAGGACAGAAGCTTTGAGCCGCTGCCTGCAGGAACTCCAACACATAATGAAAGCTGGAAACATAAGGGTGTGGCACATAAAACAAACATTTAAAGGAAACCTGGAGACTGGGAAATCCAGGGACGAACTATAGGAATGAACCCAGAAATCCCAGCATAAAGAAAACCAGACACAGAATAGAAAACCAAAAACCAAGAAATATTAAACAAGAATAGCAAAAGGAGTACTGGATACCAGAAGCCATTACCAGAATGATCCGCAACCAGGAACAGAACGTGACAATTGGATATTATGTATCTTATGTAATAAAAATAATTGTTTATTCAAATAATTAAGTATTTTCTCCCTTACTGTAAAAAGAGAGCATTTCCTGATATATGTTAATGTACCACAAAATGTAAGGCTAAATGCTGTCAGAAATGATGACAGATTGTGAGATTGTTGCATATTTAGCATATATTGCCATGCTAAATAAAATGTTATTGTGCTATTCAGTGAAGATTGAAGGATAGACTAGAGGCACTATGATTAAGGCTAGCTATTTTAAAAGATTGTCTTTGGGCCAAGGAGGAAAGTCAGTGGTAATAATAGTTTGCACTTCAATTTACAGTGAAATATTTCTTTGGGCTATTTTTATTATAATTCAGGAAAACAAGAGACAGTAGTTGTATGTGAGGATTTGAACATAATATTACTTAAATCAAAATAAAAATGACCTAAAAATCGTTCCTTAAAATTGTTGTAACAATCGGATCATATGACCTTGAAATCATAGATTGCTTAGGACAATGCCATGTACGCCCTTCAAAGTGCGTTAACATTTAGAAGAAGGAATAAACAAAGAAAAACCCATGGGCATGCATGAACTAGCTCTGCTAGTGATATCCAAATGAATGGAATAGGTATATAAACCAAACTTACAAGCTGGGACCATATTAAATCAAGAAATTAATAAGATGCAGATATGTTGGATACTGTGTTAATAGAACCTCGGAAGATCACGTATAGCCCATTGCATTTTTGTGAGAGCTGCTTGAGAACCAATGAATCTGATGATTAATAGTTGACATGCTCTTTCCTTTCACATCTATTGGTGCCAGTGTTTGTTTCCATCTTGTTTTACTTTTTTCTTTATCCCTCTATTCTGTCTTTTTTTTCTTCCTGTCTCTGCTCCTTGTTTCCAGTAATTCATTCCAGATTACACAACACTGTTGTCATTCTACTGCAAAGTTCTTCAGTTTGTCTACTCCACCCTATATCACTCTTCCATTTATCCCAAGACCAAATGTCATTGCCCATTGAATATTTATGCTATATAATCATCCTTTTAACCTATGGAACCAGAATTTATTGGACACGCAATTTATTGGACACAGATGGGTTAATATACATCAAAATAAATGTTATGAAATATTGCATATATCTATATAATATATTAGTGTGTTCATTATATTAGTATATTTTCACATTAATGTATTATATCTAATATTATATATACTAATACATTGAATATACTAAGCATGTGTGATAATGTGTTTTTCTCATTGGTCTTTTATGTTTATTTGCTAAAGTGACAATTGTCGTAAATTATAAAATTTTAGACCAATATAGCTGAAGTGTATGCAAGTTTCCAATTCAGCTATTTTTGCCTTAAATTTGAAATTCACTTTGAATTCTCGACAATTCTCTTAGTAAATAACCCTCACAGTCTTCATGTAACCTACCTATTGTGCTTGTTGATCCTGTTACTTGCTTTCTATATACCACTGAACGCCAACATATACTTTATTGTTTTTACAGCGTACTTTAACAAGTTACTTGTCATCCCTTTACAAAGTCATTGATATTACTCAAACTGCAGTAGAACTCCGTGTCCTGGCAGCAAACTGCAGTTCCTCTGAATCACAACCATAAAGAAAATCTGCTTTTATTCACTACAATTCTAATTCCATTATTTATTTCCTTTTTTTTTACATTTAGCATAACTTTTTATACGTTTGAGATTTTTTTCTGTCTCATAGTCAATTTGAAGGGACACTGTAGTCACCAGAACAACTACAGCTTAATGTGGTGAGTATAATCAATGCATTCAGGCATTTTCATGCAAACACTGCCTTTTCAGAGAAAAGGCAGTGTTTACATTGCCCATAGAGACACCTCCAAGTGGCCACTCCTTAGATGGCCGCTGGAGGGGCTTCCTTGGTCAATGCTGTTTGTGTTCCTGACCCTATAGTGTTCCTTTAAGTTATCTGTTGGTGTTCAGGTGATAATAAGGCAGCAAGCAAATATATTCTTGTGGTTATAAAACATTTAGACCATTTGTGTTTTGTTTGTTGTTTGTTTGTTTGTTTGTTGTTTGTTTGCCTGTTTGTCTGTGGCATTCAAATAGTTGTGAATACTCACCCAATCAAAACATTGTAACTGTATACATTTCTCAAAGCATGTTTACTTTTATATTCTGCTACTCATTCACTCTTAACACTCTTATTTAAGTGTGTATCTACATTCTCCTTAGCCAACCCCATAGTAAACAGAAAGCTTTACATTCAGTCATTTGACTATCTAACGGGAAGCTGATGTCTTACAATTCAAATATATAGTTTGCATTTAGACAAATAGATTTAACTTTTCCCTAATTTAGAAGTTTCACAGCTCTTTGTATTCAGTATGGGGATTTGAGTATCTGATGGGGCCAAAATCAGGCATCTTCAGCCACCAAGCTTAACTCAACAACCCTGTCAGCAAATTACATGAGTGATATGTGGATAAACCGTTGTTATATTATCAATTTCATCTGTTCTTATGTATTGTGTAATTAGAGGGCATTATGTATCCAGTTTTCAAATTAATATTTATGGATTTTAACATGATTGTTTAATCTATGCTTTTTTTCCTCTTTTGGCTTGACAAACTATGTAGTTTACAAGGTACTGGCACAGGAAAATATATCTTGCATTTGTAGGGCAGAAATAGCATCAGGACAAGACATTTGACCAATCTGGTATATTTGGCAGAGAGTAAAATTGCACTAACAGCAAGGTAATAATAGGCTCTGCCTCATCCGCGGCTTGACCACGCTACATAGAGAGACCGGCAGTGCTGTGATCTCCTCCTGCCAGTCAGCCGGATCCTGTGCCTCCTGGTCTGGTGCTTCCTAAGGTGGCCACTTTATGGTAGCGCCAGCCCTGGCAACACCTCCCCTGGCTGTGACTCACACTTTTGAATGTCTTACCCCTTTAGTGTATCTTATTCACCTTTTCTCTTACACGCTGCTTTAGTATATCTTATCCCCCCATTTTTCCTTTGGGTGTCTTTTACACACACCCTTTGTGTGACTCTTACTTCCCCCCAGCATGTGTGTCTTTCTTTCTTTACCCAGCACCTTTGTGTGTCTCTTTCACCCTCCAGCCCCTTTGGGTGTTTTTCATCCCTTTCCAGGCCCTTTCTCTTCCCCCCAACACCTTGCATCTTTATCCCCCCAGATCCTCTATGTCTCTCTGCCCCCCTCTAACCCATCTGGGTTTTTCCCCTCAGTATCTCCTCCCAGCCCCTTCCTAGCCCCTCTGTGTCTCTGTGTGTCCCTCCAGCTCTTCTGTGCGTTTGTCCTCCCAAAAACCCTGCCTTTCTCTTTTGCCTCTTCCCATATCTCTCTCTTCTGCCCCTTCTCCAGCCCCTCTGTGTCTCATTGCCCCCCCCACAGCCCCTCTTTGTGTCTCTTTCTCTCCACAGCCCCATGTGTGTGTCTTTTTCTCCGAGCACCTTGTCTCTTTCTCCCCTTGCCCCTCTATGTTGCTTTGTGCCCCCCAGGCCACCATGTGTTTAATTCTCCCAGCCCCATGTGTTTTATTCCCCCAATCCCTACATGTTTGTCATTTCCCCAGCTCCCCCATGTCTGTCATTCCCCAGCACCCCTATGTCTGTCATTCTCCCAGCTCCCCCATGTATGTCATTTTACCAACACCCCCATGTTTGTAATCCCCCCAGGCCCAAATGTCACTCATTCCCCCATCCACCCATGTCTATCAATACCTTTACGTCCCCATGCCAGCTTCCCTCCCGCCTCCTGTGTAGCATGACCTAGCCACGGACCGGGATAGAGGAACTTGTTTTCCCCACCACGGTCTGATTAAACTCCTAAATGGCAGAGAATTGAGCAGTGAGACTCCAGGGGCACAATCTATACACCAAAAATGCTTAGATGCCTATATTATCCCTTTAATTAAAGTTTGGGTATGGATAATTACACTGCGTGTTGTTGGCCATATAGCACACATGACATGAGTGACACGTCATGATTCCCTTTTATTCCAGAAGTTTGGTCCTTAAGGGGTTAAGTGTATTTCTCAGTATAAATATTTAATTACGCATTACGTTTAGGCACACATCAAAAACTACAATTAATTGGGATATAAGGTCAAATTGGCCATTTTGATTTGTGTGCTCCTAAAGAGAATGTGTGGTGACAGGTTCACTACAATGTGGTTTCAGTAAAGGTAAAATGTCCTCCATTTTCATCTTTTAAACCCCTTCTCGTAATCACTCATCATACAGTGTTTTGTAAAAGTGGCATTTGCTGCAGCTTTATATATACAGTAATCACATAATGGAAAGGACTCCCTCACTGTACTGCATATGTCACACATGGTGGTGCATATAAAGTCCATATTTCTCCTGGATGTCAATTAGATGTCGACAGATGTGACTGCAGAGTGCATTCCCTGGACTATTTGTTAGATTTAACTTGATCTTGGCTTGCTTTTACTAATTGCTAGAATGGAAATTCTGGGCAGGATTAACATAGGGGTGGGTGGAGCTCCAGCTTGTTATAGGCTTACACCTCTGGCTAACCTGCCAATATTGCAGCCGACTCCCCCTCTCCCCCTGATTGAGCTCTGGGTGTCCTGCAGACTAGGGGTGCTCTTTAGATGATGTCTGGAGCCAATCGGAGAGCTTGTAGGAATGAGGTTGGTAGGGATGAGAGGGTGACATAGTGACATACATACAGCGACTGCATGGTAATTTAGGAACATAACTATTACATATTTACGCACTAAGGCTACATGTCCCCTCCATTTTGAGGCTCCACCACTGTGACCTACAGCTGACATTTTGTTGAACCTGAATGAGAGTTGCAAGCCGCAGTAGCTGAAAAAGGGAAAATTAAACTGACATTCTTTAATGATAAAATATTAAAACATATTTATTAATCACCTATATATGGACAAACATCAAGCATATATTCCACGAACACTGACATACAACAATGGATCCTCACACAATATACAAATATATTTTATAAACCCCGAGCCTTAAAACTGTATATGCATTATATACATTAAACATGTGTGTGTATCAGACCAATTACAAACACATTCATACTTGTAGAATCTTTGCTCATTACATATATATATATATATATAAATATAGGTCAGGGTGTGATATACAGGTTATGCAATACACACCCAATTGTAGCAAATTGAAATCCAAATTGCAAACTTTAGGCTAACCAATCAGTAGGATGTGACTGGATTTTGGATTTCTCCAAATCAGTTATTTTTGCTATTTATATTTCATTTCATTTCATGTTGTAGTATATTGAATATACCCCACATCGTATAATGGAGGAATGGGGAATAAACAGACCTGGGGGTAGCAAAACAATATTAAGACATCATGTGCAGACTGTTTTATAAAGGACTGATCTATCCAGTATGCATATGCAAATACAATTAAGGGTTTATATACGGAAAAGAGAAAATATAAGGGATATTGGGCGCTCCAAACGAATAATAGTACAAGTGCAGCCTAAAAACACTCCAAGTGTATTGTCACCAAATACACTAATGTAGAAACAGAAATACCACAGAGAAAAAAGTGTCAAAGCGCACACTGTAAAAATTATTCTTTACCTTTAACCCCACGCCGGCGATCGCGGTGGGGGGGACTCACCTGGCATTCCAGGGAGTCCCCCTGCTCCTGTTCAGGCCCTCCTGGGCCATGTGATTGCGAGGTCCTTGCGAGGACCTCACGATCACAGGGACGGCATAGCCATCCATAGCAGTGCCAGCAGGGGGAGTGCCTGTAATGACAGGTACTCCCCCTGCTGCCTGAAAAATTTTAAATAAAATAATTAAAAATAGTTTAAAATAAAATATATACTTAGATCATATATATATATTTATGATATATATGATCTAAGTGTATATTTATATATATATACATACACATACACTGTCTAAGTGTATTTTAATAGTAATATATATATAAATATATATATATATATATATATTAATATCAAAATACACGTAGAATGATATTGATTAAATATATATAAATATAATTATATATATATTTATATATAATATAAAATAAATATATAGAAACATTAATGTGACGACAGATAAGAACCATTCGGCCCATCTAGTCTGCCCAATTTTCTAAATACCTTATCTTATAGTTAGGATAGCCTAATGCCTATCCCACGCATGCTTAAACTCCTTTACTGTGTTAACCTCTACCACTTCAGCTGGAAGGCTATTCCATGCTGTATGTAAATACGTTACAAAATAAAATTAAAAAATAATAAATAAATTAAAAATATATCTATATGTGTAATTTCATTCTAACTGTATTTTAAAATTAATATATATATATATATATATATATATATATATATATTGATATCAAAATACACATAGAACAAAATAATATATATCTATATATATAAAGGATCACTATAGTGTCAGGAAAACAAATCGGTTTTCCTGCTGGGCTGAAGGGGTTAAAACACCTTCAGTTACTCACCTTTTTCCACCACCGGGCACCCTTACCTCTCCTCCCCCTTTCCTATGGACGCTCTGCGTGATGGAGGCATAATATGCCTCCAGCGTTGCAGATGTGCCTCTAGTGGCTGTCCGGAAGACAGCCACTAGAGGCTGGCTTAACCCCAAATGTAAACATAGCATATTCTCTGCTATTTTTACAGCAGGCAGGGTTAACCCTAGAAGGACCAGGCACCCAGACCACTTCATTGAGCTGAAGTGGTCTGGGTGACTATAGTGTCCCTTAAGTATACACATATATATCACTATATATATATATATACCCATATATAAATAAAAATAATTTAAAAAAAATTATATATATATATAAATATACACACGTGTATATATATATATATATATATATATATATATATATAATAATTATACGTATATATTTATGTGATAATTTTACATAATTAGGTCATTTTATTAATTACAATTTGCGGGACCTGCTTGACAACCCAGGCCGAAAGTCCAGGGAATTTAATTTGCTAGCACTATATTTAACCCTGTAACTTTCCAAGACACCATAAAACCTGTACATGGGGCGTAATGTTTTACTCGGAAGACTTCACTGAACACAAATATTAGTGTTTCAAAACAGTAAAATGTATTACAACGATGATATTGTCAGTGAAAGTGCAATTTTTCGCATTGTTCACACACAAATGGCACTTACATGGACGATCTAATTGTTGTGATACATTTTACTGTTTTGAAACACTAATATTTGTGTTCAGCGAAGTCTCCCGAGTATAACAGTACCCTTCATGTACAAGTTTTATGGTGTTTTAAAAAGTTACAGAGTCAAATAGAAGGCTTGCGTTTCAGTTTATTCACATTGAAATTCACCAGGTTGGTTACGTTGCCTTTGAGACCATATGGTAGCCCAGGAATGAATGGCATGATGGCATACCATTTGCAGTAGTAGACAACCCAAGGTATTGCAAATGGGGTATGTCCATTCTTTTATAGTAGCCACTTAGTCACAAACACTGGCCAAAATTGGCGTTCAATTTAGTTTTTTGCATATTTTTCCACACACAAACAAGTATTAACACTAACTTTGGCTAGTGTTTGTGACCAAGTGTCTACTACTAAAGACTGGATTTATATGATTTAGGGTTCGATCAAGAAAAAAAAAACACTACATTTTATTTTGTTTTAAAGGTAAAGAATCATTTTTACAGTGTGTGCTTTGACATTTTTTTCTCTGTGGTATAAGGGTTTATGTATGCCCACAATTGATCATTTATATGAGCACTTTGGTATAGTTTAAAAAATGTCTGCAACATAGAACACTCCAGCATGTTGTAATGTTTATGGTGCCAAGAGAGACCTGCTCCCCGCCCCTATTATAAGTAGTTAAACCATTTTAGAATGGTTTGACATCTTATCTGGGGTCTGATTTCACCTAAATTACATAAGCCAGGGAGCCAAAAGCTCACTGTTTGAGCTAAACCCTACACTGCATTGCTTAGCTCATTGGCTGAGAGTGATCAGCTGACGCCCTGAGGCAATTCGCTAACCCTGGAGAGCTAATAGAAGCAACTAGAAGAGCTTCTGACTCTCGGCTGAGGTAGTGAAGTCGGGAATGGCATCTGGCAGAACCTAGATAATAAGTCAAACCTTCCTAAAATGCTTTGACTAGTTACAATGTGGGTGCCAGGCCAGTCCTGGCACCATAACCACTTAGTGCTTTGTAGTGGTTATGGTGCTAGGAGTGTTCCTTTAATATATTCATGTAATTAGCTCCATCAAAACATTCAGCTCAAGGCCCATGAGGCCCTTAATCCTGCCCTGATTCTGGCGTAAATTTATCAAGGTTTTCTGTTCTAAAAAGTGATCTAAAGTACTAAACGTGGGGAAACCTGCAGACACATTATAGTGGTGATTTGTCCCCTTTTACATTACAGTGCCAGTTAAGAATACTTTTGTAAATCTATCTCTATTTATTTTCACCATAATATAAATTACTTTTTATTTTTTTTCTGCAAAGGAACTGCCTTGTTCTGAGTTCGCTCCGTCCCTAGAACCCAGTTTCTCCCGACCTGAGAGACCAGCGAACCGACGCCTGCCTTCCAGATGGGCATCGCATTCCCCTACTGCCTCCCCGGCTCCTTCGACTGGAAATCTAAGCGTTGCTGACGAGCAGGGAAACCAGGAAAAAAAAGTGGATGACATAGAAGATTGATGTCACCATGCATGAATTATCAGTACTGCAACCCAGATCAGTCTCCACCCATACAGAATTGTTATATTTTTTCAACCAGAGGAATGCTCTGTGCAAATGCCGAATGTTCAACTTGTGGAACATGTGATTGTGTTTATAGAATGGAACATCTTATGTGCCTGTATGAGATAACCATATGTATGTCTTCATTTTCCAAAAATTACATTTAAAGTAAGACATTACGAAAGAAAACGAATGCTTATTATCCTCAGTGTTGACTGCCTTTTTTAGTTTTTTGTTTTCGTTTGTTCTGGGTTTTTTTAACTGTTCCCACGGAATTTATGTTTCTTTTTTATTTTAATTACCTACTTGCTTAAGTATTTGGGGATGATTTCTATTTTTTAACATTAGAATATTGAAAGAATGTTTATTTTTAAAAAGTGCATATTGTCTGAAGATATAGTAAAAGAAGAAAGCCATTTTAGTTGGACGAATAGAAATGTACTTTATGAAAGTCATCAAAAAAATCTGGCAAAAAATGTCTTATCAAGTTGGCTGTATGCAAAAAAAATAAAGATATGTCACTTGATAGCATATTCAGGCACTTTAGTGCATGTATATAATTGTGCTGTAACGAACCATCATTCATAAGAATGAGTCTATGTTTTACTGTAATACTGTTGTGACTTACGTACTGTAATTTTATTGTTAGTTTACTTGCACTGATAACACGGGAAAATACTTTTTAAATGACCGTTCACCAGCTATATATGTACAACTCTCTGTGAAGTTTCATGGAAAAGCCAAGGCATAATGAAATGTAACGGATTATGTTTAGAGCTATGTACAGGCTGCGGTGAAATGAAAATAAAGCCCTTATCGTATAAAGACACGTATATTTGTATTTCTTTTTAAATGGGAGACATGCATCTTGGAAAATAATGGCAGACTGACTCAAACATAAACTAATAAAAATACCTACTACTAAAGCACTAAAGATAACTGTAGGTTAATGAAGCAGTATTCGTGTATAGATCATGTCCCTGCAATCTAAGTACTTAGCCATTTATGAGTTAAATCAATTTTGTTTCTGTTTATGCAACCCTAGCCACATTTCTAATGGTTGTGACTCACAGCCTCCATGAGAATAAAAAAACATTTTAATTCAATCTTACAGCACAGCGTGTTTACTTTAGAATTCCTTATCTTCTGGTCTGTTGATTGAACTTTAAAAACACACATGGCGGCCTCAAGCAGAGCAGGGGATAAGAAATTCAGAATTACACCCACCGTACAATAATGTGAGCTACAAAGTTTAGGTTATTTTTTAGAAGGTGTGTAGGAAGGCTGTGTGAGCCTCAGCCATTGATTTTTTTGCCTACGGCTAGGTAAACAGATTGATTAGACTCCTAAATAACAGAAAGCATCGAGCATGGTCTTGACATTTGCACAGACGTTATTCGGCATGTGCTAAAACCTTATATAAACCTTTGCACAGACGTTATTCGTCATGTACTATAACCTTATACTAAATAAGACACGGACACAGTTAATTCTGTTGGAGTACAAAGTCCACAGCTTTTATTAATTAAATGATTAATTAAATTATTACTTAAATTATCATAAATTAACATAATTAACATAATTTAGGGTCATAGTCCAACTATACATTAAGTTACTATACCCCCCACACAGTACCCCTGACAATGACCCTACCAATTGAACAATAAATAACCAAATAACAATTCACTTGAAACCCGGCCTACCAAAGAGGCCCCACATCATACTGTTAACTGTAGGGGTGTACCTCAGACACCCCTACACCCCCAGGTTCGTCGCCATCGAAGAGCTAGAACCAACCAGTCCTTAATTCCATCAGGCCTACACCTCGGCCTGTCCAGTTCAAACTCCACGCCAAATTCCAATTTTCCCTACGCCCTGTTCCGCCACAGCACATAGCTTGACCTCCTTAAGCGCATGTGCGACCCCCACCACACCTAAACAGGGCCTGTTCTATACCATCGTGAAAGCCTAGATTCAACAAATCATTCCCCACGTCAGACAGGTGTACACCGTCCCTCCTAAAATACCCAGGTAACATGCCCTCCAACTCTCTGTGACGCACCACTACGCCCCCAGAACGTCTAATAAAAACTGCCATAATCTTATTAACTTTACCCCTTGATCGAGCTATTGCAGCCGGGTCCCTGGCGTGTCTCCACGCAAAGCGCGGCACCATCTCGGACCACACCACCACCACTCCAGGAACCAGCTCCCTCAGCCGATCCACATCCCTTTTCATCCTCCTTTCCAACTCCCTTTGGGGAATCCCACCTAAGTCGTTCCCCCCTCCGTGAACCAACACCACATCCGGGACCGACCCACCAACCACTTTTTGAAACAAGAAACTGCATAAACTCTGCCAACTAGCGCCCCTAAAACCAAACCAATATAGAGTCACTCGTTCCAATGGAAAGCCCAGCTGTGATCCGCTTCTGCGAACTGCGGCTCTCTTCTCCGCCCAGTACACATACGAGTGGCCCAGCAACCAAACTTCCAAACCTGAAAAGAGACAAAATTAGTGGCAGAAAAAAGGCAACGTCCCCTTCCCAAATTCCTGGACCCAGTCATTTACACCAACTTATCCGGCCTTACGTACGAGCGGAATCGCATGGATTCCCACCTCCCTATCCGTTTGATCCTCTCGTCCCCCAAACCTAAACGCGCAGCCTCCGTCGCTGCCCCAATGCGAAAAGAGTGCGTCCCAAATTGGCTTGGTTCCAGGCCCAGCTTCTGCAATCCCATCCGAAAGACCCGCAGAAACTGAAATCGTGACAATGCCGAGCCATCGGCGTGCAAAAAGAAACAACCCTTCCCTTCTGGCCGAACCTCACTGTACCTCGCGCCGCAAGCCACCGGGCAAGCCCCTGCTCCTGGTAACTCATACAACACCACCGCACATCCTTTGCCGCAAACGTCCGTTTTAGACCGGCGCAGCCATATCTGCACCCTGTCACTACCTATGACCACGTCCTCAAACATTAATCCGCCGTTCCCTAACCTGTTGGCACTCACCAGTTCGCCAATGCGCAAAGCACCAAAGAACGCCCAGACAAACGCCCCAGAAAATAGCGTTACTTCGAAAGGGGAATTACACAGCTCTATCAATACCCCCAACAGTTTTAGTAAAACCGAGAACGACACTGGCCGCCTCGGGTCCGCGAGCTTCTTACCCCTCTTAAAACCCTTCAACGCCTGGCGTATTACGAAATTCTTCGTAATGTCCTCCCACCCGTTGAACTTGAACAAAAACGCCAGGGCAGACATGCACCTATCTATCACGGCCGGTGACGCCTGTTTAGCGAACAAGCGACACAGTACCCACAACAGCACGTCCACCCTCTGCCCCTGCGAACTGTCGCCCCCTACCTGATGTACCGCCTCTTCCCATTCCTTCCAAACCTTGACGTAACCCGACCAAGTGCTCGGCGCCAGAGAATTCTTTATACACTCCCCAAGCATGCGGTCCCGAGCTGCCACATCTCGCCCGGGCAGGCCTGCCCCTGTTCCATAGCGTCCGGCGCCGCTTCCCGAAATCGTTCCCACTGAAAACGAGAAAGCGCATCAGCCACCACGTTCAACATACCAGGGATGTGTCTAGCCCTAAACACCAAGTTGAAAGACATGCAGAGAAGGACAAAACGCCACAGCAAACATAAAACAGGGGGGGATGACGCCGACAAACTATTGACCGCCTGTACCACCGCCATGTTATCTGAGTGAAATACAATTTGCTTGTTTGCTAACACCGGCCCCCACAAACTTACCGCCACCACCACCGGGAATAGCTCCAAAAACGCTAGGTTTTTAATCCGTGAGCTCTGCTTCCAAGCCTCAGGCCATGGCTCGGCGCACTAGTGACCCCCCAAGTAAGCCCCAAAGCCTATGCTACCAGAAGCGTCGGTATACAGTCCCACAACCTCCCCTGTCGCCGCCGGTTCTCTAAAAATCACCGTCCCATTAAAATCCTGTAAGAACCGGTCCCACACCATTAAGTCCGCCTTCATATCCGCCGAAACCCTGATGTAATGCGACGGCAGCCGCACTTTGCTCGTTGCTTGCGCAAGGCGCCTACAAAAAACCCTCCCCATGGGTATGACCCGGCACACGAAATTAAGGCTCCCTACCAGCGATTGGAGCCCCCGCAGTGTCACCTTCTTGGCCCTCCCCACCGTGGCAACCAACTCCCGCAGTCGTGATAATTTGTCCCCCGGCAGCCGGCATTCCCATTTTTCGGAATCAACTTCTAAACCCAAAAAACTAAGGCACGTCGTGGGCCCAACCGTCTTGTCCTCTGCCAGGGGAACCCCGAATTTGTACGCCACCCATTGAAACACGTCCAACACCTGCTTACAACGGTCCGAGTCCCGCGGGCCCACGCAGAGAAAATCGTCAAGGTAGTGCACCACAGCGCCCCCTGCCGATTCCGTCCGCACAACCCACTCCAAGAAGGTACTAAACTTCTCGAAATAGGCGCACGAGATCGAACACCCCATTGGTAGGCACAGGTCAACAAAAATGTCCCCTTCGAAACAGCATCCGAGCAGATGATGGCAGTCCGGGTGTATCGGGAGCAGTCGAAACGCTGCTTCCACATCTACCTTCGCCATCAGCGCCCCACGCCCCAGCCTCCTGACCAACTCGACTGCCTTGTCAAATGACGTATAAGAGACGGAGCTGAGGGCCGTGTCGATGTCATCATTCACCGAAGCCCCTTTCGGGTAAGATAAATGATGAATCAACCTGAACTTGCCTACTTCTTTCTTGGGGACCACGCCCAGCGGGGATATTCGCAAATCGGGCAATGGCGGCGACAAGAAAGGTCCCGCCATCCTCCCCAGTTGCACTTCCTTACCTAGCTTTTCCCGCACTACCTCCGGGTGCTCCCGAACGGACTTGAGATTCCCACATAACGTACCCGGTCCCCTAACTACATAGGGAATAAAGAACCCCTCCCGAAAACCCCGCCACAAGAAAATTGCATCCTCCCTATTAACGTATCGCCTTAGCCAAGGCAACATCACGTCTATTCTCACCGGAGACACTCCCAGCTGAAGCCTCCTCCCCCACCAGTCTTGCCCTTTTTGAAACAATGGTTGACACCGTGAGTCCCCCCGCAGCCGGAACATTCGTGCCTGAACCTGCAAGTATTTCCCCATTTGCAATGTCCCTCGTTGTACATCCAGCAGAAACCCTTCTTTTGCCCAGCCGACCCGGCCCCTGTGGCCGCGCCGGCTGCCCCGGGAAAGGGCGCCGCCTTCTGGGCCATCATAAGGCGCATCCATAACGGCAGGTCCATTTGGTCCCACCGCATGCTAGCATTCGCCGCTAGCCGCTGACGAAACTGTTCGTCGTACCTCCACCAAGCCAAGCCTCCGTAGGTTCGGTACGCATCTCCTATCCCATCTAAATAACAAAAGAGTTCTGAGCAACGCCCCGGAGCCTTCTCCCCGATGACACTAGCCAGAATGCAGAAGGCCCTCAACCAATTCCCGAAAGTCTTTGGTATCTTGCGATACCTCCGCCTTTTTTCCTCCTCCTCTTTTTTGGCATCCTTCTTATCCTCCTCCTTCAAGTCCAAGAACTCCTCTAGGGGAAGGAGGGAAAATATCTCCACAAACTCACCTTTCCATATCTTATCCTTCACCTCCGCTTTTAAATGACATCCGAGGGGGCCCGCGAAGGACACGTGCACGTTTTGCCGCGCCGCATCCGGGACATCACCGCACCCTACTTCACGCTCCTCGCCCCCTCCTTCTAACCCCGACGACTCAGCCGCGGCGCCTGACTCACCTCCGCCGGGCGCGGACAATCGCATCCCCCCGAGCCCAGCCGCCGGGTCCCGACTACTCTCTTGTGCCCACACCTTCCCGAATTGCGCAGGCGACCCCTCTGTCCCAGACCAAGACTCTAAAAGTGTTCTTAAATCACTTAACAACCGATCAGGGTGTCGTGTGTGTGGGAACTCACCGCTCGAACCTCTGGCCGCAGCTGGCTGCAGAGGCGCCGTCCTTCCGTCCACCTTTCCAGGCACCGGGGAATCCCGTTGACGCCGACTCCCATCCGCCTGGACTCGCCTCGAGACCGTAGGTGTATTGCTCCGGGACCTGTAGGGAGAAGGAAACCTGGGTAGTCTGTCCTGAGCCGTCCTTACCCGCCTTTCTTCCCTACGTTCCTCCCAGTCATCCTTAGCAACGCTTCGTCTCGCAGGGCGACTGCCCTCGCGAGGTGGTCCCCTCCTCCGATCACTGAACCTCCCTCCTGGTGAACCTGATCTTCTACGCTGACTCCTCCTTTCGCCATCCCTGGAATTGCGCCTCCTGCAACAGGAGCCTGCTACGCTGCACCCGCTCCGCGCTGGGGACCTTTCCCTGCTTCCTGAACTCCCTGTTCTGCTCCTCGTGCCGCTGCGCCTGATGCTAGAGAAGCGCCGTTCTTCTCCCCACCCGCTCCCTGCGGCCTCCATGTCATGAAGCTGCCCCTGAGAGCGGCCAGATGGGCCCTCTCGCCTACCGCTGCCATCCTTAACTGACTTAAATGGAGGAGCACTCTGCCTCCCATCTGTCAGTGCTGAGCCTGGCCTCTCTTCAGCCGTCCGCCCCATCCCAGATTCAGCATCACTATCTTGGCAGATTGCCGTGTGCCCGGACCCACTTGCTTCCTGCGAAGTCCCCCTGTCCCTGCAGCTGTCTCCCTGTCCTGCCTCTGTCTGAGACGTTCCTGCCATGACTCCGCTGTCCCAGCCTCCCCCTAACGCCTGAGGGGCCGTTACATACCCTCCATCATCATTACTCCCCTGCCCTCCAGCACTATCACTAGTGGCTGACTCACCGGGACGTGTCTGCTTCGAGCCGCCGCTCACATGACCTCCAGCCGGCCCGGCCTCCGTCCCGGCCGTCTTCCGAGATCCATCCGGACCGTTTCTCCTGCCAGCCGCGGAACCGCGTGGCTTGTATCCCTCCGCCACAGTGCGCTTCACGGCCGTCCTTGCCAGGCCGCTGCCGCGCCCGCCGGAGCGAGCTGTGCGCCTGCCTGGCTCTGCTGACCGGGCCTCACCCGGACCGTCGGTCACTTCACGTCCCGCTGAAGGGCTCCTCCTCCGCCGTGCTGCGGGCCCAGCGCCCGGGCTCAAACGCTGGGGTGGTCTTGTCCTCCTCGTCGGTCGACGGGCCGGTACCGCGGGAGCAGGCCCGGTAGCCCCCAACTGCTGATGAAGCCAATCCAGCCCTCTGTCCTTCACAGCTGCCCGAACACCATCCAGGATCTCTTCTAATGACGCCATAATCCTGCAGAAACGAGAAAGAAAAAGAACCTTGCCGACCTGACACAATTTACAGGTAAGAGAGGCTCTGGTTAAAATGGCCCCTATTCTAAAATGGCTGCTCTTTATACTCCCTGTCTCCACCCCCAAGCACCATTACCCTAACCCAACCCCCAAACACTAGCACCTGCCCACTCCCTGGCTCTGTCAAGGCCCACTCCTCCCACTGCGTTGTTCCATGGGCTTCAATACACTAAAACTACTTCATTAAGCTAAACTTGTTTATGCGCTTAAAGTTTCCTTTTGAAATCACATCAACCATGCTAGACTCATTTAAAGAACTTTGTTTTTATTAATTTTTACTTTTTTTTTCTCCTGTTAAGCTATAGATTCTTCAAGACATAATGAGATCCAAATACTCCATCCAGACCTATTTATCTGCCTGTGTGAACTCTGGGCCATCAATCGCTACATTCAAATTACAGACAAGTTTTATGGCCCATTATTTTAGAAGTAATAAAACATGTTTATTGACAGTTTAATGGCAGTGGCACAAGGTAGTTCAATTGTGAATTGGCACTAAGTGTCATAAGTGGTATAGATGCAGGATTATGAAATAAATGTCCCTGTGTTTACAGACCTAACTAGGTGAAGGTTAACATGTGGGTCCACCTGCTTAATCAATTGTCTCTCCCCTATTTGCAGCTATAATTGTCAGGCTTACTTCTAGGAAAACAGCACTTACGCTAGGAAAATAGATCTGCTGCCTGAGCTCAGTTATTCTCAGAAACCAACCCTGACACATGACGTGAAAGCAAATCAAGCAGCAGCAGAATGACTATTTACACCGCCTTTGGAAACCACAAACACTGCCCTGGAGGTGCAATAATATTCCAGCCCAAACATAATCTATCACAAAGCGGGGACAATCTTACTGTTTTATGGATGTGGAAAAAGGCAAAGCTTCTATCAGCATCCAACTGCCACATCTTGCAATTTCTAGCCACCCCTTACTAACAATTGCTAATAGGAACGGGCATCTTCGTGTGCAAAGTGCACTGTATAAAACAAACTATAACAACCTACTTCCAAAACATGCCGTACTGTACGCTTTTTTTATATAACACAGGGTTTTAACTGCAATGGCCTTTAAAGTGTAAGCTCACCTACCAACATGAAGGCAAACCAGCAAGATAGTCCAACACTAAGTCAGTGAGGCAAAGTGGAATATCCTCATAAAACAAATGAACACGGATTATCTGTTCATACACGGCAGCTGAATGCTATAGACAATGCAGCCAACAAAAGTCATTACATTTTGAGTGAAGTTCTAACGCGTGTTTTTTTTCAATATTTCACCTTGTTACAGTGCACCCACCAGTTTATTACTTTGGTTAATTATTTTATACAAAAAAAAAACTATGTATGTCTCAGAAATGCCTCTGATTTATTCCTCAATTGAAGTCTATAGAAAAATGTATTTTCAGAACAGAGTAAACACTTGTCTGCTAGGAGAATCCTTTTCAGGCTCATTAATAGTGTAGGACCCACCTGTAAGGTTTTCCTTGAGGATGGCAGATGTGCATAAAGTAACACTAATGTGTCAGGAAGACAAACGTATTGCTGACACTATAGTGCCTGTGTCGCTATTTTGGTCCCCTGCTCCCCTTAGATCTCTCTAAAAAGGTAAGATTGCTATAGTCTGGCTGCAACTGGCTCCACCTTCAAGGCCGAGGTCGTACCATCTTATAGGAAAGCATTGAATGGCTATTGCGCATGCATGGCAAAATATTGCACCTGTCAGCATCTTCACATAAAGATGCCTTGAATCAATTCATCTCGATGGGGAACTTTTAGCGCCTCCATGCAGAGCATGGAGATGCTGAACATCAGTGCTGCACATTGTGCAGCACTGACACAGGAAGCACCTCTAGTGGCCGTCTGAGTGACTGCGACTAGAGGTGTG